>NC_136816.1:20475049-20795584 GCF_951394365.1 Tetrao urogallus
TCAAGGAATCCTTCTCAGTAGGACCTCTGTCCTTGCAGAAGACCAAGGAATGTGGAGGCTGGGGAGTTGCCAGAAAGTTCTGTTTTGTTTTAGTGAGATATGCATACCTCCACTTACCTTTCTCCTATCACCAGCCACCCCCACCGAGGAGTGTTGATGTTGGTTTGATGCCCAGAAAATACGGTTCCTCCACAGAATGTTAAAAGACAATCTGGAATGAGGGTTTGTGTCAGCTGTTGCTTAAAGAAACGAAAAACAAACTTGGATTTTTAATGCTGTGTTGTTCCTCACACAAAGAATAAATGGTTTGTGACCTGGATATGCTTAACAGGCTGTGAATTAAAGCAGAGTTAATTGTTGATGACAAACAAAACTAAATATAGATGTGGAGGTTGCACCCTCCTCTTCCTCTTGAGATTGTTCATAACCTTTGCACACATTTGCCCATTGTTTTAGATTGCCTGATGGACTGATTACATGTCACTGGCTTCTGACTCTTGAATTCCAGTAAGGGCTCACTCTAGAAGAGCAACCTCTGGAAGGACAGAGTGCTGACACCATGTGAACACTCAGCACCTTGCTGGTTCACTGTCCAGCAGTGATGAACAGAGAAAACATGATCAAGACATTTGAATTACGGTTCTGTGGATGGCAGTAGATGACGAAATTAGGAGGTAGAGAAGATTAGTGAAGTTCTGGGATATTTAAACTTTTTCTCGTTACCTGTTTCTAGTCTACCTGAAGAACTGTCACTAAAATTAGAACCTTATTATGTTTCCTATGCTTGAGTATCCTCAAGATCTCTTTTCACATAGTTGCACGTGTGCCACAGAACGATGAGTGGTGCCTGTGGCCGTGAATGTGAAGGACGTGCCATTTTTTTCTGTCTGATGTATTTAATTACTTTTGTGTCAGGGCTCTGGCCAGGGGCTTTATGGGATCCAAGCTCCGAACAGTGCAGTCATGATCCTCTGTCAGTCATGCTTCAACTTCATTGTCAGAGGTCTAATATAAAGCTGAGGAACCTAATCCTGATGGTCGTTTCTTAATTGCTATGCTTTGCCCCATATGCTCTCCAATTGTATTTGCTGGTTCTCTATTAGTTCTCCATTTTCTGTCACCTTTCACCTTAGTCATAGTGAAAAACAAGCCGGTAATTTTGATAACCCAAGTTCTAATTGTAAAGCGTGTGATTGGATTTCCGTAATAACCTCAATGTCAGGGCTGCTGGAAACGTGCCAGAAGGTCTGTTGTAATGCTGGGTCAGTCAAGAATTGCTGTGTTGTTTTGGTTTTTTTTTTTCTATCTACATTTTCTGCTGCACAATGCAGAAGGGGAAAAAGCAGCTTTAGGAGAAGGAAGGTTTTTTTGAAAGATACAGACTTCCATATGTGTCTTGGGATTGTGCCATGGGATTTAAACAGCAGCAGGCCATGTATCCTCAGTTAGCAAAAGCCTCACACCTCAGTTAGCACAATCCCATGTTGATCTGTAGCAAAGGAACATAAGTGTTTTCTGGATAAGCTGAAGAGTAGGGAAATGTTCCCTCTATTAAAAAAAAAGAAAAAAAGAAAAAAAAAAAAAAGGAAGAAAAAAGAAAAAAGTGTATTTAATTCAATCACAAAGCAAATTTTACACACAATCATGATTTTTTTTTCTGGTCTCCCAACCAAACTTCTCTGCTTGCTGTTTTTCAGCTCTGGTGAGTACCTCTGAATGAAAGCTGAAGTGAAGTTCATGTACCATGGATGTTGAAACCAATGAGCTGAGAGGGACTGGAGGAAAAAAAATTGGAAGTGGCAGAAAAAGAAATAGTTTTATAATTTATTATGCTTCTGCTTTCCACAGAGAAGTGTGAATAGATACATAATATTGTATAATCAAGAAATAATGCTGTCCTCTGCAGTCTTTATGGTACACTGCTAAATATGTATCATAGACAAAGAGGAAATTTCTGTGTTTTCACAATGTTATATTCAGAGATCATCTCCTCCCTGGAGATCTTAGCAAACGGCCGTTAAAGTTATCAAGGATTTAGTCTTTCAAATAGTTTTAGTTCATCCTTATAGTTTTTCAGCTTTTGCCACCCACTCATGTCATCCCCAGCAATCCGAGATGGGCACTAGGAAGCCCTTCTACTTGTACTTTACTTTTCTTGGACTCTGCAGAATATCCTTGGCAACAAGACACTGTACTATATCCAGCTGTATTTTCCTCACCATTAGCTTGGACAGATTTTCAAGTTTCCACATAAATAAATACAAATATGAACTTAGATATCTCTATCATGAAAATGTTGCTGCCGTCAGGAGCAGTCTACAACAGCTTTCTGCTTACTGCAGCATTCTACAGACAAGGTACTCAGCTCTACCCTACCCATAGAGATGTCATCCAGGAGTACACAGGCACTCAGTGAGTAGTATACAGCATTCAGGAGGCTCTTCACTCCTTCGCCAAATTCATTTTTGAGAACAGGAACCCATTCACCAAGTTCTGCAAATAAGTGGTCGTGTTTTGTCACCAAAAGGGAAAAAAAAAATATTACCAGTCAAATGGCAAGAGTAGTTGGTTTAATTCATAGTATTTATATGTTATACAGACACAAACATAATTGGTAGACCATATGGTGGGAAGAAGACTGCTTGGGAAAAGCACATAGATGTGCCCTATATCTGATGACTAACAGAGAGCTCCTTTATGAGAGTGCACGCATTCTTTCTGGTCATGATCATTGTTACTTGCGATAAATTAGCAAAATGTGAGTCTTCTCAATGAGAAGATATGGGATAAAAAAAAGACATAATGTTTAAGTATGGGAATGAGAAACAGTAGTCTTCACTTTAGTTTCCACCCGTCGTGATTACCTTCTTTGTGCCTCAGTTCCGCAACTTAAAATGTGAACGTTTCCTCTGTTTATTTGGTCTAGAAACATCTAAAGAAGGAACTAATATGATTTCTAACTCATGGGTGTGTTCAGCTCCTGGCAATATAGGGACTTGCCTCAGCTGGGGCATTCAGGTGTCCTTCATGCAAATGCTAATATCATACTGACATGTATACAGTAAAGAAATGATGAGTATTTCAAAGAGAAAATTATTTCTCTGCTTGTACTGGAAATGAAATGTGTTCTAAATTTTGCATTTCAGTTAGGACATGATGATATTTGTTATTTCTACAACGATATAAAATTCACAGGAAAAAAATTCTGAACACAAAATCATAGTAAGAAAGATTACACTTTTTAGGGACTTCTGCCATGCTGATTGAGGCTTTTGTCACAGAGAAGTTTCCCTGAAAAATGCAAGTGTGTGCAGTTGAACATCCTCTGCCAGCATCACGTAGAGAAATACTGTTGCTATCACCATTTCACAGACGGAGGAATAGAGCAGAGAAACGAAAAGGTTTTCCCAGTGCCATGGAATAAAATGGGTCAGGACCACGTCTGTCTCCAGTCAGGACTCTGACCCATTGGCTTCACAGCTGAGAGCTGCAGGGCCTCAATGGACATTCGCAGAGGTGAAAGTTCTGCAGGTGGGTGACAGAAGAGTGTTGCCAGTGGCTTTTTTGCAAGGTGCGGCTGGGCAGGGTGTGAAGTGAGCTGTGACTGCATTACAACAGCACTGACCTCGGTGTCTTGCTTCCTCCCAGAGAGGGCAATTCGGGTTGCTTGGTAGCCCTTGTTTCTGTATTGCCTTTGCAAGTTGCTGTGCCTCATCAGGGGCCCTGTCTGGAGACTGCATGCCAGCCTAAAGTGGGATGAGAGCTGTGGGCTGATCCTGTGAGATTTCTCTATGGTCGAAGATATCACCCGTCTTTTTTTGTCTATGTGACAAAAGACCTGATATCCTCTGTCTAGATTTCACAGCTCTATACTCCTTGAAGGTAGCAACTTGTATTATGTATCATTCCAAGATTTGGTGGAGGCTGCAACTTCTTCTCCTAGCCTGGTACAGCAGAGATTGCCTCTGCAGCTGCAATGACTGGGGCTGCATCTGCAGTCATCTTAGATCATCCCGAGCATATGGAAATGACAGAATTTAATTAGAGTCAGTTTTGCTACAGAAGTCACATTCTTGAGACTGCATTTGCTCCTCTGAGCTGTGGTGTGACTGTGACTCAGTTGTGCCGATGGATGGGGTTCTTCTTTGTGGTCTCTGGAGTAGATAGAACTTGCCGAAAATTCCATCTGAATCCTACACAGGTTGTACCATGCTAAATCTTATCTCCCATAAAGGAGAAACAGCAGCTGTGTATATTTCAAGCTGTCAGGCAAAGCAATTGCAAGTAAACTGCACCCTTTACTTTTTGATCGTTGATTGAACCTATAATTACCACCCTTCCATGCTCTGCCAACCTATGTTCCTCTGTCATCTCTGAGGCTGAGGCAGATCCCCCCTTCCTTCCTTCTCTCTTATATTTTCTTTCTCATTTGCCAGGTACTTTCCTCAGTGGGAAGGTCAAGCCTGGAGATAGTGAATGACCAAGGTCATACATGGCTGGGAACACGGAGCCGATAACCTATGTCCTCACTCAATTCACGGACGGCTGCTTAGGGCTTCCCTTTGCGATGCAGACTGTCCTCTCTCACGCGGTACTTGGCCGTTTAGAGAAGGATTCATATGATTCAGTCATGTCCAATTGTGCATGGTTACTCAAATGCCAGTCTCCACTGAATAACAAGATGAAACAATAAAAAAAAATACCCTTGAAATACAGATAATCACTCTGACACTCGGGGAGAACGTGCCTGTGTACAGCTTATGAAATGCACTGTAGCTTTATGGACTGTCTATTTCTGTGTCTAATCATTATCTTTGTCTGCGCGCTGCTCAAGCTTCTTGTGCTAAGAAGTAGGGGAGCGGCGCCTCCGGCTCTGCCGCTGAAAGAGACAGTCGTTAAGGACTATTAGCCCGTGAATAGGCATGGTCCGGGTGGAACAATGGGGTGGCTGCAGCCTAGGGAAAAGCCAGTTTTCTCCAAGTGCCCCGCAGGAGGCCAGGAACGGAGGAATTTTCCCAGCAGCTGAACAAAGAAACCAGGTGTTGGTGTGAGGGCTTGCCGACGGAGTGGGGCCTTGGAGGAGAGATACGGGAGGAGGGAGCGGGGGGGAGAGAGCGGGGAGGGGGGGGGGGGAGGGGGGGGGAGGAAGGAGGGGGGAAGAAGCGGCTGAGGGTGATGCTCTGCGCTGGGCTGCGGGGACCGCCAAGTTCAAAGGAACCCCGATCCGGGCAGGGGAGAGCGGCAGAACACGGCGCAGATATACATTACACGCGGTGTCCGGACGAGATGCTGTCCACCCTGCAGGACTCTGCCCCAGGTCCTTCGGCTGGGGGACACTGCGAAACCGCATGGTGCACTTGTGCCACTGACACGGAGCGGGTCGGGCTTTGGGCAGGTCTTGGCACGGTCCCGCCAGACTGAAGTTGCACGTCGGAGCTCCTCCAGCTTCTCCAGGAGTGGGAGCTGTGATGGGAGCACCCGAAAGAAGAGCAAGTGCACGGGGCATGTCACCCTCATGAAGTGAAGGCCGACGTGCTGGGCGAAAGCTGTGCGACCTGGCACAAAAGCCAAATTACTTGTAGTGTATCATACCACCACCGTCAAGAAGTGTTTCTGATCCCAAGGGGCTCAACGCAGTGCTACCCATAAAAAGTGCAGTGGAACTTCATCCCAACGTGTCGATTGCTGAAGTGCCTTCCTTCCCACCTAACAGATTAGGATCATGTGAAAGGTGTTATGTGTAATGGGATTTAACAACGAATGCAGACAGGGAATTGTTGCCCAAATTGGAATTAGGCTAATTGGGGCAACAACGAACACAAGTACACCCCATGAAAAATTCAGCGAGATTGTTAATGAGGAGTCGTCGTGGTCCTTTGTTTTTTTTGGGTTTTTTTTTTTTTTTTGCCTTATCTTTGTTTCAGGCAGCCCCGCAACAGCAACATCCGGTGGGACTGTTGATTCAGACATGACCCTGCCCCAAAGGTGTGCCTAATGAGTGAGATCTACGAGATAAGGCTGGTGTGTGCCATGGCAGCAGAGTTTTAATCATTTCTGTGTGAGCGTTTTAGCTTGGGAGTATACTCATTTAAGTGTTTTAAATGGGCTCCAGATGTTGTTAAATCACTATTAAAAAAAAAAAAAAAGGAAGAAGAAGAAGATAAAAACCGTCTATAAATTTTAAGAATGACCACAGAAGGGTGGAAGAGAAAGGTCAGATTTTGGGCCTCTTATCAGTTACTAGCAATGTCAAGGTGCCTGTGCGTGGCAAAGGATCATCATTCCTAGCCCATCTGAAAGCCCCAGAACTGCTACACTCTGTATTTGGTGACAAGTTGCTCCTCTATCTCCCTACCTACTCTATTTACTGCTTCTGTCTCTCCTAAAGAATGTTGAATCATAATAATCAGCACTTTTTTGCATTGCATATAAAATAAAAGCCATAACTCAATAACAGAAAACCTTGAGCTAAGGGTGTTGTTTTTTGGGACTGTCTTCATTTTCCTTCAGTGCACGAGCTGTGTGTTAGAAACTATTCCCTCTGGCAACCCATAAAACAGAAACTTCTCCATTTTTTCCACCCCAGGAAACATTCTGTCAGCAATTCACTTGTAGCGTTCATCTATGAATATTGAGATGATTTTCTTTGTCTCATTCCTGAAGTATTAACACAAGGTGCAGTGAGTATCTACGGTATACTACAAACTGCGTGAATAATTACAGTGTGAATAACAGTAAGCCCAATCAGGAAAACACAGAAGACTGGAATGAAATTTTTAATGCACAACAGGGTCTGTGACATTCTGTTATTCTGCTTCTGTTCTACTGCTGTCAGAAAGCCCATTAGTTTTAAGGCCATGACCTTGTATACTTCAGTATTTCTGCATTCTTCAAGCAGGTGGTTCTCCATGTCTCCCTGAGGGTGCTCATGTGAAAGAGATCCAGGTATACATCAGTTGTTACTGTGGTATTACAGATGCGTGGGGACATATTAGAATTATAGAACCAAAGAATGTTTTGGGTTAGAAAGAACCTTAAAGATCATCTAATTCCAAACCCCCTGCTGTGACTGCTCCACAGCCTCACCACCTTCATAGTAATGAATTTCTTCCTGATATCTAATCTAAACCTACTTTCCTTTATCTTAAAAACTTTTTCCCTGGTAAATAGTTTCCCTAATGCCACTCCTCATCTTTCCTGAAGGTGCCCTTTAAGTACTGGAAAGCCACAGTCAGTTCTCCTCAGAGCATTCTCTTCCACAGGCTGAACAAGCCCAGCTCCCCCAGCCTTTCTTCACAGGAGAGGTGCTCCATTCCTCTGAGCATCTTTGTGGTCTCCTCCAGACCCACTACAACAGCTAAGCAGTTTCCTTGTGCAGTATTGGATGCAGTACTGCAGATGGGGCTCTCACAAGGGCAGGGCAGAGGGGAATGATCCCTTCCCTCTCCTTGCTGCCGCCACTCCGCTGGTGCAGCCCAGGTTGCTACGGGCATTCAAGCTGCACGCTGCTGGCTTGTGTACAACTTTTCATCAACCAGGACCCAAACTACTTCTCCACGGAGCTGCTCTTAAGCTAAAAATGTTAGTCAGGACTGGGAAGAGGTTTTTACACATGCAACATAAGTCAGAAATACAGTTTGCTGCTGAAGGATATGGGTGACAACTGCAAGAATTTGTCATACAGTTTCACCTGTCAGCTGAGCCAATTTAAGCTAATGTTTCATTTCTGCTTCTGCATGGGAAGAGTGTGTGCACCATTGGTGAACATGTCTCAGTTAACAAGTGATAAGTGCTTAAGCTGCAATAACTTGACTGTGACGTTTTTATCCATAGCAAGAGAATTAAGGCAGGAGAAAATGAGTGGGAGACAGGAAAATACGAGATATAAGTGGATCCTTAAAGGAGATCTGGCAGAGCATCAGCAACTTGGACAGTGTGAGTTTTAAGGAGATGTATGAAGAAGGAATGATATATTGGCTCTGTGGACATCCATGCTGAGTAACTTTAATGTAGAAAGATGGAGATTAGGGGCTGGAAGAAGTTACTTGTGGGAAAATGTAATAGACAGATGGATAACACTTTTGATGGAGTCAAAGCTGTGGCAATCATTTGAAAAAGGAGTTGGGATATAAATACTGTTATGCCTGGATGCTTGTTCTCTGTTCAGCCAGTGGGACATTGCCAGGATAGGACTTCAAAGACATAAATTGGAAATCTAAAATCACTACATCACTTTAAAAATTGTTGCCTACATTTTTTTTTTTAATCGAATACCGTTCTTTTTATTTGGTTACTAGTTTCTTGAGTCTGTAGGATTACATTCTGTTTGTATTTACTTATTTATTTTTTCTCAAGGACCACAAAACTAGAAAGATTTCTCTTAATGGAAAACAAACAAAAAAAATGTTTTATTCCTTCTTGTGCTGAGGTTTCAAGAAAATATCAAATGTAACGAGATTCTTGATAAAAAGGACAGCTTTGGCAAAACATATAAACATACTCTTTTTTTTTTTTTTTTGTGTGTGTGTGTGTGTGTGTGTGTGTATTGAGCCAAATAGCTTTGCTTCATTTCCAGGTTTTATTGACTTTTGTGGAAATGTTGTTGGATAGCTATTTAGTATCAGGGCTGCTGTCCTTCTGATGCATTGATGTGCTGCTTTCAGGAGCCTTCTGTTGAAGTCAGATTGCCAATTGCAGCACAGACATATTTTAAAGATGTCTGGTCTCATAATCTCTTCTCTTGGCCGTCATAACTGATCCAGGAAAAATGCCCACCTCTGCTTTGGAAGTGTTGGGTACCATAAGTTTTGTGTCAATGTACAGATTTTGTCACAGAGTAAGGACTGCATTCTGGGGACTGGGAAGTTTTTTTTTTTTGAGATTCTGCACCCTGGTGAGGAAACCAGTTTCAGGATCTATAGCTGGGAGCCAAAGCAGCTTGTTTGGGTGATTACAGAATTTTCAGAAACAGAAGAGAAGGGAAAGAAATCAATGAGTAGAAATGATTAAGCACAAGGATATAATACTAGGAAATAGTTGCTTTATCCATCTGCATTCTTAACCATCATTCATCACAATTAGTTGCTGTGCAGTACCTGCTACTATAAATAGTTTTCATTTGACCTTTTCTGCAGCTGTTGAAAACAGAATATGCAGATATACTTTTGAATGCTTCCACATGTTTCATGTGGGAACTGGTGTACACTCGTGCAGTAGACAAGCAGAATACAGCAATAGTCACAAATAGGCTCTTGATGCCTGTGGGCTGAGTTAAGGTACTGCCTTCCCCATTGGTGCTTTTCGGGTAAATGCATCAACCCAAGGGTGTGGAACTGCTGAGATGAGCAGAGTAAATGCCTTGGAGAAGCTGTGCGTTCTGGCATACACTAGCTGCTCAATGTTGGCTTGGACACACACGGACTGCCTTCCTTCCACCAAACTTTGTGTTCTGCAAGTGCATCTGACCCTCCCACGTGTAATTTCAGAACTGTGTCTGGGAGGAGCCTCAGGAGTTTCAGAAGACCTTTGCTTTGGGGCTTCAAGGCATTTACTCAGCTCACGTGAGTCCTTCCTTCCCCCCCCTAGATTTAGTCCCTGTAAGACCAGCTAACCATGTAACTCAGGCTCATGTTGCAGTGTGACAAAAGAAAGTGAAAAGTAGCTCACATCTGTATGCTAGTCATCAGTATGTGGCAGATCTGTGGTCTTTTTTTTCTGTGATCCCTGGACAAAACAGCAAAGAATTTTGCTTAGGATTAATTAAAGGCAATTTCTGCACATGGTCCTGTGTATTTCACCCACATTACATTTCTTGAGAAGAGACTGTGGTTTGGTGCTTTATACTTGGAAAGACTCATAGAAACTGAAAAGAGATTGAACAATACAAGATTATTTATCTAGGATAAAACAGAGAAACAAAATGAATTTTGTGCTGTGCTGTGACACCATAGTCATATTTCCTTACCATATTTTTCTTTTTGATTTTTCAACAAATGAAACAGAAAATCAACCGAAATATTCCCCTGCCTGCAGACATCGTCCAAGTCCATCTTGGTTATGTTTTCTATCTCTTCCTCCCTTTTACTTCCCAGATGCTTCCATTATCTTTCATGGTGCAGATTTTCTCTACAGCTTGTGTCAATAACTGCTCTAATAATACCTTGTGCAAGCATTTGCCCATCACAAGAGTGCCCTGAAGTTATTTTTAAACTCCACCATATGAAAGGACATCTAACTGCCAGCACTTGTGTTGCAGTCCACTGGTACAAAAATACGTGTACAGTCAATTGCTAGTATTAAATTGCAACTTGCAATTTAGCTGGGTCTGCACTTAATACATTCTTTGAAATAGATATGCGTGTGTGTGCACACCATGTGTTTGCCTTGAACATGAATGGCTAGGACCATTATGGTGTACAATGAGCTAAGCAGTAAATAAAGACAGACCTGGCCAGTCTGTGACTTAGAGCAAGTTTGTAATCGAGAGCGAAGAAGCAATCCTCAGCAAGGTGTGTGGTGGGTGGGCACAGTGTGTTTGGCTGCTGAGTTAGGATGGAAACTGAAGGTCGTAGGCCCATCTTCCTTGCTGTATGGGCTTCAGAGAGGTAACTGCACATCTGAATGTCAGAATAGTTTCATTCCATATGGAGTTAGAGAATTGCAGAACTAATATGAATGCTCAATTATCATAGCAACCACATTATTTTAACAAAAGGCCCTCCTGTTTCCTTTATTTTAATTGCCTGTTCAGCATGTTTTGTGTGGGTTTTTTTTTGTTTTTTTTTTTTGTTGTTTGCTTTTGCTGTTGTTGCTAGAGTATTTTCTTAATCTGTCTTGAAAGTGAAAGATAGTTGGGCCTGGAGCATCTCTCCTATGAGGAAAGGCTGAGTGAACTGGGTCTGTTCAGCCTTGAGAAGAGAAGACTGAGAGGGGACCTGATCCAGGTCTATAAATATCTAAGGTGTGGGGGGCAGAATGGCGAGGCCGGACTGTTTTCAGTGGTGAGTGGAGACAGGACAAGGGGAAACGGCTGGAAACTGCAGCATAGGAAGTTCCGCACAAACATGCGCAAGAACTTCTTTACAGTGAGGTGACGGAGCACTGGAACAGGCTGCCCAGGGAGGTGGTGGAGTCTCCTTCTCTGGAGATGTTCAAGACCTGCCTGGATGCCTACCTGTGCGACCTGGTGTAGGGAACCTGCTTTGGCAGGGGGGTTGGACTCGATGATCTCTGGAGGTCCCTTCCAACCCCTACAATTCTGTGATTCTGTGATTCTGCATTCCTGTTCAGTCTGGGGCCTCTTGATTGTGCCTGTAGTTGTGTGATATAATGGCTCACATGACACTCCTATTGGACATGTCTAATATGAATGGAGAAGACACCACTCTATCTATGTGTATATCCATAAAACAGTCAGAAATTTAATATAGCTTTTGCCATTGCTTATTAACAAGTCCAGTTTGCCAGGGTTTTCATGAACTTTGCATTTCTGAGAAAAATCTGTATCTGTCTATGAAATTACGATATGATTCACATGTGAATATCTGGTGTTATTACAAGAGGGTCTGATAGCCTCTGTTGCTGAGCAGGATCCCATTGCATCTGTGCTTTAAACGCATAAAATTATGGTCCCTGAGAAGCTTGAACTGTTGGTATACTTCAGTTTTTCTATACTACTGCTTTAGCTGACTGGGGTCCAGCTACAGGCATGTAGACACCAGAAGACAACCTTTACATTGTCTCCTTCATCTCTGGGAGTCAGTGAGACGCAAGGACAACTTTCTGTGTTCCAGTGGAGGGCCATTCTAGAGGCCTTGTTGAGATTCTTTGCTCAGCAGCCTGTTTGCTTCTCCCACTGGTGAGCAATTGGTTAGGTGAGTTTTCAAACTTGGTTCAGTTTTACATTTACCTTTCAATAGAACAAAACAGAAAAATCTATCCTGCTATACTTCATGGGATACAATAAGGTGAAATGGCTTGGAGCACCCCCCAACCCTATTTCTCTGTGTTGAAATTTCCCACTGTCTGATAGCAATGGCATAAAGTTGACTCCCTGAGCAGCAAAGATCGATTTCTCCTTTGAGTAGCCATACCCTCGAAAGAAGTATCCTTTCCAGTTATGTTTTGAAAGTCATCAGACATGCTGTTATAAATGATCACTGAAGATTACTGGAGATGCTGCAAAATAATAGTGAACCAAGTAGCATCTGTAATTTCCACGGCTGGTTTGCAATCATGGCTCAAAATGAACCCTATCTGAGTTGCAGGGCTAAACTTTTTTTCCCTCCCCTTTACTGCTGTATAGCACAGTTGAAATAGATACTGCCTCATGAATTTTTATACAAAAGGCTGAGCTGCAATCCATGGTACTAACTGCTAGCTTTCTTTGTGAAGATCAAGACTAGCTCAGAGAATATTGAAAGGAAGTCCACATTTGCAGTTCCTGTCAGGTTGTGTTAAAGCTCAAATGACTCTGAGATGTGTATCTCTGATGTCCCTACTTCTTAATTCCTCCAGTATAAATCAGATGCTACTTAAGCACAGTATTTATCACCATTTCTGTTTGTTAGTACAAGGTTTACTGTTTCATGAGTTTCATTTACTCTTTCATGATCACCACCACAGTCCACATTTTCTTGTGAGTCACTGATGTCATAAACAACATAAAAGAACAGGCAAATCAATTCTAATGGAAATTTTTCTGTGATACCTGTGTTCTTCTATGTCTTCAGAAAGTTGAATTGTCTCACCACAATGCCCTGGCTGCTGCTCTGGTACCAAGCACAAGCAGGAGTTAACTGAAGACATGAGTGTAAGCCCAGTGGCTATTAAGCTATGGAAGCTTAAAGGTTTCTTCAAGATGATGTGGTAAACCTTCTCTCTGACTTTGGAGCTGTTTCTAACAGACCTTTAAGCCAGTAGATTAGGCCACTAATTCTTACGTGTGCTTTTTCTTCCCATGTTGAGATCTGGACTTGCTGCAGAGTTTCTGGAAATAAACCGGTTTGCATTTGACTGTCAAGAAAAGTGAGATGGGAAAGTCTTCCTGATAAATTCCTGCACTGAAAACTCAGGTGTTTCAAAGGCAAAACCAGGGAAGAATGTCAATGGTAGGTGGTTGTCTTTTGATTTTCTGTTTACTCCATACTCCAAGGAGTTCTATGCATTTCTTCCATCTTCTCCTAATAGAAATTTTGATGGTTTCAATCCTTTCTTTCAAGAATTTATGCATTTCCTATAAGATTCAAGGTCCACTGGAAAAAGAAAAAGACTGCAACAAACAGTATTCATAGATTCACAGAAACATATAATGACTTGGGTTGAAAGGGACCTTATAGACCATTTAATTCCAACCTCCCTAGGCACACAGAACCCTGCACTGGTAGATAGGATGGGGAACAGAATTGGCCCTGCATGATCCATGATGAGATGGTTTTGGACCTGCTCCGAAAACTAGATGGTCACAAGTCCATGGAACTGGATGGATTGCACCTGAGAGTGCTGAGGGACTTGACAAATGTGGTTGCCAAGCCATTCTCCATCGTTCTTCGGCACTCCTGTCTGACTGGGGATGTTCCGGCAGACTGGAGACTGGCAAATGTGACACCCATCTTCAGAAAGAGCTGGAAAGATGATCCTGGTAGCTACAGAGTTATCTGTGTCAGGAAGGTTATGGAATGGATAATCTCGGGAGCCATCATGGACCAATTAGAGGTCAACCACTAGATCAGGCCCAGTCAGCACGGGTTTATGAATGGTAGATCCTGTCTGACAAACCTGATTTCATTCTATGTCAAGGTGACCTGCTTAGTGGATGAGGGTAAGGCTGTCGATGTGGTCTACCTGGACTTCAGTAAGGCCTTTGACACTGTCCCCCACAACATTCTCATGGAGAAGTTGGCTGCCCACAATTTGGATGAGTGTGTGCTCTGCTCTGCTGGGTGAAATGCTGGTTGGATGGCCGGGCCCAAAGAGTTGTGGTCAATGGAGTGAAATCCAGTTGGTTGCCAGTCACAAGCTATGTTCCCCAGGGCTTAGTACTGGGGCTGCTTCTATTTAACATCTTTATTAATGATCTTGATGAGGGGATTGAGTGCATCCTCAGTAAGTTTGCAGGCAACACCACTTTGGGAGGGAGTGTTGATCTGCCTGAGGGGAGAAAGGCTCTACAGGGGGACCTGGATAGACTAGATTGATAGGCCAAGGCAAACTGCACGAGTTTCAATAGGGCCAAATGTTGGGTCCTGCATTTTGGTCACAACCACGCCAGGCAACCCCACAGGCTTGGGGAGGAGTGGCTAGAAAGCTGCCTGATGGAAAGGGACCTTGGTGCACTGATGGTCAGTCGGCTGAATATGAGCCAGCACTGTACCCAGGTGGCCAAGAAGGCCAATGGCATCCTAGGTTATATTAGGATGGTGTGGTGAGCAGGACTAGGGATGTCATCCTGTGCCTGTACTCCTCACTGGTGAGGTCCCACCTTGAATACTGTGTTGAGTTTTGGGCATCTCAGTACAGAAAGGACATAGAGGTGCTGGAGCAGGTCCAAAGAAAAGGCAACAAGGCTTGTGAAGGCCTTGGAGAATATGCCCTACGAGGAGAGACTGAAGGAACTGGAGCTGTTCAGTCTGGGGAAAAGGAGGCTGAGGGGAGACATTATTGATCTCTTCAAATACCTGAAAGGTGCTTACAGTGAGAGCGGGGTTGGTCTCTTCTCACTGGTGACAGGTGACAGGATGAGGGGAAATGGCCTCAAGTTGCACCGGGATAAGTTTAGGTTGGATATTAGGAAACACTTATTTACAGAAAGGGTTGTTAAGCACTGAAATAGGCTCCCCAGGGAGGTGGTTGAGTCACCATCCCTGGATGTGTTTAAAAATCATTTGGATGTGGTGCTCAGGGACATGATTTAGCGGAGGGTTGTTAGTCAGGGTAGTATGGTTAGGTTGTGGTTGGACTCGATGATCTTTAAGGTCTTTTCCAATGTGAGTGATTCCATGATTCTATGATTCTATGATTCAAAGCCCCATCCAACCTGGCCTTGAAAACCTCCAGTGAAAGGGTGTCTGCAGCTTCTCTGGGCAGCTTGTGCCACTGCCTCCTCATCCTATGAGTAAAAAAATTGTATTGTCTAATCTAAATCTCTTTTGTTGTATCACTAAATGAATCCAGTCCCATCTTTCCTGTAGGTCTTTCTACGGATTGAAAGACCGTCTACTCAGAGCCTTCTCTTTTCCAGGTGGACAGCCACATCTCCTTCATAGGAGAGGTGCTCCAGCCCTCTGATTGTCTTCATGGCCCTCCTCTGCACCTTCTCCAACAGGTCCATTTCCTTTTTATGCTTGGGGTCCCAACATAATGGCATACAATTCTCTGTGGCCCATATTATGCTAATTCAGCTCACAGGAAAGTCAAGGGAAACTCATCACCACCTGAACTAACGGCTTCATCTCTTGAAGTGCAACAGAAATTTCATCTTCTTGTGAAACAGGTAGGGCAGCTGGTGTTCAGGTCAAGTAGCATCAGTGGAATTTACTTCTGATTTTTGGTGAAAAAAAGCAGTAAAAAGCCTGGGAATGAGAGTGATCTTCAGAGCTTATCGCTCTTTTACATTTGGTTTCCCTTCTGTCTTCCTTTTTTTCTTATGATTTCATAGGAGTATCTTGTCAAATCCTTGTTTTTATAAGGATTTCTATGTCATTGTTTATTGTTAGTGTTCTGTTAGCCCTGCCAGTTGGTGAGACTGTCTTGACTGCTGCCCTTTATTAGCATACTTAGGAAAAGTACAGTAACATTTTTCTTTGCCCTGCATCAGCAAAACTGCCTGGGAACATGAGATACTCCTGTGTGGGCATTCAGTAGGCTGTGCAACCAAGTAGTGTGAGTGGCATGAGTAGTCTGCTATCACAGGGCGGTTTCTGTGCTGGAACTTTAGTTGGGACATTCCTTGCACCCCTATATCCTGGATAGTTTTGTGGTGACCTGCAGAAAGCCAGAGGCTGCTGAAAGGGCTGCTCCAGGTGGTGGCTGGTTTCTCTAAACTCTCCTCAGGACTGAATTAATAGTGTGGGCCCCAGAAAGCTGCATGCCATGGCTTGGCGTGGTCCTTTTCTCTTTCTGTCAGTCTCTCATGCAGCACGCAAGCTGTAGAGTGTGTCCCTCACATTCTGAGCTGTTTTGTTTTAATGCTCTTCTCTCCATGGTAACTTTTAGATCCTCTCTGTCTATTATCTGTTTGTTAGCAAGACTGTCCCATTGTGATTAGGGGAGAGAACTCAGAGTTGTGGAGCTGTATTCCCTGCTCTTCTTTTGACTGCTGCGTGATCTTAGATCAGTAACTTAGGGCTACACTTACATTTCTATGGATGTTAGGCACTTCAAGGTGTTTCTGAAGCCCTCCAGCTGTTTGAGTCCTGTGAAATTAGGTGCCTAAATGCATTGAAAAATATGACTGGATGCTTTTTTTTTTTTTTTTTTTTTTTTACTTTTAAATTTTTTTAGGCTTCTACATTCTTCTTAAGAGATTTGTTTTTAGTGACTTGATTTCCTCACTTAGCAGAAGGATTTTATGTGGAAGCACTTACCTCTGTCACGTGATACAGAAAATGTCAGATTTTAAAATAAAAATGCTTTGCTGTTTGTTTAGTAATGATTTTTTTTTTTCTAGTCACTTAATATTTCCACTTGTAACAAATTTAACCACAGCTCATACGACATTCCAAAGCAGCACTGGTAAACTCATTTCTGCTCAACCATCTTCTCCTGATAGTTTCAGTATACATATTGGTTGTAACTTGCAGCATCTCCTACAAAAAATTAAAATAAGGATTTCTGGTTCAATCTGACAAATCACACATGATGCCAAAGATAAATAATTTGTGCTCTATATTCTCAAAAGTTATTTCCTGCTTTTTTTTTTTTCTTTTTCTTTTTTTTTTTTAATGTTGTGTGGAAAGATTTTTGTGTGTGTATGTGAATTCTGAACCATGGGTTCTTTAGATGGGCTTATAATGAGACAGTCTTTTATATGAATTTGTGAACTTCGCTGTCAATACTAATCAATAAATCCTGAACCAATTGAGTTTTTTAATAAAACTTAGTGAAGAAGGAGAAAATACCATGGATTTGATTGTTTCCTTCAGCTTTTGAAATGTAAAGAACAACCACAGTGTCAGAATAAAGATTTTTTTTTTTCCTCTCCAGGTTAGGTTTGTGTGGTGTGTATTTAGTCATTCTGGCTGATTCATAGGCAGCAGTTTGCATCTTCAAGAGCAAGCACAGGGTGTTCCTTCTGAGATACACTGATCAGTTCTGCAAACACTGCTTAAACGATATCCAGCCATATTATGGCAGCTCCTGCCAGCACCTCTGTAAGTTAGGGGTTGTATCAGCATTTCCATTATAAATATAACATTTACACTGCTACCACCTTCCTTGATTTATATTGTGCTCCTGCACTATAACACAGAATCACATTTGCTTTGTTCACTGCAGCTATACAGCACTGTATATAGGGCTGAAGGCTCGAGGGATTTTACTTCAAGTGCTCCCAAATCTCTCTCCCACACTATAAAGCCTCACGTTGCCTTTTCAGCAAATATTGATGCTTTTTATTCAATACATGATTCTGTTTATGTGCTGTGTACCTGGACTAAGGTTACTTACAATTTACCAGTACACATACTGCAGGTGCTTTAAATCCTTCCACATATTATCTACACGGTTAGTCGAAAGGAACAGATATCTTTCTGCACCAAGAAATGCTCATTTTGCATTCTCCATGTCCCTGGCTTTTGTCACAGAGTCTGGACAAAAACAGTTTCAAATGTTCATACACTTTTAAGTGACAGAATTGGGGAACTGAGCATAGTTCTTTGTGCAAGTTTGTTTAATTCATGCCTAATAAGCACCCACTGTATTCATGATCTATTTATGAATAATTACAGATGGTTAATAAATCATTAATACATGATGTTACAGACCCAAATAATAATATATTATAAATTATATAATCATTTTATCAGCAAGCAGTGTTGGAAATTACCTTTATAAGCACACAGTTGGGCTCAGCAGCTTTCTGTGATAACAGACTTTCCTGTCATCTTCTACTTAAAGACATTAAAATATATAATTTGTTCATTATAAGCTATTTTAAGGAAGTAGTGAGGCACTAGAATGGGCTGCCCAGGGAGATGGCAGAGTCATCATCCTTGGAGGCGTTAAAAAAACATTTAGATGTAGGACTGAAGGACATGCTTTAATGGGAAATACATGTGATAGCTGGACACTTGGACTAAATGATCTTGTAGGTCCTTTCCAACCTTGTGATTCTATGATTCTATCATTCTATCATTTAGAGATTGTAGTATTCAATATATTCCCCTATAGATTGACTGAAATTTCTGTCCAGGCATTCTTTTCTCTTATGCTTCATATAGCTTCATACCTTCCAAACTTCTTCTGAAGAAGAACATCCATGAATTGCTTGTTTCTTCACATTGAGAGTAGTGAAAACATTATTATTTAATATATATATTTTTTCTAATTGGGATGCAAACCACTTGAGAACAACCATTTTTAAGCACAAACTTACACGCTAAGAAACAAACAAACAAACATGTCAGGGAGCCATCCCACCTAAAGGCCCTTCTTTTCTATCTTGTGGCACAGCTTGAAAGATCTTGGGCTTTAGATTGTAGGTACCGCGCTGTGAATTTCTTGCAGGACATATCCGAGCGGGGATATCATGCAGTGCTCCCAGGCTCTGATCTGACCAAAATCTAGTACTGGCCTCCTGATGGTATATGGAGTGGGGAAGGTAAGGCTAAGTAGAAGGCTAAGTAGGCCTGAAAAACCGGGTAACCCGCATGTCCCCCTCATACCCACTGCAGTAATGGGAGTCTGGGAGGGACCCCACTGTGCAGGTACATAGGTGCCAACCGTCCTGAGAAATAGAATCATAGAATCACCGACTTGAAAAAGACCTACAAGATCATCCAGTCCAAACATCCAGCTATCACCAGTATTTCCCACTGAACCATGTCCCTCAGTGCAACATCTTAATGTTTTTTGATCACCTCCAGGGACAATGACTCCATCACCTCTCTGGCAGCCCATTCCAGCACCTGACCACTTTATTGGAGAGGCAGAATTTCCTAATTTGACCTAGTCCAACCTGAATCTCCCCTGGTGCAGCTTGAGGCCATTCCCTTCTAGTCCTATCACTAGTTCTAGTCCTGGGAATAGGCCAACTCCCAGCTCATTACAACGTCCTTTCAAGCAGTTGTGGAGAGCTATGAGGTCTCCCCTGAGCCTCCTTTTCCCTAGTCTGAACAATCCCAATTCCTCAGTTGCTCCCCATAACTTTGTTGCCCTTCCCTGAATGCACACCAGTGGTTCAATGCCTTTCTTGTAGTGGGGGGCCGAAAACTGGGCACAATAATCAAAGTGAATAAAATAACAGTTCTGCAGACTTCAGTCTATAAAACCAGTACCACTTAAATAAGCTCTTAGATTAAGAAAAGATTTTATTTTTTTTTTTTTTTTAAATTGAAGACTATTACAACAAAAATCAACTAGCAAGGCCACTACATTTTTTTCACCTGCTAAAGCAGCAGCAACTTTCTTCCCACCCCACAAATTATATTTACAGTTTCCTTGTGGTTTTTGCCCTGAAGTCAATTTTCACTCCAGCAACTTTTCTTCTGTTCTGTGCCTTGGCTCCTTAGGTCATTAACCTCAAGCAAGGAACTTTGTCAAATGCTTTGAAAAATGAAGTCCACTCTATTTCCCTTGTCTGTCCTGGTGGCAATACAGCACATTCAAAGAATTCCAGCAATTTTCTGAGGCATGACCTGCCTCTCCTGAAACATGCTGGTATCTTTGCAATCTTTCAGCAAGCTGTGCTGTACCAAATGTCCCTCCATTTGATCTTCTTAAATATTTACTCAACTGTTTCCAGTGACTTGCATTCATCTAACTGGTCTCCAGTAACTTGACAAACTTGGCCAGCTTGATGGTTTGCTTGTTTGTTTTTAATAACTTCTGAAAATAAACAGAAAAATATTTTATTCTCACATTTTACAGTCTTTCCTAATGTAAAAAAATTGCTAACCATTCTGAGGCTTTGAGTAAGTATGATTGTGTGGTAGAAACAGACTAATCTCTTAATATTCTACCAGAGAGAAAGATAACTTCTTTCACAGCTCTATCCACTTTATTTTTTGTGTGCGTGTGTGCAGTGAAAATACTGTCTTACTAACAAACACAGTAGAATTGCTGTTACCTGTGGGAATGTGGTGATTATTATGAAATTGTAGTGTAGCTGGCTTTCTTAACAACAAACTCCTTCACAGACTGAAGCTTAGAAGGAGATGGAATGGCTTCCATCAAAGTTAGCTTGGTAAGTGGATCTGTAATGTTAAGCTGCTGGACTCAGTCTGAATGGACGTGTATGGTAGAGTGGGCAAATTCTGGAATTTCTTTAAAAATGACCATAACACCAGGAATTTTGGTTTTGCTGTGATGCTCAGGAGTTATCCCTTTAATGGACGGACAGTGTTTTCTTATATACTACTGGGCCAGATCTTCCACTGTTTTCTGCTGGTGTCACACCATGCCTTCAGTGTAGACCTTTCTTCTCTCTCATGGCCTCACCAATGCGGATCATTTTAAGCTGAGTGGAGGAAATTTTTAGACAGCTCTGTTCCTCACAGCCTTCCCATCTCTTCAAAGCTAGCAAGCACTCCTTTAACTTGAGCATAGGAAAGTTTGAGTGTTTAGATCAGAAAATCCAAGCTTGCTCTTTGCTGTCACTAAGAGGCTTTGAATGGCTGCATTGTGGAGCACGAGTCAAAATGTCCTAGCTAGCCATTGATCTTTTCAGGCGCATTCTTCTAACTGGGGCATCCTCATGGCATGATGAACAGAATAATAATTTTGGAAGAAAGCGTACTGCATCAACCAAAGGCAGCTCCTTTGGTCTCCAAGCTGGCTGGAGCAGATCTCTTTTGCCCTGCAAAGCTCCCTGAGAGGATCAGGTGAGTAAAGGATGCAGCAGGAAAGTAGCTGGAAGAGCAGAAACCTGAAAACATCTTATGCAGGATAGGAGAACAGTACAGCTTTAGTATTTCTATTGCCTTTTCTTGTATCATGGACAATGATTGGTGAGGAAGATGAATTTTCCCCTTGTCTTTGGCTTTTCTGTTTTCTTTCTTTCTCCAGTCCCCTACTCCCCCCATGCCTCTTCTCTTCTCCCTACTGTAGCACTTGCTGGCTTGTAAACTGAGCAGTGTTTTTCTTCCAGAGAAAAAAGACTGAGGTTCATCTCCTTTGCATCTGCCCCAGAGGCAAACCTTCTCTTCCTACCCTGCTGCAACGGGTATAATTTCATTCCTCAAAGCACTGCTTTGCTTTTTGGCAATAGCTAAATATGCTTCTGTGAAGCTTACTCTAAATCTCTCCTGAATAAGCAGCACCCATTCTTGTTTGTTTGGCTAAATTGATTCTCCAAGAATCGCCCCAATAAAGCAGATGGCACAATCGAGCATGCAGAGATTAGACAGAACATAATTTGAGTAGATCAAAATGTTTTTATGTAATTTTTTTTTTTTTTTTTTTTTTGTCAGAGAATGGCATTTCAGTCAAACTATTTTTTTTTTTTTCTTGAAAAAACATCAACATTTGCTACTTAATTTCTCAGAAACTGAGAAACAGTTTTTCCTTCATTGGTAAGATGTATTTTCAGTTTCTTGGTTTGCTGAAAGACAAATTGAAGGGGCAATGTTGATCTGAGTGGAAAAAAAAAAAGTGCCTTCTAGGTTATTTCTAGGGAAACAAACTTTTATTTTGTAGCTTTGGATATACTGCAGCTTTAGAGAGAATTTGAGATCTTATTTGCTTTGTCAACTTTTAACAGCATGGAAGTTCTCCATACATTGTCAGGTTATGTTTAGATTGCCAGTTTTAATATTGCGTTTTTATTTGTTAAAAAATCTAGTAGTGCTAATTCACTTTAGATAATAAGTATATAGCCACAGTAGCATTGCTGATAGGTTTGCTGATGCACAGCTCTGCCAGCAACTGTGGAAGAGAAGATGTCTCCAAGACAAATACTGCCCCTGAATGACTAAACTGCTCAAAGGGGAAGAATTTAAGTAGTGGGGATTTTTTGGGGTTTTTTTTGTGGGGGGAAGGAGGGGGATTAGAGCATGTTTACAAGTATGTACATTAGGTTTGCAGTGGAAGGTGTTGCTATTTTATTCAGAATTGGGATACATTTTCAGTCCTACACCTGTGTTTCAATTACAAATGCTTAATCAACTCACATACCTAAATCTTTTCATCCCACTGCTAAACACATATCCATAATAGACCTGCATTTTTAGTTACTGAAGTCACCTTACAATGTCGCTATCAACCCAGTTGTACTGGCCAATGTTGGCCACATTGCTGGATGCTAAATTGGATGAAAGTCTGTCCCTTTTTCCTGGTACTTACGTGACGTCTATTTACTTTGAGCTGATTGCTGATAATCCCTAAACTTCCTGCAATGAATGCCCATTCTCTCTGTCACTGCCAATTAATAACTTTCTTCTGCATGGCTGTATTTCTTGAAGCATTCTATACTGTTTGTTTCTCCTGGGACTCTGATACTCCACTGATCAAAACCTCCTAATTTTCTTCCTCTGTTAGGTTATGTTTACAATATTACAACTGGGCTCAGTGGGTTTTGCAGCAGAAAAGAAGATTCAGAGGTGATATTGCTGCTTTGTCAAAAGTTAAGGATGAATACCTTGCAGTGAAAGAAGGCTCAGTAAGAGGACTGCTTGCATATGAAATGCTTTGCTGTTTGTTGTGTGCTTCAGTCTTCCCTTTCCCATTTCTAGTTTCTGCATCCCATTTCTAAAGAACCTCCTTTCCATAATTTCTACAAGATTTCATTTTATTTGTTAGAGGCAAGCAGAAACTAAGATACTTCCCATCTTATAGGTTCATTCCTGTTTCTGATGCATGGAGCCTGCATTTGCTCTTCTATAAGAATTCAGCAATTCATTTGTTCTTTACAATGCCTTACATTTGTCTCTGATGCCGTTCTTCATCTCTCTCTACGTAAGTTGTCATTTTTGTCTTCTGCCTTTGAAAAGTTTCTTGGAAATACAAGTAGAAATAGTTAAGAAAAGATGCAAAATAAATGGAAGGTTTCAGTTTGCTAGCCCTCTACCTGCCCAGTGTGTGCAGACCTGATGCACTTTGTTCTCCACAGTGTATTAGGGTGTCCATTATCAGCAATGGAAGCTTGTTAACACGGTAACACAGAGACTATCCATTATTCCTCTCCCTCCTTTATAAAGAGGCTATTAAAATAGAGCCAACCTTCTTTCCCTACAGCTTGAAATTTGAACAAATTTAATTTCTATTTATTAGGGAAACTCGTGCTGCTGGGGGTAAAAAAGACAGATTGACAGTTCTGGAGTATAAAATTCTTTATTCATCAGCAGAGCAGGTAGAGGAAATGGCTGTTTCTCTCGCTTTGCCAATTTTTGCTCATCTCTGACCTGGAGGTAACACCTCAAGCTTGGAGTTCATTCTCCTTGTCTTTCTAATCATTGGGCTCTCTGCTGAGGTAGGTGCCAATTAGCAGAGGCTATTTTTGTGATGTGGACATCTGACCACTAAGAAGATGGAAACCATGAAATTTGCTTTGTGCAGTGATGGTTTGTCATCATCACTGTGTTGAGCAGATTCATACTGCTAACCTGAATAAATTTGGCTGGATTAGTGTTTTCTGGTTAATGCATTTCTGTCTCAGTTCAGTTAGTTCATCACCACCAGGAGAGCAAGTTTTCACGAAGAAAAGGAAGTATGGAGTCCAATGGCAGCAAGTCAACCACCACAGATCTGAGCAGTGCCTCTGGCCATGTTCTGCCTGAGGGTCTCTGATATTCCTGCCTGCCCAGGTAATGACGCATTTCCAACTTCTTACTTTCCTCAGTGCAGGGATTAGGATCTTGAGAAAGAAAGATACAAGATCTCCACAAGTTGGGGAAAACCTCTGGAAACCTCTTCTGAGGTTTATGAGAGAGCTTGTCTTAGAAAAACATCCTGGTGTGTTGTGGTAGGTATGCTTATTTGCTATCACTAGTAGAAAACAGAAACCCAAATGGAAGAGGAGACTCTTGGGGGTCTTAGGATCATAGAATAGAATCACAGAATCACTTGAGCTGGAAAAGACCACTAAGATCATCAAGTCCAACCATCAGCTCATCCCCACCATGCTCACTAACCACATCTCCCAGTGCCACATCCACATGATTCTTGAACAGCTCCCCACCTCAATACATCAGCACTCTTTCTGAGAAATTTTTCCCAATATCCAACTGAACAGATGTTGGACTGCTGTCCTAGCAGCCATGAATAATAATCAGTACCTCGGACACATACATAGAGTTTTTAAGTCTAGGCTGAAGTCATTGCATGCAGAAAAGTCTACAGTACTTACAGCTGGGTCCTGCATCACTTGCTTGCACAGCAAAGGAGCCAAGCAATCCTAACAGGCTTTGAAATATGTTTCTAAACTAGCAGAGGAGAGGGTGGAAGATGCTCACTGAGTATGGCAAGACAGTGGAAGCCCCATCTTGTTCAAAAACTTGAAAGCATCCTGGGCTATAAATCTCATTCATTTACGTTTCTTTTCAGAGGTGAGGTGAAGTGTGGAGAATAGCAGTACTGATGAGGATTAAAGTAGCAAACAGAATGAGTTTGTGGAATACCTGGTGCTGTGCAAAAGTGGTCTGCCTCTGATACATGTACCAGGAGAGACGAGGAGACTGTGCGAGCTATGGCTCAGTTCACATTACGTTGAGTGACTGTCTTCACTCAAGATGAAGAGAAAGCAGACCACCATCCAAAATATGAAGCCTCTTGTTACGCAGCTTTTTTTTTTTTTTTTAAGGGAAAAGGAGCTCTTGAATTTGGAAATTTCCCAGCCTCTTATCTATTCATATCAGTCACATCCCGTTGCATGACAATGCTGATGTAAAGTGGACTGATGGAACTGGGTGGGATGTGTCACAATGTGGAGCACAATGTGTCAGTCTGACAAGTATAAGAGACATTATTTCTTATAATCTGACTTATTTATTTATTTTTTTAAGCTGCATTTCAGAAAAACAAAATTGTCAGGCCATCCTAGCAGTAAGGTAGAGAATTAAAATGGAACCTGTTGTTTGCTTGCACAGGAACTGAAGAAGAACTTGTAGTATTCTCCTGCATCAAGAAAGGAAGAGACAGCCTCAGTCACTGGGGAGAGAAACAGATGTAATGGGGTGAACAGGTCTGGGAATGTTGTGCATGTAGGTGCACACAGCTACAAAGAAAACTTGCATCAAGTAAATACTGCAGTCTCTTCTGCAAATTACATGCAGGTTGCAGAGGTACTCATGCTGACTGTTTCATGTTTCAGTGCTCAATTTGCAGCATGAGACGCTAGAGCTGAGGATGTATCTAGAAACCTGGAGCTGGTGCTCCCAGTGGTGGAACTGTTTCTCTCTGTGGCTGCAATATCTCTGTGCAGACGTGCCATTCCATGCTCAGCATGAGTTTGGTAGGTAGATCAGTTAGCACTCTTCTACCTTCCCCAGCCCTCACACAGACTCTGAACACAGATGCCTCCAACTTTGCTATTGTCGCTGGTGTAAGAAATACTTGTCTGATGATAAAATACAAATCTGAATTAGAAGAGAGACTTCCTTGCAAGTTGCCAACAAAATACACTCCAGTCTTTGAATAGTCTTCTGAATAAAGCTAGAGCCAACCAGGAAATCTGGTAGAACTCCAAGATTTATATATATTACATAGCAAGAGCCTGACAGAGTCACCTTTATGTGTGTTTCAAGGCACCAGGAAGGGAAGGTTCTCAGAATATTAAAGGCAAATCCTGTAGAGATCAGTCTTACTATCTTCCATGCTTTGCTCAAGCTTGATCTGCAGCTTCTCCAACTGCAGTCTTGTGGTACATTTTGCTTCAGGGGACTGTGCAAATTTCATCCAAAACAAGGGCTTTTGGAACTGCTTGGTTTTTTTTTTGAGCTGAATGCTGTTTTCCGCTAATGTTCTGTTTTTCTTACCATGGCAAGATTTTTCTTTTTGGCAGCCACTGAAATCACTTGGTTGTGAACTACCCAGATTTTATCAGACAATTAGCAAATCAGCTCAGTGTTTTTGTGTGTGTGTCCATGTGTGTGTCTATTTGTGTGTGTGTGTGTGGTAATTGATGTTCATGATATATGGCTGGCTGGCTAAATATCTCACTACCCACACAAAATGATTGCTGATAAGAGGGCCTTTTCCAGCTCAGCATTAGTATGCTTCATCTGAAATTGGCTTTGCTGACAAGTCTTTGCTTTTCATTGTATGCTCCTGATGGAAAATGTATCATTGTTCCTAATTTCAAGCATAATAGTTCTGTAATAATCTCCTGAGGAGATATTAAATTATATTTATTTGCACTGTCTTGGGTGATCATGCAAGTTACTAGCATGACAGCAGTAGCAAGACCTGGATACAGAACAAAGAAATGGCTTGCCAAAGTAGCAAATACGATCTCCAAGTGTGGTGGTGATATATGAGGTACAGATAGGTGAAATGTCTTTTTTCAGGAGTGATGGGCTCCCAGCGTCCGCAGACAGGTGAGTTTGAATATTACCCTCAATCTCACATCAGCTGAATTAATGCTTTTGCCACCCAGCAGCCCCAGGATGCTAGTAACTGTCAGTCATCAGTGATCTGCACTGCATTTATGATACCAAGTAGGATGCTGGTTTGGACAGAAAATGCTACTCATAGACACACCGGTAAGTAGCCACGTACTGTTCCAACGATCGTCCTCCTTTTGCACACATATGTGTATTTGGATGCTTGAAACAAGTGAATGTCTATTAAACACACACCGTGCAAAATGAGATCTGAGCCTTAACAAAGGCATTGTAGCAAAGTAATTTCTTCACCTGCCTTGATGAAGAATGCGACGTGGATGTGGAATCCCTGCAAAGAAGTGCATTATGAGATTTCTTTCTTGCTGGTTCAGCCCTATTAATCTGTTCAGCATGAGCTCGAGTATTTTAATAACAGGCATGGAATATTATGCCTACTCTAAAATGGCTTGTTTTTAAGCACTTACTTGGGCTGTGTTTGTGTTAACCTAGTTGAGGAAAAAACAGGCTTTAAGCTTATCCTCCTTTTCTTTCCATAATCGCAGCTACAGGGCAAAACATACGAAGTGTCTAATAAGAGAAATAGCATTATCATATGCTAATTTACAGTAACGTTAAGAATTGCACAAGGAACCAAGCCTCTGTGTTGAAATCCATGCTTATGAACAGTGCTGTGGTTTGGCTGGTTGTCCTTTGGGGAACAGAGTGTGTTTCACTGAGGCCACAGATATGTGTTGATATAAGGCTTCTTATTCAGGAGCGGATTTTATTCTGATTTTACCTGTATTTGTTTCCTGCTGAATATTACTGCTGGAAAAGATACTCAACTTGCAGCTGAAAACTATCAGCTCTTTGCTTAAGAGCAACCTCTCCATCCCTGACAGAAAGAGAGGCTGACAGTTTCCAAAAGAGTGTCTGTCTATTTCTCTCCCTCTGGAAAGCAGAGAGCTGCACTGGAGAAGTCCAAGGGTAAGAGAAATTGCAAATGGAGAAGGGAAAGGACATCTGAGAGCCTTCACTAAGTAATCAGAGGACTGAATGATTTCAGACAAAGACGGGAGTTATATAATACATTCCTACTTTGTGAGTAATCAGATGCAAAGACTGACATGTTGCAAGTGCTCCCAAAACTGATCCCAGCTTACTGCAACCATTCCTGCATGCAAAAACAACATTTAATGGAATTAAAAAAAAAAAAAAAAAAAAAAAGTAAAAAAAAAAAAAGTGTGATTGTACTCCTAGGACAACATCCTGAATTTTTCCCTGTTGGACTCTTGCCATTACCATGGCAAAATGCCTGGAAACTGCCTTTCTTTTCCACAAAAAATGTTTTGAAGGAGGAACAAAAGAAGTTTGAGCTTTTGGCAGATCATTGGAGATCTCTGTGTTCAGATCCTCAGCTGGTGTAAATCAAGATAACTGTGGTATTGCTACAGTAGTTAAAAAATGACTGACTCTCCTATCTATTATGGCTGGCAGCTGTGAGGAATATTATTTTAGAGCTTAGATGGAGATGCTGGAGGAACTGCTTCTACTGCATAGAACATGCTTTCTTGTTAAGGAAATATTGCTTATTCCTAATTCTCTAAACTCCCTTGTAGATAACTTCATGGTACCTTCTGTAAGGCTTTTGTTGTGTGTGACACTGATTTATTTCCTTCGTTTGTTAGTTGAACTAACCTGCTATGAAAATTCAAATAAGATCAATGGAGATCAGGATATATGTTTTAAATGTAAAAGGTCCTTCCTTTGTTTAATTCATGTTTCTGTATGACATCACAACATAAATAGGAAAAGGTCCACCGGTAGTCAGTAAATAGTAATCTGTAAAGGTGAAAGGCTTAACATTTTTGTGGCCAGTGGTGATGAACTCCAAGCACCTCGAGACCTCCATACATCTAAAGACTGGACTATTGTTTAAATGCAAGGATTTGCAAATCCAGTTTTGCATTGGATAGTGATGAAATACATAAACCGTCCTTTGCAAAGGAATTCAGATGCAGCATATATAGCTAGTGCACAGCAATGAGATGTTTTCTCACTCTTTTACACACAGTCCTGGGGAAATTAAATTAATCTGGGCTATGTCAGTATATGCGTGTGCCACGATACCACTTAGATAAGCCAAGAAAATTTCATTCTTGGTTCATATCCCTCACTGTTTCATGGCCAAATCTGCATTTGAACTGTTGTTGAGGTTTGAAAATGAGGTCATTGATGCAAGGAAACACAGTGTGCATCTCCACATGCCTGTGTCATGGGTGGTAATTGGGTGAACCAGCATCAGTGTTCTATATCCAGGTGATGGCAAGGGAGAAATGAGAGTGGAGAAAGACTCAGGAATCTCACATTCCTTTATGTCCCAAATTCTCCAAGTTCTCGCTATCCTTTGAAACAAAAGCTGTTCTCCTAAGGTTTTACACAGCATGGAGTAAAACAATGAAATTTATCTTTAAAGACATTCTGGAAGCCAGATTTTAAATTATATTGAAATATGTAACTCCTGATCTGAAGCCCAAATATTGCATCATGTTTATATGTGCATTCATTTGTTTGTCTTCTGTTGGTAAAGGATATTATTTCAGGATCACCTAGCATTTGATTTGATTAGCTGTGTTATCATCCAGAGCATTCCACTGCTGTCTTGCCCATAGACCAAAGAAATAAATGTTTATCAGAGTAAGGAACTAAGGTAGCAAGTAAAATACAATTAAGCTGGAAGAACCAAACCGAGATAAGGAGTAACAGCCCTCCGAACTTCCATGTTTACCCAGGGAAGTCCCAGATGTGACATTCTGACAGAAGAGACAAGGTGGTTTCTTCAGAGAAACTGACAGCTAAACCAGGACTGCTATCTTCTCCCTTATTTTTGCCTAGTGCTGTGGCCATGCCTTGGTGTTCAATCCTTATCCAAACTTCATCTGTGTGATGTTGTGCAGAAGTTGTCCACACAGGATTCTGCCTGGCTTCTAGTCAGACATTCTGTCTTACTGAATCCATCCATGACCTTGTGCATGAAGCCAGTCTTCAGAGTTCTACTTATCTATGTCTTGCTCATTTTCTTTCCAAGTTTTCTATGACTTTCTTCCTTGGTGTTCTCAGTTAGGTTGAAGTAGAAAGCAGCTTCAAAATAATTTATGTTTGTAATATTTATATTGTAAACTTACTTGAAACCCTCTTTTCCTTCAGCCCTTGACTGGCATGTAATGACAGCGCTGAGCCTTTCCAGTTAGATAGCCTGCATAGCTTGGTCAATGTAGCTACAGCTGGTGCATGACATCATTTCATCTTCTTCCATGTATTCAGGTATCCTACATGTGCAAGCTAATTGTGATCTGACTGTTATACTCAGTTCATGACAGCTTGGTGTGCCCTATATCCATGCATAATATATCTGATCATGCTTCATCTGAGATATTTCTTTAGTCCTTCCCTGCAACCTTCTGTGATTGTTCAGAGGAGTCCCTGTATATATTCAGCATGCTCATAGGACAGACAATGTTTGAGAATTGTTCTCACTGATACAACAGTGTGTCTGGTGTAAGTTTACTCTTGAGGACTGCTACAGAAAAAAAAATAGTAGCTTGAGAATAGACTCAGGCCTTGCTAGCCTAGTGCCTGTGTTAGCAGTTTCCAGCTTAGTCTGCTGGCTGCTGAAGTCAAGAACAATTTCTTCAGTATCTTTTTCATACCAGGGTTTTGGGCTGTAGCTTCGTTCTGGGGATTCCCTGTGGCTTGTACATTTCATCTTTTACAAGTGGTCCCTTGATCTTCCAAGGAGAGAGATGGGATGAGCCGTGAGAGCTGTGGGCATGAGTTGTGGAGTGGAACAGGTGTGCTAGAGAGTTTGCTAGTGCTTCTTGCAAGTAAATGCAAACACTAAGAGTAAAGCCTCCTCAATTGAAATATAACGCAGCTTCCTTTTCTTTACCTACCTATGAAGAGTGCTTTTTATACATACATGATAAATGCTAGAAAAATATTGGAGATTATTCAACTCAAGCTTACACTAATGGCTGCAGAGGATAATAATAGGTAACTGTTTCCACGAGGAGTTCTTGAAAAGGTAATAGGAGATCTAACATTTCAAAGAGATGAAGTTACGATTGTGTCTGCCCTTATGATCTTCTATTTTTGATTTTCTATACACAGAGCCTACTTGAAACATCTAAATATATTTTACTATTTTCTCTCTGAATAATTTCAGAAGATGAATTACACTGATGTGAGAGAGCTATATTGGAGCTTCAGGGTGTTGGCATATTTTTCAGATACTCTTAATGTGCCATGATTGGTTCTGTCACTCAGTTATGTCTTTCTGGCAAAAACATTGGTGAAAGGTGCTAGGTGCACTACCTTTGCTTCCAGTAGACTAATCGTTTTAGGATAGATACTGCTTGACTGATTTACTGACTGTGAGTAGGCACTAGCACATGTCCCTTAAATGAGCATATATTAGCATGGCCCCATTTCTCTACATTTCTGTGATGTTTTGTTTGGAGCTATTGTATGGTGTACTACCATGTGCTGACACTCTTCCTCTCTGAAAGCATCTCCTCACCCAGATATAATAGTGGTGGCATGATTGTTTTCCCAACTCTGCCTCTCTCACTCATTTTTATTAGAAGTCTTTTTTGCTGCTTTTTTTTCAGTCTCACACAGAGATGCCCTGATATCAGCTGGTGCCTCTGAGTGCTGCCGCAACATTAACACATTTTGAAACCAACTCTCAAAAACATTTACATGAGAGATGGAAGATGAACAGAGGATTGTTCTGACAAAAAAAAAAAAAAAGAAAAAGAAATCCGAAAACAACCTATATCTATATATATCTGCTGGCTGATGCAACATCTAGTTTGAAAGCTGATTGTGAGGACAAAGAAGGACCATAATATAAACTCAAAAGGCTGTGGATACCCTAGAGATGATAACGACTTTTGAAATGAATTAATTTGCATGGTGAGCATTTGAACTAGTAAACAACCAGCAGTTCAACTTAATGTGCATTGGAATCTGTGCATAGCACAATTAGGGCATGGTACTGTGCGGTTAGAAAGTGGGTTGTGTCAGCTTTTTCTCTTCACTGGCCAAAAGGAAATCTATGGCCCTGTGTAGCTGTGTCAAACAAACCCTCTCAGTGCTCCACAAGAGGATCACAGAAACCAGAATGCTTCTTTCCCTTGATAAATCTGTGACAGGGAAGTGTGTTTTCCTTCCAACACCGAATTCATGCAGCTTTGCTGTGACTGAACTCTAAAGAATATGAGCAATTCTGTTCTCCCAATATCTTTTCTATGACTCTTAGATAGTGAGAAACACTGCCATCATTTACCTATGCAACCACTCTCTATCTTATTGTTACCCCATAAAATATACCCAAAGCAAGAATGAACAGTTGTCACTTCGTTGCTTGCACTGTCACTTTGCAAACTCTAAATAACAGTGAGATTATAGCATGTTATAAAAGTACCTTGAGATAAACCTGCCTGAGTGCAGGGCTGATATTTGCTTTTGGATTAGATTCTAGTTTGATCTCTCTTTCCTTCTCTTCTTTTTTTTTTTTTTTCTTTTTTTCTCCTCCCCTCCCCTCCCCTCCCCTCCCCTCTCCTCTCCTCTCCTCTCCTCTCCTCTCCTCTCCTCTCCTCTCCTCTCCTCTCCTCTCCTCTCCTCTCCTCTCCTCTCCTCTCCTCTCCTCTCCTCTCCTCTCCTCTCCTCTCCTCTCCTCTCCTCTCCTCTCCTCTCCTCTCCTCTCCTCTCCTCTCCTCTCCTCTCCTCTCCTCTCCTCTCCTCTCCTCTCCTCTCCTCTCCTCTCCTCTCCTCTCCTCTCCTCTCCTCTCCTCTCCTCTCCTCCCCTCTCCTCCCCTCCCCTCCCCTCCCCTCCCCTCCCCTCCCCTCCCCTCCCCTCCCCTCCCCTCCCCTACCCTCCCCTCCCCTCCCCTCCCCTCTCCTCTCCTCTCCTCTCCTCTCCTCTCACTTTACCTTTCCATATACCCCATTTAATTCTATTAGATATATGAAGAATGGCACTGAGAGTGAACCAGCAAAGCACATCACTAAGCCAGAAAAGGAAGACTGGACTAAGTTCATTTTTAGCTGATTTGCCCATACTTGTAGCTGTGTTACTCAGCTTTTCAATGCAGTTCTCCCATGCAAGTACTAATTTGACTGGTTGGCTTTTGAGACCTTACAGTATCCTAGCACAAGTCTGAACAAAGTATATGTGGTGTTAGAGAGCTTAATTCATACTCATACTGCAAAAGCAGTGTAATGTTCCTTGTCTTTACATTTTAAAGGCTCAACTTGCTTAAAACTTGTATTCCAGAACTTGACCTCCACCTTCAGAAATGTCATGCTGTGATTATTAAAACAGGAAATAAAAGAGGTGCTTGGGATATGATTTGGACAAAATAATATGCTGATTCAAAGTTATACCCTGGAAGGTAAACAAAAATAAAATATTCCACCAATGCTCTTTCTTTTCTACCTTGTTCCACTTTGAGAGCTGTCCCAGGAACAGGTGTTGGGTTTTTTTTGTTGTTATTTTTGGTTTGTTTTTTTTTTTTTAATGGCTATACATGATTTTATATCTATTGATTACTCCCCTTTTTTTTTCAATCTGTTTTTATTTCTTCACTTGTTTTTTGAGGTAGAATCTAAAAGAGCAAAAGGCTGTTTTCTTCCAGAGCTGTCTCTGTATAGATGGACTCAAAACTCTTCTGGTCCCAGAGAAAACTTACTGATTGCTCTCCTCAGGCAAGATAGTCTCCAGACCATGGCAAGGAAGGGTGATCGTGGGGATTGCTTCTCATCAAGAAAGGCAAGAGGAAAAGGAAATTCTTGAAATTCTTCCTAGAAGCATGGGCAAGCTCTCTGGTGTCTCTGATCTCTGACTACATCACAAGGTTGTGGGGAAACCCTGGCCTCAGATCAATGATGGAAAATCTTATTCTCCAACTCTTATTCTTAGGTACCATTGATACGGTCCTGTGCGTATGCTAAATGTCGTGGAGTCTAACAGCTGTGATACTTTTGTAAAAAGATGAAAAGTAAAAATAATCGTATTTTTTGTGAGCTTGGGCTATTAGTGCTGCAAATTAGCGCTGGAAAATGGAATGGGCTTTCACCATGTGAGATATCCAAAGCTTGTAATTGACTTCACACGATGATGGTGAGAACCAGTATCAACAGGCAGGAAAAGCAGGGATGCCTTGTCAATTTAGATATGCTTTGCCCTGGTATGGCAGTCAGTGATTATATCAGCTATCTTGATTTGTTTTGCTAACCTGTCCACCAGAGGCTAATGTGCAAAAACCTCAAGCCATTTCATCATGTTGTTTGACAAGCAGCCATGCTGGAGTTGTGGCTTTCATTACTTATTAACCTGGGATGGCTGTGGATTGACCACATAAAGGCATAAAGCTTTGTATCATGCTGTCAATCCCTTGAGCTGCCAAGCACATCTAAATATATTTTACTGTTCAGAACAAAGCATTTCGCTGAAACCCATTGCTAATCCTCTTCCACCATCTCTATCACATCATTAGCTGGAAAGTCAGGCTCTCATCAAATTGAGAGAAAAACAAATAAGAAACATAAGAGCACAGAACGTGGGTGAACCTGAAGGATTGCTCAATAATTATTGTCTTGGCTGAAGAATAGGAACAGTTCTTTGGAAATGAAACCACATCTCACTTGACTATTTGACTACCTTGTCCTAGGGGCCTTGGTTGAAGTTCTGACATTGTTGTCAGCAGTTTTCTTATTTCAGGCTCACTGAGCTTCCTGCTGTGGAATAAAAATGGGCTAAAAAAAGAAAACTACTAGAGCTTAAAAGCACTCTGTTAGCAGAGCCAGCAGTGGAGACCTTGGCTGATGAGTCATTTCACACACATAAGTGCAACACTAATCAATGAGAAATACTATAAGGGGTATTCACAGGCAGGAAAAAGCAAAACCAAAACCATCAAGATGCCAAGGTTAGGGAAAATTGGGAGGGCTGCATACATATATGTGTTTGTGCGTGTGTGTGAGAGACAAACAGACAGACAGAAGGTGAGAGAGAGAGACCAGAAGGCAAGTGAAAGTTGGAGCTGGAGGTAATTCATTGAAGCATCTTGTTTTCTGGAGCAACTCTGGGTCTCACTACCTTGTTAGTGATAATGATTATCTAAGGATTTGTATAATGAAGAATTGTATGACATTTTCATCATGTATTTATGACTTGCTGTAGAGATTAACTTTTCATAGACATTTGGAAATCCAGTTGCTAAGAAGACTGACTTTGTTATCTCTAGCATGAATTCTATCATTATGTACCTGTTAAGTATGTATTGGCAATTTATTGACATTGCTATTCAAATTAAATTCTTGAGTAATTAGTCACCAGTGGATTTACTTTCCCAAGTTGCAGCAATATGTCTCAGAACCTTTTCAAGCTTCTTCCAAGCTTCTCTCATTGGCATTTTTCCAAGACATTTCTTAAGAACAAGCACTGAAGCTGATATTTAGAACATATGGTGATGATGTGTTTGTATGTTCATTAAATCAAGATACCAATGAAAGAAAAGTGTAAGGCTTTCTATCCTTTTAAATGAAATTGTCAACCTAGATATCTATTGCTTTTGCTGAAATCCAGCCTGAAATGACTTGTAAGCAGTGCTCTGTTATGATGACAAATTAATTCACATCAGACTTTGATCACTGCTTGAAAAGTTTTCAGACATCAATTTCCAGCAGTTGCATTTAGAAAATGAGAATTCAGTTTGGAGGCTCAGAATGAAAACAACAAAAGCCAAAGTGTCTTCATGTAGATGGTATGCAAACCTCCAGAAAAATGCAGGGAATTCAGTGGAAGTTTCTTCCATATGTAAGACAAAGAATTTCAGCAGCACTAGCTGATATGTACAATTAATGTTCTACATATGGCTCACTTTACACAAAGCCCGTCGTATTATTATTACTCGTATATACAAATGCATGCACTCACACAGAATACATCTGTCTGTCTGTCTGTCTTTTCCTATTGGTCCGTCTTCTTGCCATGTAGCATGTCAAAAGGAAATGAAAAAGGGAGGGGGAAGGTATCTGGCTTAAAATAAAATAGAATTATATTATCCAGCCTAATAGTGAAGGTGCATTTTGGAAATACAGTTCTGTATATCTAATGTTTACCACTTGACTTCTCATGCCTCAGGCTCAAAATGCATAATAATGCAAATTAAAACACAGCAAATGGAAATGCTAGAATCTCAAAGATAACCATACCTAATGCAAAGTATGACAGAACATCTGCTCTTTAATTAATCTTACGTAAAGACTGAAGCTGTGCACTAAGATGCAGAGTGTTTATGACAACTGTTTTTTGTAGTTAACATGTTCCTGGCCTCCCTCATGTAATTGTTTCTGCTTTGTAACACACATAAAGCCCTGATAAACAACAGCCACCTAGAAATAACAATATTGGGAATGAAATAGTTCAGAAACACAAAGTCAAAATGCTTTCAGGGAAGCGTAGGTTAGCATTTAGGTGTGTGGAAGTGGTTTTTGATGATGTTGAGAAGAATCTAACATCTGGTTTTGAGAGTACACTGAAGACAGCTGAAATTGTGTGATTAAAGTTAAAAATAAAAAAATGCAAGAGAGCCATTTTGCTTTTATAGGTTGCCACTTTTTGGGTGGTCAATTTGAGATGTGTTCTATGAGTCAGATTATCAGAAAATAGTCAGTCCTCTTTTCCACTGCCTTTCTGAAAAGGAGGGCAACTTGGCCATATTTTCTTCAAGCTACCCTAAAACATTAGTGATTTCTGAAGCTCTTTGCCGTCTTTTCAGTTTTCTCTTCCATCAGCACTGTGTGCAGGTGTTTGTGTGGATGCAGTCTGTACAAAGAGCAAATATCTGGAATCTGTGCATTTCAGCTTGACAAAATGATTTGCTTTTTCAAGTTTGATGTATTTTATATTCTTGAAAAAGTAGTACTTCAGTTATCATTGTGGATATGGATGCACAGTAGTAGACACTCTGAGAGGAGATTATTCTGGAGACGACTTGACAAATTAATTTGCTTTAATCAAGATAACTGTATAAACTGTAACTGTTAGAATCCAGATTTGTCCTTTGCCTAGGATAAGCAAGTAAGAAATTGCTCTTGGCCTAATTGCAAATTAAGAGACCAGTCATAGAGAGACATGAGAAGAGTTAGCAGTAATTCTTCATTCTCACTGACTACAGTGTGAAAGCATCATTACCATCAGGAGCTTTAAGAACTCATGAAATTCAACAGGTTGACTGTTACTGTGGCTCAGTCCTTTGGGGAGAATAAAAACTTCCTTCATCTTTATTCCTTTCTAGGGTGGTGCAGCCTTGGACACAATCTGACACTCAAGTGGCAGATACTTCCTATATACCCATCTGGTGCAAAGATGTTCTTGTCTAGATTTGTGATTCGAAATCTCACTCTGTATAAATTGAATAAAAATCTACAGGAGAATTTTAACTTTAGGTTACTGGGAGATGTCTAGTTGCAACACATAGCCAGTCGTACAACCTGTGAAGGATAAAAGATGAAAGGAGGTAAAAGAGCTACAGAAATATCAGAGAGATAAGCACGAAAATTAAAATTGCATTTTCTATGTTATGCTAGTTTCTACCAGCTATTTTGTTACTGGGTTGTGTTTTCTTAAGATAATGTTTGGGACTTTCTGTATGTATCCTACATAAAGAGAGCTACGTAAGGCATCTTGAAAACTTTTTCAGTTGGGATAAATGGCTGGAGTCCTGAATAAAAATGATAGGATACACTTTAAGCTGAATGAAAATAGGTTATCTGCAGAAAATATGAAGCTGGCATGTGGGTTGTGCCTGTAAAGAAATGTTTTTATTTGCCTAAATATGTATAAGGGAGGAAGGCAGATAAACTGAAAAATGCCATCATAGTAGTGGTCACTCTGGCAAAAGGTTTGCAAACCACATGAAATAGCTGCCTCTCCAAAACTTGGCTTTACTTGAAACTGCATTCAGTTTCTATCTGTGTGCATACATACATATATATGTCAAAGGTAACCTTGTTGCTGTGGGAGTTGTCAGCAATGCTTTCCCCTGAAATGCTGTATTATAATTAGTGATTCTTGTTTCATCATCATGGGATGATGCAATATAAATTTAGGCTTTCTGCTCATCCGCTGCTTCCCATATGTAGGTTTATTCCTCAAGCTGAAGCTGCGCAGCAGATGCCAGAGTAATGTCTCACTGTAATGAGGGACTGAAGAAGAACTGAAGCTTTACCAGCACTTGAATTGCTCTGGACTGCTCATCACTACATTAATTTATACTCTTAGAGATGGCAACAGGGTGTACGTCTCCTATGGAAGTGATTTGAAAGCTTGCCAAGAAAGAGCCTCAGTCCCTACCTCCTTATAGTCCTGGCACGTAGAACCAGAGAAGAAAACAAAAAGCGCTTGTGAGAATCATCCAGGAAGAAAGGTTAACAATACGAACCAAAGGAGGAGAGAGAAAAGACCCCTTCCTCATTGAGACTGGATTTGTGCTTATTCTAATGGAACTTTTACAGCCCCTGAATGTCCTCTAATCTGAACGTAATGCTCGTTGCTGTTTCTGCCGTTCCTTTGTTCGACATCCTGCCTGTTCTGCTTGTGGTTGGCGAGGGGAGGGGGAAGCGCAGCCAGTGGCCAGCTTTATCTTTGTGTGAGGAACAAATGTTGTTGTCATCCTCAAGGTCGTGGAGCATGTCTGCCTCACAAAACAAAGGGGTAGGCAGGGCCTTGTTTCTCCACCTTGTTCTCAGCACACCCTGGACCTCTCAGGAAAAACCAGGAGCGTTTCTAATGTTTTCTTTTCCTGAAACACATCAAAGGCCATGTGCAGAGGAGGGAGCTGCTTCCCCCCGCTTAGGATAGCCCCTCCTCCTCCCTTTCCCCCAGCCCCCTTCTCCCCCTCTACCCCCCCACATCCCACCCCCGCCTGTATTTTTGGTTCAGAAAAATTGTGTGGCTTTAACCTCGGTTGTCTAATAATGCGTGACCTTGACTTTACATGGATTGGAAGGATTTCAGTGTTGGCTTTATCAACATTAGCTTTTTATCTGCAGAGGAGTACCCAAAGAAGTAAGACATCTTGTCTCCTTTTGCTTTAGACCCCCAGATCTCTCCTCTAATTTTTAGAGGAATGAGGAGAAAACACTCAGCACTGCCGTGATGGGTATGATGATATGACTCATTGCAGGGCAAGAATAGTGAAGCCATCACCTGGTGCAGGGCTTGGTTGAGCTCAGCACACACATTGCATTCAGCTGCATTGTACAGGTGCTCAGAGCTCTCCTCTTCCGATGCCATGTACTTCTTTTCAAGTGATCTCTGCAAAGGAATCACTGCAGCCTGTGCATGGAGAAGAGTGGTGGAGGAGGGTTTTGGAAACCAAGTATATAGGATTTATACCTCTTCATGTCTTCTCTGCTTCTCACAACACAAACTGACTTTGAAAGATTGGCTCAGAAAATGAATACCCAGGACATTGGTCTCTGTTACTTTGCTGTGAAATTACTTTTCTGAATGAAAATATTGAATTCCTTTGAAAGCAAGTGCATAATATTGCTGGAAATGAAAATCCTGTGGAAATCACAAAGGAAAGAAGACCAAGGGATATGAAAGCTTTATATTTCTAAATGTTAGTCAGGCTGAACTTCTTCTTTTACTTTCTTTCTATGTGTATTTGTGTGACAGCAATCATAAATGCTCTTTCTGATGTTGATACTGTGGGTGCTGGAATCTCTTTGATGCTTCTATTAGGTTTATGTTTTACCTACAATAAACAGCCAATAACATGATCTTAAATTTATTGGGGAGCTTGTGAACAATCTGGGCTAGCACACCACTCAAAGATTATGAAATAATATAAAAGTCACTCTCAGTGAGCTGACTTCTCAAGCCCTTAGCCTTGGTGAATAACACCCAAATCCTCTTGTGTTCTTGCGGTATCCATGCAGAATAAGGTGCTTCCGTCAGAATAAGGTGCTGCTCTATATGGGAGATCTAGTGTGGTTTATAAAACTCAGTGAAGAATAATGAAATGTATAGGTCAGATTTTTGGATGTAACTGGTACCTTCTTCCTTTTTTGTTCGCACTGCATAGGAAGATGTAAAAAAATGAGCTTGTTCCCCACAACAAAAGTATGTAGCCAACCCAACTCAGTTTGAGCACCTGAAGACCCAGGATTGCTCTGTTTGGTGATTATTGCAACCAGTTTTCTTTTCAATGTTTGACTCACCAGACTGGAAACAAGCAGTGTCTTGCTGGAGGCAGCCATAGCCTTTTGTTTAATGTAGCTCTCCCACTAAAGTCTGGTATGCATAATGTACAGAGAGCTCTGATGTGCTTTAAATCAAAATGTCCAAACAACTCCTGAGTATCTCTGAATGGAGACTCAAAGATTTTGTCTTGTGGGAAAGGGAAGTAAAGGGACACAGGAGGGTATGGGAAGTCATACAAATTCGGATCTAATTTTCTTTACTGTAGTCAGAAAACACTGCACAGAGAAGTAGCTGAAATTTAAAAAAGGAAAAGGATTTTAAACTGTGATTCCAAAATAACCTTTTCTCACCTTTTTGCAAGTAGGTAGGTAGGTTCCACAGAATGCAGGGTATGGTTTAATTACTTATGTAGTGATTACTCTCTTATTCATTTATACAGCTCTGCTGGCTTTACTCATATTTCTGATTTACACTAAAGTACACACAAAAAACCAACCACTGGTAAGTCATTACCACTCCACCCCCCCACAATTCTCTTCTGTGATGAGTAAGATTCTTACAATGTAGAACCTGCTGTAACTCTGCTCCTGCTGTATCAGCAGAAGATTCACTTTGCAGAATAAAACCAACATACCTTCACCCTTTTGGAATTGTAATTCATTGTTCTTTTTAACTCTAATCTAAGAACTCTATTTCTGTCTAATTTTACATAGGCTGCTCTGAAAGTAATGCCTCCTACTTATTTCCATGGAAACAACAGCAGATACAAAGTGCACAGTGGCACTATTTGATAGAGAAAATTCTCAGCTATAAAACGTTATTTTTCAACATAATGACTACCATTAGCTCTACATTTTTGCCAATGCCTGCATGCCGTGCTCATAAAAATCTACACTGGTGGAAATGACACACTGTTTCACATCTGCTGTGATGGTGTCATTGCTAGAAAAATGTTGCGCATTCAGCCCATCTTTCATTGGCTTGAATAAATAGATGTCAGAAGGTATCAAATCCATTCTACACAGTGGATATGGTAGGACAGTCCAGCCAAGTTTGGCATTGTATTTCATGGAATTCAAACTGTTAATGAGGTTTTGTGTTATTGTGTTGCAAGAGGAAGGTTGTCTTCCTCTCTGATCTGACTCAGGAACTTTGTGTCAGCATTATGATGTAGCTGTCAGAGTCAATAATTTATCAGAATTCACAATTGGAAATACTCAAGGATCCCCCCTTTCTTTCCCTTAAGACAGTACACATCACTTTAGCCACTGACGCCTGTGTGTTGAACCTTTTCTTTGATAAGGAATTCACATGTCACCACTATGTGGACTGCCATTTTGACTCTTGCTCATAGTGATGATACTATCTCGCCATCAATAATGATGTGATACAGGAAATTGTCACCTTCAGCCTCATATTGGTTGAATAGGTCCTGATGAACTTGCATAGTGTTCTTTCTGTTGTTGTATGAGCATTTGTGGGAACCACTGGTGCAAACACTGCAATATTCCAACAGTGCCACCTTTGTTTCTAATGAATCAATGTTGATATTCAGCTCTGTTCACAGTTCCATGGTCCTAATCTACTGATTTGCACAAACAAGCTGATTAAGACACTCTTCATTTCATGGTGACAGCTGTGCATGGCCATCAGGAACGTGGTTTATCTTTCAAGTCACTGTTGCCACTCCTGAAATGCATCACCACCACTTCACTGTGCTCACATCCACTGTTTGGTCTCCATTCACATTCAGCAGGTGTTGATGAATGTCAGCGAGTGCCACTGTTTCTGCATGGAAGAATTCAGTGGCACACCTTTGCTTTATTCTCACCTTCCTTGTCAGATGTCATTCTGTCAGACTGCCCCTCTGCTGCCACCTCTCACATGGCACAAAATATAGCAGGGTACCAGTGTGAAGGTTCAGCCTTACTGCCACACCACCAACATCCACCTCTGATGTCGTGGGCCAACATCATAAAATAGGAAGCATTACTGTTGGAGCAGCCCTCGTGTATGTTTCCAGCTATTGATGGAAATATGTTTGATTCAAATGACTATCTAAAATATTATAATGAACATTTACTTAGACACATACAGAATAAAAATCTGGTGCTGTTTTTTCCTAGTATTTCTGCTTTTCTGTTGTGCAGACCAAACTCAGTTTCCCTCCTTATGTTGAAAATGAACAGATCAGCATTGCTACCCAGAACTGTCCTCTTTCCTATGATCTAGAATCTAAGCCTGTTTCTGAAATCCCATGGTAGTTATCTAGACATTAAGCCAAAGTCTACGTCTCTAGAACAGAATTCATGAATGTAACATCCCCTGAGATTTGCAGTTATCACAACAGAAAACCCCTTGTCACACAGGACAGAGTCTTCATTTTTCTTCATGACCTTAAAGCCAGCTTGTGACTTAATCTTGCTTATCCTTTTCACAGCATATATTACACAACTGTTTCTTCACTGTCTACATCACCTAAATTGCTTCTCAGGGTACTCATACCTTTTGCCTTAACACAAATATTCTGGTCTTTTGCAGAGATTAAGAGCACCTTCTCTCACTCATAAATATTTCCAACGTGTTATTTTGAATGCACCCATATTCAGTTAGCATCTCTCCACTTATATTTCTGTCTTTAGCTTTTGGAATATAACCTACTTACTTCAATTTGCAAGACCATTCTAACGTGTTCCACATATCACCTCTAACTCAGTGGAAGATGTAAAATTAAATAATATCCACTCCTGATAAGCCCAATCTGTCACCTTCCCACTTTTGTGTTTTAAATCTTCAAAATGCAACCTTTGCGCTTTCCCTGTACTGCTGTATGAATTTAAAATTAGCTTCCTATTAAGATTTACATAATCTGTACTACATTTTTTGCTTTTTTTTTTTTTTTTTTTTTTTATCACAGTGCCTATCGTACTTGCTATCATAGAGAGGGCTGAGTGTTGGGTGTGTGAGGATGGCTTCTCTCACTGAGGCTGATTCTGCTGTGTTGTTTCTGTCTCCAGTGCCTTCAAGCATTTCCAGTCTTTCTCTGTCCTCCCCCGCTGTGGCGGTCTACATCTGTTGGCTTCCTAAGGCTTTAATATGTTTTAATGCTGAGTTTGGACAGAACCTACTACAAAGAGTGCTTGGTCTAGAATCTCTGAGCTCCTGTGAGCTACTGGAGTGCAAACAAAGAATATTCATTTAGAGGAAAACCATATGTTACTTTCAGATCGTGCAATTAGAAACGATAATACTGTCATAAAGACCTTGAACAGGAACTCAGAGAGTTTGTACTCAGGTTTATCTGCCACAGCCCTCTTGTGTGAACACTAGAAAGTCATTTAAGCTTGTTGTTCTTCAGCAGCTCCTGAAGACTGAGTAGCGTTCATTAATATTTTGCCATAGTTTGAAGTTATCGAGTATTGCAGCAATAGAAGTTATAGCACTATTAAATAAAAATGCAGGGAGAATTGTTCATCATTTGTATATAAGATGAAGGAAACAAGATTATTACAAGTAAAAGTATCTATGATAGCTAACGTCTGTTTCCAGAATGATGATGATGGTAAAAAACATCTTTGCATTATCTCCCTAATATCTCCTTTGCAATCAGGAAATTAAATTTCAGCTCTGAATTTTTTTACTTGTTTTGTGGAGGAATATTTCCTCCAAGGATCTCCTGAAATCTGAGATGTGCAATGTCTCTAGTGTTCCTTTCCCTATACAGAATTATTTTGGTAAGCAAGAAATAAAAATTAAATCCAAGATAGTAGTTTTCTAGAGGGGGAAGGCAGTAGCCTTGAATTATCCATGTTGATTTGACAAAGCCAGTGATGCTGCAGATATAATACACGGCACTGCTGTCAAATCACCAAGTGACATCTTTTTATTCAAAGTGAAAATGAAATGTCAAAGTGAAAGAGTTCTGCAAGTGTTCTTGTGCTGTTTGCAAGACAAGTAAAACTCACTTTTGTGCAGTAGAGTAGGTGTTTATCAGAACTTTGCTTTAAATTAGAGGTCGTTCTAGTAGCAATGTCAAGTTAAGGTTGCCTAACGTTATTTTTACCTAAGACCCTATTGTCAGCTACTTTTAACCTTGCCAAAGATGAGTTGTTTGGCTTGAAATTTTTGATACTTTATATATTTCCCTATTCTTTTCCTTTCAGGGGAAGGTTTTTTTTTTATTTAAACTTTTTTAGGGCTCCAGGAGTTTCTGGGAATGCTAGCAGAGAAAATACACCCACAGTTAATGTTTTTACAAATGTTTTCATGGTGTTCCTATAAGTCCTTACTTTGGAGATCTTCTCATTTGCCAGGGGTGCTTTCCTGTAGTTGCTACCTGTATGAAGACTTATTCAGTGGCCGGGCTGCAATCCTTACCAGCTTCAGTGTGCTCAACAGAAACCTCTTTACTTATTAGCAGCTTTGTCTGACTATTTTGACTGTATTGAAAGATGACTACATCCAACAAGGGTGCATACAAGCCATTGCCAGAGAGAAGCTGATCAAGGTCCAACAAGCAGTGCTGTGCTTTCTTGGCAATTGCTGCCATAAGCTTCTGAAACAGAAGTAAAATGAAAAAAACAACAGAGAACTTCCCTTACCTGAGGCAACCTTGCAGTTAGAAGAAGCAGTAGTTTCCTGGTTAGTATCAAGTGTATAGAAAGAAATAGAACTTGATCATTAATCTAAAGTAGGCATAGTTTATTAGGGTTTTTACTGGTTACTATGCTGAGACAATGTTTGTAAGACCTATGCTTATGTTGTCTTAACTCTTGTGGGTTTAACCTTGCAATCTTAAACAATTCTTTTAAAGCAGCTCTACAAATGGTCACAGAAATCAGCATATGCAATGTGCAAGCAAATTTATTTCCGTGTTTGCTCTGTGGAGCTTCTGTTAAGTTTTAATCTAGCTATTGAAAAAAAGAAGACAGGAAAATTTCCCCAGCACAAGTAACTTCATCTGCATGAGGAGAAAACACACATATATTTATGTGTGTGTGTACACATACAAATACATATTTATATGTAACAAGGAATATATTGGAATGGATTTATTTTGCTCATCTATTTTTCACCAGCTATTCGAATGCTAAATTGTACCACATCATAGAGCATAGAAAGAAAGAGCTATTAAGAGCAGCCGTAGATTCCATGGGATTGACAGCGTTTGGTTGACAATGCTGAGTACATTTTTTTCCTCACTGTTTCTCTTAAAATTCTGGAACAGTTAATTTGCCTGTAACTCTTCCAGGAGAAGGGCTGAGGGTATAAGAGATTTTAGCTGGTTTTCTACAGCTTGTATCAGCCAGCTCCTACATGTATGATATGATCATTCTGCCTGCATGGGTCTTTGGGTCTGTTGTGGGATTGCTGTTTCTTTTATTATAGAACTGCCCGAGGTCCAAATGTGTTGCAGGTCATACAAGAAGGATATAATGTCAAATGCAATTTACAGGTAAGAAACCGAGCCACTGGGAGATGAAAGTGACTTTTCTCAGCTTAGATAGCAATCCACGAGGAAAGCCATGATGTGAATCAAATCCCAGTCCAGTGCCCTGACTGTACAAACAGCCTTCCACTGTTAAAGTTGATATTCAAATGAAGTTGGTGGAAGAGTTTTGTGGCCATAAATTTTAGGGGGAAAAAAAAAAAGGAAAATTCAGATACGATGCGTGTGAGATGAATCATTCTTTTAGCACAGCTAGGAAGTCAGAAAGGTCAGGTTATTCTGTACCCGAGGGGTGAGCAGAAAGCAATCAGAGAGCAGGCATATTTCAGGCTAGGGACTTCATTAGGTCGCGCCTGTCTAACATCTTAAGTGTTGGCTGGACAACAGTAATCTGTAGTCTACTTCCACCAGCTATTCCCAAGCAAGATGATCTTCTCTGAAAACAGAATGATCCCAAATTTGTACGTATTACTTGTATGTTCTGAGAGTATGGTCCAAGCTCATTTTATTCAGAAATAAATCTTCCCTTACTAAGCCTATCTTCTTCTTAGTGAAGTCCAATTTTGCTATAGCTCTGTTTATGCAAGATACAGATGAATCTTATTAGAAATACTGGATAACAGTAGTCATGACAGATTAAACAATTGCAAGATAAAGATGGACCTATTTTCACAATGGAATGTACAAGACTTTTATTATGACCAAATTGACTTTACTTCAGATCAGTAACATAGATAATGCCGACTGCTGTTAGGAAAAAGTCAAGATTTAACATATGGTGATATTTGCCACAACTTTTTTTTTTTTTTTTTTTTTTTTTTTTTTTTAAGTTGTAGAGAAATGTTGAGAATTAAACTAAAAATCGCTGTATTGAGCAACAAGATTTACAGAAATGCAAACCTTTTAATAGCACAGTAAAATACAGGCTCAGAAAGTTCAGTTTTTAGTGCTTCAAAGGCAGAAAAAGAAGAACTGTTTAAAATATAATATCAATAAAATAGCATTAAATCACTGATCATTCAGTATTTTACTGAAAAACGGTGAAACCTCTATCTATGACACCTGGTAGTGATTCTAATGAAATATCACAAAATTTTCGTATTGATCATAGGAAATTAAGAACAATAGCTGACATTTGGCTGCAGTTAATTATTTTTTCTGAATCTGAAAAAGATAACAAAAAAGCCTGTCATTTTACTTCTCATGACATTTTGTACTGTGCAACACACAACATCAGATGTGTATGTGTAACATTTTTAAAATATGAGTGCCTCAGATGAGGAGTTTTAGAAACCAAAAACATGAGGTGGTTCTTTTCGTTCTAAGTAATCCCTCCTTCAGCCTCGTGCACAGAGATTTGGAACTATACTCCACTTTACAAATTCAAAGGCTCTTTCAGCCACCTTCATCAATAGTGTTCTTAATGTATTTGTTTAAAGGACCTGTTTCTGTAACTGTTTCAGTCAGTTTCAGTAGATTACACTTCAGATTTTTAAAGGTTTAAGTAACGATCAAGATCCACTGATAAGATAATAACTGATTCCTCTTGTACCCCTTCTAAACTGTATGCGTGTTTCGATTTTACTCCTATCAGTTCATGTAAACTTTTGTTTATTGGGTGACAAATAAATCATGGAGTTACAGAACAGCTGAGGTAGGCAGGGACCTCTGGTTGTCATCTGGTCAAACAGCACCGCTCAAGCAGGGACACCCTGAGCAGGATGTCCAGGATCATGTCCAGGTGGCTTTTGAAGACCTGTGGAGGAAACTCTGCAACATCTCTGAAACAACTGTATCAGTACTTTTTCACTCTCTCAATACAGAATTGTTTCCTGATGCTTAGACAGAAGAATCTCTTCTGTTCCAGTTTGTACTATGCCTCTTGTCCTGGCGCTGAGCACCGCTAGGAAGAGCTTGGCTCGCTCTTCTTTGCATCACCCTTTCAGGCATTTACAGGCACTTCTGAGATCCCTCCTGAGCCTCATCTTAGGCTTCTGCTCAGCTTCTGAACAGTACCAGCTTTCTCAGCTTCTCCTCACAGGAGAGGTTCTCCAGGCCTTTCAATATCCTGGTAACCCACTGTTGGAATTTTCCCCGGGATCATATCTTCCTTTTTTTTTTATTCTGAGAGACCCAGAATGGGATGTAGTACTCTTGGTACAGCCTTACTAATGCCGAGTAGAGGGGAAAGATTAGCTTTTTTTGGCCTGCTGGCCATACTTTTCCTAATGTAACCAAGACTACCATTAGTCTGAGCAGCAAGAGCACATTGCTGGATCATGTTCAACTCATTGTCCAGCAGGACTCCCCAGGCCCTTTTCTGCAGAGCTGCTTTCCAGCTGTGTGGCCCCCAGCAGGACCTGGTGCCTGGGGTTGTTTCTTCCCAGGTGAAGAATTCTGCACTTCTCCTTGCTGAATTTCATGAGGTTTTTGTCAGCCCACTTCTCCAGCCAGCTAGGGTCCTTCTGGTGTGTGTTAGCCAGTTTTGTGTCACTTGCAATAGAAAGTAAAAAACAGTGGCACGCAATATCTTGAAATTGTATGTGAAAAATCAGCTTTAATCACAAGCGTCTCATAGGCTTAAAAATGGGAACTGTAGTTAGGAGTTCTGAGAAAAGGCAAGATATTGAAACAGAGATATCCAATAGGATGATGTGGGATATGCACGTCATTTCTCATTCTTATCGAGTACTTTTTCCCAGAAATCTAGTGTGAAGGTAAATTCTATATTGTAGTGCTGTAGGACTGTTAAGCATATTCAGAACCTTATTCCAGAAATTGCTTGAATGACTTTGGTAAATATTTCACTGTATCCTGACTGAACTTGGTGAAATAAATCACTGACAAGTATAGCTTGGGATATCAAAAGCTCATCCATATAGAGGGTGTAATTGAGGCATTTCAGAGATGGCAACTCAGGCTAATACAGCCAATCCTTGCAAATGGAGATCTCTCTCTCTCTCTCTTTGCATATATTCCTAGGAGAAGACCAGGTGAGGTTTCATATGGTTGGCCACTGGGATGTGATTGTGCCAACTTCCTTAGTCAGCTTCCAGAGCAGAAGACATTCAGCAGCTGTGATTAGCAGACTGGCCTCAGTGCTGAGCTTAGATTCCTCCATGCCTCACTGAGCATGGTCTTAGACCAGGCAGTCAAATTCTAGTCTGCAGCTTTGGTAGCACTATGCCTGTAGTACTGAAGCTTGGAAATTGGGTTTTAACCTATCCTTGGTGATTTTAGAGGAAAGATAGAATTGCATAAAAGTGCCCAGGGCATTGAGGGTAGCTACTGGAGAGACTGAAGCCTTTGCAGTTTGCCCAGCTCAGCATTTCTATAGGCAAGTCTGTTTTCATCCTGCAGGCTAATTATCTGTCAGGTGGCAGGGTTTAGGGAGACTTCTCCAACCCTGTTGACTTATGAAGCTGTTTTGTCTTGGTGGAGGTGGATGAGAAACAAAACTCATTAGGAAATGCTCACTGAATATTTGAAATACAAGAAAATTCCTGCTGTGATTGAGAGATTGTCTATGGTACACCACTAGAAACAACATCACTTAAAAAGCTAGTGTTTACACACATTGAGACATCCAAGCATTGGCATCATGCAGTTCCTCCCACATTCAGAAAGGAAGCAACTTGGGGGTGTACTCTGCAGGCTCTGTGAAGTCTCTGAGGTCTCTGAGATTGGACACGCTGTGTACTGGGCTGTCTTTCTAGGATTCCCTTCCCAAAAGTGGATTAGGAAAGAGAGCCTGTCTTCACTGTTCGCTTTCTGAGAGGAGATAATGGGGGAAGGCAATGCTCCTCCCCTGCCATCTCCCCACAGACTTTGAACAGGTAACTACCTGGAAAAGTCTTTGAATCTCCTAGAGGGATTTCATGGATCTCCTTTGTCAAGCTGAAAGAAGTGCCTCTGCTCTCACCAATGCTGAGAGGTGTGACAGCGTGCTACTAAATCTGCTTTTAGCTGCTTCAGAAATATGTGAAACAAGGAAGAAAGCATAGTACCAGTGGGTGAGCTTTTAATGGGGTGGGAGACAGACTGCTGCACTTTTCTCCATCATTCTGGAGGCCATCATGAAAAATGTTGCTATTTCCTTTGCTCTCCTGAGGTTTTGCACTGTTATTGTAACTTCACTCAAAACTGTCATTCTCCAGGTGTGCCACACTGAGTGATCCCTCAGGTGTGTGTATGTCTTTGCAAGTAGGCATGATACACAACGCTTTCATCTCTGTCTTGGTAAGAATAGAACAAGTGCAGCACTCCAATAGTCTAAAATAAGTCTGCTATTTTTTACTATCCATAGTAATATTAGAGCAGAATCAGAGACACTAGAAAGACACTTATGGATTAGAACTTGGAACTTCTGCTTAAAACAAAGTCATAATCTAGCCCCATGCTAAAGTTCATTGCCCCACCACTCTTTTAATACCCTGCATCCAAACACAGTGCTCTTAAATGCTGTCTTTTAAAATGAACACTAGTTTAATGCTCACCTGTCTTCTGTATCAAAGTGAACATTTCTAAGAAATGTAAGCAAAAAAACTTCTTGCTACTTATATCTTATTGATTATACCTGCTTTTATGGTTTTGAGGGTTATATAGAAGGTTGTTCTTGCTTCTTTCTAGGTCCAAAATTTTGTATTTTCTTCTTAAATGTAGTCTAGAAGACTGTACTGTTATTTCAGTACTTAATATCTTTTGTGGATTATTAAGACTGCTTTGGTTAGAAATCATTGCAGGTTGGAATTATGTTGGTCCATTAACCAAGACACAGACATGTCAGACAAGTCTTCACCTCCCCACTTTGTATGAACAGTGCTACATCAGATCTGTCACTAGGAGTTGAAAAACAGTTCCCCAGATCTAGTACATTTAGCCTGGGTATAAACTGGTCAAAGAAATGGGTCCTGTGATGTAGTGAATGGGATGGTGCTAAGTGAAGAAATAGTGTGGCATCTACTAAGCTTTACTGCCAATTCTTAGCTGTAGTCATCACAAGGCAGCTCAGAAACACATTTCTACATCACTAAATTTTTTTTGCAGTTCCCATATGGACCTAATTTGTTCTCATCACTGGCATAATTTCTTTCTGTCCAAGTTCCTAATGAAAGCAAATCTGAAACATGAGATTTCTCACAGAGATAATAATTATGCCTGGTTGTACAACTTCTTGAAGAAGTGGAGTGTTTGCAGAAATGTTAGTTTGCTTCCCTGCTTAGATCTTCCATGGTCATTGTGCGCACAGTGAGTAGAGCTCTGTGGAGTGTGGTAATCATGGAAATTCCTTTTCAGGCTGTTACTTGTGGTTATCACCTTAAAAAATATGGGCCTGATATTTGGTAGCTGTACAAAGTTAACTGTGTCTTATACTGAAGATAATCCAACTTCAGTGCAAATTCTAGCACAGTAAAGAACTGCTCAGCAGTGTGATATCTATTCTTCTGCTTCATAGGGTTCTTTTCTTATTTGGAGGTAGCAATCCTTGCCAGCAGTCTCTTGCCACAGAAGTAGAGACTCTTAAAGCCCTCAAATCAAATTCCTTTGAGCCTTTGGTACATGTACTCTTAGTCTTACATGACATGAAGTGGAAGCAACCTCACAGGATGTGTATTTAACTGCAGAATATGACTCAAGTTTTATAATCCTTTGAAGACTGATTGTTATGGACAGCCAAATGGGAACTGAGCATCACTTCTTCCAAAGTCCATTTTACAAAACTCACTCTGATTTTCAGTTTGTTTTCTGAGGAGAAGGAGGGAGTGCTATGGAAAAGTAGCACTTGAATATTTTTAAAATTGTGGATATACACAGTAAGATCTTGTCAATAAGTTAGGTTGCTCATTTTCAAGAGATGAAGACACGATTAGTCGTATGGTTATGGAAATAATTTTTAAAAAATAATAACAAAATAAAAGAAATGACTACATCCATATCCTTTCAATAATTCTACACTTAATCTGACTAAGCAGTGCTGATTTTGCGTGTGAGAGAAGATGTGCCTTTGACAGAGAGTCTGAAAAAATGACAGTTTAATTGGCAATTCCCCTGTTGCTACGGAGATCAAAGGCACACCAAAGCTGCTAACCTGGAATACGAAGTGTGCTAGCAAAGTGTGAAGAGAAGCAACAGATACATCCGGAAAACAGCCACTTCGTAGCACTGCTGCCAGAACTTAATTTGTTCACTTGTTTTTGCCTGTCTTTTACTCAGTGATATTTTTGTAGCAGCTCTTACAACCTTTTCCATGCTTGCTCCTAGGTACCAGCCTTGGTAACAGTGGTCCACTAAAGGATGTCAAACACACCCATCTTTGCTATGTGATTGCTAGTTCTGCCACGCTGTACGGTGCAGTCATTTTGCTTTGTCAGTGTGAATGATCCTTAAAAGACAGCACTGATGCAGAGTCCTTACTTCTTTGGTGCTGAGATAAAAAGTTAGACAAAGTCCCCTAAAAGTTATTAGTAATGATCCACATGTTCTACTGATGTAAATGGTGCAGTGGCATATACTCACACAGATCTGAGAATGCTGCCTTTAATTGAACCCTCTGAAAGTATCTCTGCAGTAGGGGAAATATTTGCTCTTGGCTGGCAAGGCAAGACTGCAGAAAGAGGAAGTGAGTCTGTTCTCCTTATTTGAATGTTTCTCCTTTCTTGAAATCATTAGCTGGTTAGATTTTCACTTCATTATTCACTGGGCCTTGGTGAGCTGCCTATATGCAGAGCAGCAAGCCAGATTTTGTTTTCAGAATCATAGCTTTACGTTGGCAATTCAGACTCATGGAAATGTTTTCACTGACCTCGCTAAGGACAGGCTCAAATCTTTCAGTACTTTGAAGTGTACTTTATTCTAGAAGTCACATGCGGGCAGTGTATTCTGCACATGAGGTGGGCTCCATGAGGCTGTTGCTCTTTGCCTGAGAGTCCCCTGCCCCACCGCTGAATTGGAGTGGAGAGAATTCAGGCTTTGCTACAAAATGAATGGTAGAAGAGAAAACATATCTGATGGGAAGTACAGAATGAACTTCATTGTATCAATAACCCAAATTTTTATTGTGCATTTTCAAAGAGAAACCAACCTTGCTTTACAATGAATCAATGAAGATTTGGTAATATGAGCAAATGAGCTTTGAATTGTGCTATTGAGTCTACCTAGCTACAGTATCAGGAACTGTATTGTCTGCATCTTTTAAAAAGCATGATTTGTTCCTGAGCCATGAATATTCTAACTTCAGCCATTTTGTGGAAATCAATGAGCATCATGCAGACAGAACTCAGGGTATCATTTCAGCCATAAATTATATGTCTGATGAATCCTATCCCATAGTCATGGTAGACAACAGAAGACCACAGAAGTATACTAACTTGATTGCTTTTTTTTTTCTTTTCCATATGATGCTTCCAGTGATGGTGATCCACAGTGAAACATCAGCTGTAAACCTCTTGGCTTTGGGAAATAGGCAACATTCCTAGTGATGTAGTTGAAAAAATGTTTTCAAGCCAATTGTGTACAGGATACAGTTTACCATATAATTTATCTTTTAAGCGTTCTGTCGATTTTTCCATTGAGACAACTCCTTACGTTTTCCAAAGCTATTCTTTCAGACTATGAGCTCTGCTCTTTTCCCAGTTGTGGACTATAACGCTTCTTGCAGCCATAAGGAGGTGATTAATCAGTTTGACCTGACAGCTCTTAAGACAAGTCAGCAAACTGGTAACCTCACAAAAATTCCAGCAGATTCCCAACAATCTTGTGCTATAATCTTAGTAATGTGGGATTTAGTACTCTAGTTCTTGAATGTTCATTGGCAGTTTAACTTGAACATGAAGACTGCATGGAGCGTCCCCATGCAAATCAATTAGAACTCTGAATTTGAACAAGATCATGACTTCTGTGTAATACTTTTCCATAGCTTTAGGTGAAGGAGGAGAAAGAACACTTACTGTTTTACTGCTGAAGAGAAGGAAAGGAACCTAAACTGAACTGTTTGATTTTGTTTTGATTTGGGTTGGGCTTTGTTATTTTTGTTTGTTTCTCCTTCACTGAATTCCTTCATAAAACATTCTCTTACCATCTCTTTTCTTTCTGTTTGATGTGATTTTAGTGGATTCACTATTGCTTTACACTGGAAGTCACATAAACCCCTCTGTATTACCATTACTTATGGAAACACATCCCTCTGTGTGACCAGTTGTCCTATCTGTGCCTGTTCATCACATGGTAAGGGCTTACCAGATGGCGTGTGTCCAATCACAAAGCGTTCAAACCATCTGTGTGCTTATCCTGACACAAGGTGTACCCTTCTCACATGAGTGGAAGCTCCATTTTGATGATGTTATGTTGCTAATTAAGATATGTATGAAACATATCTTATGAAGCCTATGAGACCTGGGTCATTGATGAGACAGTTGGCTTGACACCAATCACTGCTGCAGTGGTTCTGTGATTCTACAATTCTCCTTTCTTCATTTCTTTTCCACCCATGCTTTTTTCCTGCATTTCTCTATAACTGTAACAGCTGAAAAAGGTGTAGGTAGAGCCTTGAGTATTGAGAACCTAAAGTAGAAAATAAATCATCTATATTTGCTTTTGGAGAAGGTAATATATTACCACTTATTTAGGCAAATGATGTCTCCAAGAGAAAATGGGAGAGGTCTATTTGAAACACTTCGTGTCTATGAATGCAGCAGCTTTGAGGTGGAAGTGTTACACAGATCTCCTCCAGAGCAGAATACTTGGTCATGGACAGCGGAGGCCAGAGATACATTCAGGGCATGCAGTGCTCATGTTTACTTAGCCTGAAGATTTGCAAGAAACAGGAGGCATAAATAACTGCACGAGGCAGGTGAAAGCACTTAAAATTAGCAAAAGCAAGCTAAAATTCAATTTGCATCAGAATTTTTCTCCCAAATCTATTTTTGCTTTTCATACTAGAAATAAAAGGAATGGATACTTTCAGGTCTTGTCTTTTCATGACAAGTCCTGTAGATCATGTATGCCATATTCTCTTCAAGAAGACTGTGGAGGCCACAGAGAGAGCCATACCCATAAGGAAGCTTGATGGTAGATCACTGACATAAAAAGTGATACCGGTTAAAGTACATCTTACACACGTGCAGATGAGGTAGAAACCAATTTCTTCCTTATTACATTTTGGATCCTACCCACATTTTCCTTAGTTTTGCTTAAAGCCTGTTGAACTGTTTCTATAGCCAGTTGCTTCTTCTTTTGACTCATCCCCTTTCAATACACAAAACAAATGTTGCCTGCTCATAGTGAAAAGGGCTACTGTAGTACATTTTTGTGTGTGTGTGTGTGTTCTTACTATTAGTAAATGTGGTTTACATGGCCTAGGGGAAAAAAAAAACAAAACTGATTTTTACTGTAAAAGTTTCTAAGTCTTAATTTTCTGCTTTTACTGACACCAAAAAAAAATTCTCAAAATTTCGGTTTACAAAAACATGGGAATTTGCCTGTATAATAGAATTGCTCTGATGTTTTCAATATTTACTGGAGTTTTTCAGTCATTTTCAGTTTTATTTCTTATTTGTTTATAAAGCCATCATTCTAAAGCTTTCTGAAATGAAAACAGCTTTAAGCCCTTTTGTAGAAAATACTTTTCATTTTTAACCAGCCCCAATGTGCATTAATAGACAGAACAGCATATGAAGAAAGTAAGCTATGGAACTAGGGTGAGGTTAACTCATATTGTGACACATTAATTTATTTTTTTTTTCATACAACTTTAGTACTTTACTTGGATGCTTGCAGAGTCTTAAAATACATCCTCCTACTGCAGCTGAAGACAGTTAGGGATAGATTACAACTTGGAGAGTGTCCATCACTGGAAGGTCTTAAAAAAAGGGATTTAATGAACCTCTGACAGGAGTGGTTTTGGTTTTCCTAACCCAGTTTTAGGGTAGTGGGATAGGATAGATAGGATAGATAATAGCTTAGTACCCTGACAGCTCTATTTTCAAATAGTTCGTAAAAAAGTCAGTAGGCTCCAATAATTCAGGAGCTACAGAACTCCTAAGGCTCAGTGGACACTGCAAAACAGACACAGCATTCTGGTTAAGCATTCTGGAAAACTAACCCCCCCCTCTCCCCCCCCCCCCAACATCAGGACTGCTCTAATAGATGTAGTTATCAGTTTCCTAGCTGTTTACCTTGAAGAGCTTACTGTTCCCTGGATTACTTGGAAGTATAAAGGCTTCTCTGCAAGAAATTATTCTGCACATAGGGGAGATACAAAGTCAATGTGCAATGGCTTAATACAGAAACAAGCCAGCAGATGAGACCTCAGTGAAGCCATGGTGTCTTTTATCTTCTGCACTGACAGGGCTGCAGTGCACCAGGTGGTACTGCCTTCCTTCTCTCTGTCCTCTGTGCAAAGCTTAGTAACCTCAGTGCACATAAACTTCTTGAACAGGAAAAATGGAACTGGCTGACATCTGAATAACAGCTTCTAGTTTTCATTTCTGTGGCCAGAAGCTTTGCTCTTCTGGGGACATATCTTACCAACAGAAGGATTTGTCCTTGCAGTAAGGTGGTAGTACTTCATCTCATTTTCTGTTTTCTTCATAATACATTTGTTAGTGCTGAGCACGTGTTTAGTTAATGTTTTAACAGTGCAGCACTTTACTGGAGAGATAAAATATGGCAATTTGGGAGTTTTTAGACCTCAGAAAGAAGTGTTTTAGATAGATATTCTCATAGGAAAATATTGATAACTTTGACACAGTCTTGAAATTAATCACCCAAAATTCATTCAAATCAAACCTCAGCCAAATACAGACAGCACTTCACTCCTCCAACTAACAAGCTGCTTTTTCTGAATGTAAATATTGAAAATAGAAGCAATAGGTCAGCCTACAACACACTGAAACCTGATATTTGTCTCAATCAATACAATTGAATCCTCTTAGCCCTTAAAAAAAGAAATTTTTAGGCATTTTATCAGTATCTGGTGTTGATGTGCTGATATCTATATAAATGCCTCAATTCTCACTAAATCTTAAACTCAGTATGAAAACCCACTTGCAAACCTGAAGTAAAGAAACTGGTAAGCACAGATTTCTTCACTTGACACTGTCATGGGAAGAAAATTACTGTCTAGTCTACTTATAAAATTTGGAGGCTTTGGAAGTCCAGATGTACACATATATGACTAAGTAGTATGTAGTAGGAAGGCAATGCAACAGTAGTACTACTGCTGAAGCTCATCTTATTAGATCACTGAATCACAAGGTTGGAAACGACCTGCAAGATCATCCAGTCCAACCAACCTCCCATTCCTATCAGTGCCACAAGCCATTAAACCATCTCTCGTAGCTCCTCATCCAGACGCCTCTTGAACACTGCCAGGGACGGCGACTCCACCACCTCCCTGGGCAGCCATTCCAGTGCCTGACCACCCTTTGAGAGAAAAAGTTTCTCCTAATATCCAACCTAAACCTCCTCTGGTATAACTTCTTGCCATTTCCTCGGGTCCTACTATTTGCCTGGGAGAAGAGGCCAGACCCTTTTGCACCACAACCTCCCTTCAGGAAGTTGTAGAGTGCAATGAGGTCTCCCCTGAGCCTCCTCTTCTCCAGACTGAACAATCCCAGCTCCCTCAGCCGCTCCTCATAAGACTTGTGCTCCAGACCCCTCACCAGTTTCGTTGCCCTTCTCTAGATAGCTCTGTCCAATAAAGAATGAGGTGCTTTAGTATAGCCAACACCATGAAGTTCAATATCAAGATTTTTTCTAATTTTTTTTTTTTTGGTGAGATGTAATCAGCTTTTGTGTAGAGAACAACTGACATATCAAGTATTTTAATCTGGCAAAACTTAATATTAAAACCATGGACTAGTGCAGAAGACTGCTGTTTACACTGGAAATCACTGAAAAAGAATTTTAAATTGGGAATGAATGAACTTAGTGTTTTAAAAATATAACAAATTCTAATACAGATAATCAATTTCTATGTTCATAAGAAGTATTTCTTTCTAAGGAAATGTGTTGGAAAAGTATAAACACTTCAGGAGGTACAATTTTTGGTTATTCATGGTCTGAGCTATAATTTAGAAAGACTCAAAGACCAACCATGATTAGTAGTCACCATGTCTAATGTGTTCAGCTCTACAGTTCTGAGCCAAGAATGAGTGGTATGTGCATACCAGAGCAAATGGAGGAAAAGCTCTGTGAGTACTCATTGAAATTCAAAAGTCAGTTTTAATTCAACGTTGTTCATGGAATGTTCCCATTCATTTCCTACAATCATATTTTGGGCATTTGTACAAGAAATCAACAACTGCACAATTCTGACCAGGGATTTCATTACAAATTAATTTAAAATATTTGATAGCATGATATTCCTTCCTTCAGTCCAAGCTTGCTTGGTTATATGCTCATGACATCCAGTTCCCTCTTACGATTCCCTTTTAGATCTCTCTATGGTCCACCCCCTCCATAGATCTTTTTTTACTTTTGACCAAGTGACTGCAGATCAAATTAGAAAGATAGATTGATGAATTCCTGATTTCCTGCAATAGCCAGTGAGGGGTAATTCAGCCTTTGGGCTGGGGCACTGTAGCTATAAGCCATGGATACACTATCTCAGAATAGTTAATAAGGTGATCATCTTGGTGAATAACATAAAATTGGGCAATAGCAACTCAGCATTTAGTACCTTGTGGATTGCAGGTTTGGTGCACACTTTCATATTTCCGTCTAAGACCCAAAAAATCTCAAAATTTTAATCTCTATTTTCTGGAAGATAGTGAGTCTTTCAATTAGAAGAGAACATATGTGTCTTCACATTTGAAGAAATCAGAAGTCAAACCAGTGGATTTGATCCTTCTGTTTTTCTTCACACTGTTTTGATTCAGGAATGATGATCTTGATGACAACGCGTCCACATACAAACAGGAAATTCAGACTGATTGCATTCATGTGCAGTATGATCACAAGGTATGAAGTTCAGATTTTTGTATATTTTAAAGGTTTTTTTTTTTTAACTAATACTTCAGCAGAGCCAGAATTTTGCCTTTACCACTGGTGAAAAGACATGTCTGGAACTGCAGTGGTGGAAGAAAGTGCTTAACCTCAGATGTGTTTCTAGAAGTTGTAAGTTGCAGAAGTGTTTCTCTAGTTAGAAGTACCCATATAGATCTTATACATCTGCCAGGGACAAAAAAAAGGTTGAAAGGAATTTGGTAGATGATGATATATTTGAAAAATATTCTCTTTTTTTACTCTTTAGGAATAAAAAAAGATATTATTTCATAAGGAGCTATGAGCAAATTAATTTTTCAAGGTGTTCATTTAAACTTTGAAAGTTTTTGACATGTGAAGGGCTTAGCAGCTCCATAAAATAGCATAATCTTTTGGTTATGCTGTTACCGTCCATGTCGGTCTATTTATATATCTGCCTAGGGTTAAGATCAAGGGCATTTTTCAAAAACTTCTTTTAATTCCTGGATTGCAATTCAAGTGAAAATCAAAGATACATAAGAACATTTTGTGACTTGAAGAGTTTTTCCTTTTTGATGTTAAAAATTCTGTTGGAGGTCTCTCTTCCTTATCTTATGGTCAGCGCTACCCAGCATGATCTGGATTACTCAATTCTGCCTAAAGATTCTTTGGTAAAGATAATACTTTCTGCCTTTTTTTTTATTACTTCTGATATTTGAGATGCCCCGTTTAATACATTTCTCGTAAATTCTTATGATAAATCTTGAAGGAGAGAAAAGTACAATTTTTCTTAAATTTTATTTTAAGTGTGGGGTAATGATGCTCATTGAATAGATATTGATAGAAACAAGAAGTTGTGTTTGCTGAGAAGAATGGTACCACTGACAGAGCAAACTGTGAAGAATCGTCTGTTATCAAATGAGACGTTGATCTACTATAGTCTTTCAGGGCATTCTTCAAGAAATGGTCATTTATAATCCTGTGGCGTATGCTAACAGTGAGGACTGAGGTTTCTGAGACTGTATGGCTGTGAGGGCAGGGTCTTTGTGCATGTATAGGAAATATGCATGTGAATGTAAGTGCACAATCCCCTTGTGCTCTGTGCATAATGGTCAACATCTGTCTGCTGAAATGTCACCAGCTGACTGCATTTTTACAAGTATATTAAGGCAAACTGTACAGGACTATTCTCTTTTAGAGCAGTTATTTGCACATCTTCAGGTTAGATGTTAAATGCAACACCGAATCACTGTGGCAATCTTTCCACTGAAAAAATCTGAGAGACATCTCAAATGATGATTGCAAAAACTCTTATTGAGAACACTAGGCAATTCTTCTCTTCTCTCATTCCAGATTCTTCTGAGTTAGGAAACTAACTTCACAGTGCTTTTCATATGGTACACACATGCAAAGCATTCCAGACTCTGCAGAGGTTTGCTGTGATAGAGAAACAGTGGCAAATACAAGAGCAGCTTGAGTGGAAGATCCAAAGTATAGTGATCCAAACTATAGCTTTATATTAATCCTTGACAATAGACTTATGATGTCATCCAAACTGGGCAAGGTTACAGGAGACTAGGCTAGAAAGCCAAGAGCTGTGTTACACTTTTAGGATGCAGATTGCTTAATGCAACTTGATTTCAATGCTCAAAAGCATGTGCAAGCCAAACCATGCCTCACATATCTCCCAGCCAGAACTTCAGTGCATATATCTACTTGTTTGATAATTATCTGGCATTTGTGCAATAAAAGGCAATCAGCCAGGTTATTTTGACAGTCTTTTGGCCAAATTTTGGTGTCAGTTCAGTCCTGGCAACATACTACCTTCATACTGCTGCATTGGTACAAAGGACTGAAAGATTTTTGTGTGCATTTGTGTAGCATTTCTAATCGTAATTTTTAAAAAAACCTCAAAAAAGTTGTAGCCAGCTGTAGCTACCTACTATGTTTCACAAAACAGGTGTCAGTCAAGGCACAAATTGATGGTATGATTTTCTTAGTTTTGCTGATATAGGAGTGAGAAATAAAGATGAAGGAACAAATAGCTCTACCAGGCAGAAATCTTCCTTTATCTATCTATCTATCTGTTTGTCTATCTACCTACCAATGTCTACCTATCTATCTATTTATCTACTATGTTTTTAAAAATATTATTTTAATTTTTTTGCCTTAATTAGCAATTGAAGCAGAAATGAAACAGTTAAGCTGTACTTGACAGAAATGAATAATACTCTGTACAAGGATGCTCTAGGAAAATCACAGAATCACAGAACAGCATGGGTTGGGAAGGACCTCAAAGACCATAATGTTACAGATCCCTGCTGTGGGCAGGGCTGCCCACACCAGCTCAGCTGCCCAAGGCCCCATCCAACCTGGCCTTGAGCACTTCCAGAGATGAAGCACCACAGCTTCTCTGGGCAGCTGTGCCAGGGCCTCACCACTCTCTGAGCAGTGGCCAGCAAGATGTTTCCTAGGTGCTCTATGTAGCAACACACTATGCTAATATACACTGCAATTGACAACTTATTATAGCAACATAAAATGTGGTGGTAATAGAAAGCATAAACTCCATGTGCTCATTCTCCAAAAGGCCTTGGGGACAGCTCACAAAAGGAATCTTCCACAAATCATGGTTCAGCATTTCTGATTCTGCCCATCAGAAGTGCACATGCAGATCTCCAGTTTGTGCTGGTTTTCGCTGGTAGCATTTGTTGTATCTTGTGCTGAAGGCCGGACGAACTCCGTTGAGCTCACTTACTTTTTACGGACATCTCTGCAGATCTTAATTTTTATCTAACATTTGATAACTTTGATGTAGCTAAGTATATATTTTGCAAGAAGTTTCTGTTTTCAGAAATAACAGGGCTTTGAAGGCTCTTCACAGGACACAGGCTTTTGTGACCATCTTTCTGCCAAGGGTTGTGCTTTATCTTGGAAGATGCACATTTTCTCTGCCTCCGCTAATTCCCATTTCCAACAGTACCTTAGAAAAAAATGCCAGTTAGGAGAGTGGGAGCAACTGCCCCCATCTGTGCACATTTCTATTTACATAATTCATATTAGTTTTTTAATTCTAACGGGTATCACAATGGGAATGGACATTATCAATGATTGTTCTGAGATCAGTGTTGTTGCTGTAAAGGCCTAGGAAAGTGATGGAATCCAAGTGAAGAAGGAATTTTGCTGGGAGATGTTCCTTGTTTTTAAGATATATCTTCTAATTTTCTCAGACTTCTGATTCCTTTTGTTGCTTAATTAGGTCCAAATGCTCCTTATTTTTCACTTTCTGCTCCTCAGGCCTTGAAATATAATGCCATCAACTGGCAATGTGTATTTTCTGTGACCTTTGCACTTCCTAACTGCTGCTGGCTGCTGTTGACTATCTTTAAGTCACAAAAAATTTCAACTGTCACATACACTTACATTTGACTTTGTCACTTTCTTCACATGTCTGGTGATCTGCTTGCCACGTTGCCTGCAGGCCTAACCAGGTGGAAACTTGCTCACACCAAGGAGAGGAAAGCAGATGTTGGCCTTGAGGTTGCAGCCAGCCTTCCCATGTTGAGATTGGTTGCTCCTTGCTTTGACTGCTGCTGGGTAATCAGATTACGTAGAGGTGAGGAAATGTGTTGCACTTGCCAGTGCAATTTACCATGGCATGGGACAGGAATAAGAGAAACCTTTGCCTTTTCATTGGAAATTGGAGCTTTGGCTCTCTCTACCTTTGATGCTGAGAGCTGGTTTGGGCAGAGAAATACGCAAAAATGTAGCTCATGATGAGTTGGCTTTCAGTGTCTGGGATCAGGCTTTGTTATTATTTTAAAACAATCCATGTTGCACTGTTGGTTTATTAAATGGCAGTTGCAGTAGAAAGAGGAAGATGGAAGATTAATGCAGGTGTGAGTTTCCTTTATGAAAGTTTGTTTGGAAACTATAAGCAGGGCAACTTCTTGAATATTTTGTGCTTATGTCGCTACAAACCCTGAGCAGATTCTGTGCCAATGATTTGGAGTTTCCTGGGAAAAACTGTTTTGTCAACAGAAAATGTTGGATCAGCTCTAAAACCTAGTCAGTATAACATGACTGCAGTGGGGCCACTAGCAATCCATCACAGAGCTATGCACTTCACTGTGCCATTTCAGTCTTTGAACTGGAGATCTTTCAGCAACCAAAGGAAGATGGTTAGAACGTTTGCCCATATATTTCAAGTCATAAATCTGACAGAAAATAATTCCCCTTCTGCAATTAGTCGTTCTCATGGGAGAGACCATCTGTAATGTTCCTGTGAACATTTCTGACTCCTATACAGAGAAATGGGTTAGAAACCTGCTAAGAAGTACTTTACAGAACATTAAACCGAGGTAGTTCTGATTGTCATTCCACAGAAAGAGACCTTGTGAGTAAGGTTTTCTGAGCAGCTCCAAGGACAAATGTACGTACTCTAGTTCTCATTCGTATAGGTTTTGTCTACCAACCACGCATATTTAAGCCAGAATAGCAAGCTGCTTTAGTTCTTTTAATGTGGCAAACAAAGTTTGTAACTCTGCATAATAACATGATAATTACAGCACAGCTATTTTCTACTCATAAACCACTTCCCTATGGCATTGTACTAATATGACCATGTTGATATTCTTGCAAACATTGAAAGACAAGTGAAAGTTTTTTTCTATATTTATATTTCATTTTCATATATAATTTGTTCTTTTATATATTTATATTTGTGCATACTGATTTCTTCTCAGGCTTTAAGGTGGCCTTGACAAAAAAGATTTTTCTCCTTCCATTATGCTATCAGGACTGCTTCCTAGGATGATAGAGAGGTTCTGTCTGAGAAATTCTCTATTTGTACATATATCTAAAAGAGTGGCAATACCTATTTTCACTTCACATCTCTCCCTGTGCCTACGTGTAGGTTTTGGAGTCTCTGAGCATTTTGACTGCAAGAGGTTGTTCTGTGATTCACAGACTTATGTGAACCTAATGGTCATTTAACTCATGTAAGCACTAGTCTATGGGTTGAACTTCATGAGCTTCATGGTGCCTTCCAATTATGAAAGAAAAACTGAAGACCAGCTTTGCCTTTGCATTTCTTCTGGGTTCAGTGTTCGAAGCCCGTTGCTCAGAACATGCTGCATGGGCAGTTGCTTTTGAATTGCCCATGTCAGACGAGTCTTACATAGAATAGTCCTTGGCAGAAGTATGTGGTTGAACCACAATTTCATTTTCTTATTTGGGACTGACAGGAGACTTTGAGGTCAGAGTGTAACCTATTGCAATTCCAGCTAAACAGAATACTTTCTCCTAATAAGGACTGTTACTTCCTAGTGAGTATGTGAAGAGAACTTTTGCAGAAAACCCTTTCTCAGTTTGGCTTTTTGTTCGAAATAAGGTTTCTTAATCACAACAGCTATTGTTAACAAGCTCCATCCAGGTGCTCTAGCCCTTTTTTTTGGTCTTGCCTTATGACCTGATGTTAGTCAACATCTGCAGATCTCAAATGCATACAGATGTCCCAGATTCACTTCAATTGTTCTGTTGCTTGGATTATCTGACACAGTAAAAATAATTATTGTCAGTTTAAGCTTATGAACAGTTATCACTCCAGTAAGTAAATACATACTCTGATTCAGATGTCCGCTGTAATGGGGAAGATCTCATTTTTTGTCATAAGCTCACATGTCCTATCTTAGTGAGTTTCAACACTTGTACTCTACTTACATTGTCTCTGTTAAAAGACAACACAAATTTTATTTATTCATTTCACAGTGAAGGAACACGGTTTCTAGAGTATCAGTTCTGGAAATGGCTGAGCTGTTTCGCATTCAATACAAGGTGGAAATGAAATAAATTAACTTGGGGGAGATAATCATCATAGAAAATTATGGAATAAGTGGTTTTGGTTTGGCAAAGTTATATGCAACAAGATTTAATAATACGAGTTTAATAGCATGGGGTTCTACTAATCCTGTCTATTGTCTGTCCATACACATGCTGCTGCATGAAAATACAGAATGGTACATACCATGCTATATAAAAACATGCTACTTACACATGTTAAAAGATATAGTAATTTCAAGTATTTGCTTCATCAGCATTTTTCAGTCATAAAGCGTCAGTTGTAGTAGTTTAGTCTTCTCAGGGACCATCTTTCTGGAAGTAATCTGGTAATCTGGTACAAATAACATTATATTCTTATGCCAAAACATCCCCTGTGCACAAGGATATTTGCATTTTGCAGAGCAGTAATGGGAACTCAACTCTGATTTTCCTTCTTCAGAACTCTTACTGCTCTCTCCTGCTGCTGTGACTGCTTTGGACTGACTCCAAACCACTGACTCTTCTTTCAAATGTACTGTTAATATGCTATTATGTTAAACAGGCTGATAGAGTAAAATGGAAATGAACATGTGCAAAAGTCATTTAGGTCAAATGAAGTAACATGCTTTTAAAATATTAGCCAAAATTTTAGCATAAAACTTTGATGAGGCTGAGAAATCCTCTATTGAACGGGAGTACGGAATTAGCCCTTGTACAGACCATGTTTAGAACGTTATGATACTGTTTAATTCTATGGTTCCCCAAGGGCTACTTATAACTGAATTAAAGGGCGTCTTGTGCATGTTCTGGACACTGATTACAGGACCACAGACTGAAGCTGAAGACAGCTCTACAGCCGCTAAGTATGCAAGTAGAGACACCCCCTAATTCAATTATGTGTACCCCTGGGATTTTGGCAATTATAATAAGCCATTTTGCAATTTATCCAAGACCGGAGTTAGAGCTGGGGTTTGTTTTTGTGTGTAACTGTGAAGAAGGTACTTAGCCTCAGAAGATTCAACAGCTCACCTGTGTCTGCTTTTCCTTGAGATATTCATGGACTGTGGTCACGCTGCAGAAACGCCTTGAAATGCCTGTGGTTGCTGGAGCGATATACTGAGACTATTCATGAGCTCAGGACTTTGTCCTATCTGATCTAAGAGAATACATTTCTGGAATTGCAGCCTTCTTCGCAGACCTATCATTTAAAGGCAGAGTTGCTGTAGGTTGTCAGCAAGGCTCTGAAACTGGAGATCTTGGCATGCATTAACTGAAATGGCATTCTAGTAGACTGAATACCCCCAATGGTTTGTCATACAATAAACACTACAGTGTGTAGGTGATATAGAGGAAGGAGGCTTCTGTCCATATTTATCTACAACAGACTATGTGCTTTGTGAATTTGTGCTTTAGATTGGTGTGACTCCTCTGACTTCGACAGAATTCTGCATACACCATCTGAAGATTTGACTCAGTCAGTAAATCAGCCTTTTGAAACAAACGTGCATTTTAGTGAAGTCCCTGAGCGTGGTGATCTATTTTCTTTTACCAGAGCTGAAATAGCAGATGTTCCTTTGGATGATAATCACTGTCCCTAGGACCAAGACACTGTCATGTAGTGTTTATATCTGATAGCCTGTTCTACAAACCAGTATTTGCACTCTCTTTGCATTATTAGTCAAAGGTATGTATTGGTATAACACCATGTTCAGCTGAGACTAAGTGCAAGTAATTCACTTTGTACACTGTAATATTCATATAGATTTCACTGGTTGCAAACCAAGTTTAGCCCTTTTTTGTTTCAGTGTTACTGCAGCTGCCTTGTTTCCAAATGAACTAAGAATAGAAGCTTCCTTGGTAAGCTGAAGATTGTTTTCCTTTCTCTGTTACTTAGTGGACTCTAACAGAAGTGTAACTTCCTATCTCTCTACTACTTCGAATCATTTTATGCCAACCAAGGTTCTGTTTTCATCCAGAAAGGGACTTACTGGGTCTGTTCTTAAACTGCTCTCAGACAGTAGGACTGGTAACAGCAAAACATGTGTATTCTTATGCTACCTCAGTTTATGAGGGGCACAAATTTCTCAGCCAGTGGATGATGTACAGAGTAGAGAAATCTGGTCAAATAATTATCTGCACGTTGTGAAAGGATCTCACTGAGTGACATCACAAACTACATCTCAGGCACTTGTAGATGGGAGAAAGTCATAGAGGAGAGGAGAGGAGAGGAGAGGAGAGGAGAGGAGAGGAGAGGAGAGGAGAGGAGAGGAGAGGAGAGGAGAGGAGAGGAGAGGAGAGGAGAGGAGAGGAGAGGAGAGGAGAGGAGAGGAGAGGAGAGGAGAGGAGAGGAGAGGAGAGGAGAGGAGAGGAGAGGAGAGGAGAGGAGAGGAGAGGAGAGGAGAGGAGAGGAGAGGAGAGGAAATGCCCATTGCTTTCTTCAACAGATTTTGAAGAGTAATCAAGGTTTGAAATAATGTTGGGGAACATTTTTTTTTCTCCAATAGCACAGTAAGACTGTCTTTCTCTCTTGATTAGAGGTCATCTATTTCAGCTTTCTTTTCAGTAGAAACCCATAATACTGATAATGTTATGTCCTCACTCTTACAATGTAATGCTAATAGTATGTTAATCCTTATAATTATTGTTAGAAGCAATGCAGGCTGGATTATAATTATCTGTATGTCATGTAATCGTCTAAAATTCGTGACATTTTGATTCCACTGATTGATGGGTCATTTTGGCATTGGCTATTGATACTGTAATAATGTCTCTTCATGGCTATCTAGAAGGCTTCAGATGAGGTACATCCACCTTGAATATGAGGCCAAATTTTCAGTTGACAAATGTCAATAGAAGCTCATGTAGGTTAGTGCAACTGCCAAGTCATAGGTGGATGCCTGCTGATAGCATGTGTTTTTTGCTACTTCTTCCCCAGACACAGAAAGCATTACAAAGTATAGGGAAGGATAATCAAAAACAGATAAACTGGGGAAAATGTGAGAGTGCTGCATTTTCTCTCTATGTATTTGATGGTTTTTGACATGAGAATATTCTGTGTGCCCAGTCTTAGCAGGGGGCTGGGCACGTGTGTATATGTGTCTCCCTTTGCTTCTGGAAGTTGGTATCACATGAGTCTTAGCAATATTCTAGTCAAAAGACAACACCTTGAATAAACTTGCATTTCCTAAACACGTTTGAGTGAGAAACATCTGGGATAATCTGTTATTTTTCTCTATACAGATTAATGGCAATCTTTCATTGGCAGTTATTGAGGATAATGCAATTAAAAGAGGTTTCTGAAAATAGTTTACCCTCAGAAAGGAAGCAAGGGATTCCTGATGAAATTGAGATGCAACAAATGCAAATCAAATTAGCAAACATGAATGATCTCAACAAATGTTAAGATCTAGAGAGGCTGAGGGCCAGGGTGACAGGACATGAAAGTAAGTGGATTTAGGCTATCTCTGTGTATCACACTGGGTATTGCTTGTACTTATGTCACAGGACTAGATCAGAAATTTGCAGGTTTTCCCCTTGCCTCTCTTTATCCCATTTATGTCAAAACAGTTCCCATCCCTTTCAAAGGTATAATTAATCCTTAAAACCCATTGGAGCAGGAAATTACGTAAATTAATTTCAAGTTGGAAAAAGGATTAAGAATTGAGAGGAGAAGAGGTAAAGAGCTAAAATCTTGGTCTTGCACACTATATTTTTTACTTTGGTTCAGACATAAAGGCATACAGGCATTCAAGCAAGTGACACTGATCTGTGAAGACAGAGCTTCCATATGGGATTTGTTTAGATTAATCTAGGTTTCCTAAACAGTAACAGCAGATATTCTCTGGTCCTTTTTCTTGAACTACTCTTTCATGCCATGGAATTCTGGTATTTCCCTAAATAACTAAACATAACTAAATAACATCTAAATATATGAGATAATTTGAATCTTGTTTTAAAATGGCTGTTGCATTGGTGAGGTGAAGATGCTTCTACTTCCTCAGTACATACCCTGGAAGTAGTGTCTCCTCTGACAATTTCCACTCTGCTGCCAAGGTTAAAATCACAGCAGTATTAGAAATTGCATGGCTAGTCATTGGGAAGTCCAGAAGGCAATTTATTCATGGGAAAGATCTCTTACTACGAATGTAAATTATGTAAACAGCTGATGATTACATTACACTTTTCCTTCTTTTTTTCTTTCTATGATTTTTTTTTTTTTTAAATGCCGACTGGTGGTACAGTCTGTGGACTGAAAGTTATATAATCTTTTCCTTTCTCCTTTTTCCTTCCTCCTGGTCTTGCAATTTCTATGTTTATGCTTATCTTTGGTTTTTAGGAACAAAAAACTTTCCTGTTTTGTTTGTGGCTTCCAAGCCTGTTCACAGATTGCTCTATTCCCTTGCCTTGCAGTTATCATGCCATGTATGCACTGTTTTCTTAAAATCTTCTTACATCACTGAACCCCACCTCTCACTTTCATGTGTTAACAAGGTTTCCTATAACAAGCAATGGATTGCAGTGGAAGACACATATATTACTTCCTTTCACTGTCCTCCTCCTCCTAACTGCTCAAATCAGGTAGAACACTCGTCCTGGCTACTTGTATCCTTCTAAATTTTCTTCTAACAAATTAGAGTACTTCCATCTGTAGAGCCAAAGTAGAATTTCCTCTGATGGATTGGAATGAGATTCATCTGCCTTCAACACATGTGGCTATGTAGCACCTTATTGCTCCCAAAGTCCCTTTTTACCCTTTCAAATCCCCAAATATGGTCATTTGCTTTCGAGTAATGGAAAGAAGAAAGGGAAAAAAGGAAAAAAATAAGAATGGTTGAACACCATCTTACTGAGCAGGAAACTCCTTTTCACATCAGTGTTGAAGTAACAAATATTTAAACATTCACATGCTGTTCTTCAGAGAAACTTGAGAGGCAGTCATCATTTGGCTCTCCATTCAGATCTCTAATCTCCTTTCAATGGGATGTCATTTTCTAGAAGAAGCAGCCTTTCCTGAATGTATCAGGCCAAGCCACTCAGAAAGTTTGTTGTAAACTGTTCAGTGCTGTCAGGAGCTGTCTACAGTGGTGTATTTACAATCTGGGTTCCTTTATCAGGAAATTACTTGAGTATAACTTCTATATTTCCTGAAATATAAAGCTGAAATCTCCAGTGTCATTATCCATTTTGGTTGATACGACAAGCATCAAAAATTCATGGTTTTAGAAATCTGAGGAAGTCACAACCAGTCAAAATGGTTTATCTGCTCAGGAGATGGCTCATAAATATTTTTTTTCTTACTGTTCATAATTTTGAATATTTTAATCTATTTGTTTTCAGCTACTGGTGTTCTAGTTGGTCAGGGAGTCACAGCTTGTATAGAGCAAAATGACTAAGGGCAGGTTTAAATAAGTCAGTCTGGACTTTCTCTGTCACACATGAAACAATGACTGCCTCTGCAGCTTATACTTGTGATTCAGGTCAAATGTAATTTGAATTTAGATCTAACTTACATTATGATTATATAAGATGATGCTCTCCTCCCAGCTTATGCTTTTCCCCATCTTCAGTCTGTTTCTGGTTATATGATGTTCACTTGAATCAGGAAAATTACTCCTGGAAGCTTTCTTTGCATGTGCATTTGTGAAATAGCAAGGAAATAATCTTAGGAATCAGGAGGGAAATATGAGCAAGACTCATTATAGTTGGGTTTACCCCTGAAAGGATGATAGCCATTTGAAGAACATAAAATGAAGATTCCTGGTAACACTCTTCTGAATAATAATTTTCTGTTTTCTAGCTTCTGCACTTTTAGTTCTCACCCTATTTCATCTTCTTTTCCACATAGTCTAAAACTCTCCAGTTGTTTCTGTTCCACACCACATCACCACTGATTGAGTTTTCTATTATTTCTATTCCATTTTCCTTACTCCACTTTTGTCTTCTTCGATTGCCTTTGGCGTTTTTAGCTGCCAGTCTAGTTTTCATTGTGTGCTCAAGCACACAACCACAGGCTTACAAACACACACATGCGTGCCCTCACACTCCTTAACTTTCTCCCCCATCATCTGCAAGGCCACCAGTTCCTCTCTCAGTTCCCTTCTGATTACATAAGTGATTCATGCAAAGTCCAGGAGCTTAATTTGACATCGCTCTTTCATTTTGCCCTATTTAGCTCTAATTGTGTCCTCTGAGGGCTTTTGGTTCTGATCTCACTTTCCTCAGCCGAAGCTGATTTTTCTCCATTTTCCTCTCAGATTTTCTATTTGTTATTTCATCAAATTGCTTAAAATGAGACATTTTAATAGGCCATTGAAGAATGTAGATGGTGTAGGAGGGGTGTAAAGGAACATTGTTGCTCTGAAATTGCAGGTCAGCACCCCTTATCTCATACCTGCTACAGCTGAGGGTGAGCGGGTGAGAGATGCAGAAAAAGGCGTGTGGCTGGTCCCTCGCTTGCTCTCTTTCTCTCAAATGCCATAGCTCACTATTATGTCTACATCACTGGAAAGAGGAGGGGGATCCTAGTGTCTGTAAATGGCTAGAAGTGTGATTACTTCTAAATAACCACGACCGTGTCATACCTGATTGCTCATATAATCCTGGTGCTTGAGTTTCCTCATTGCTTTACAACTGTGGATGCTATCTTGAATTAAGCCTCGAAGGAATGTAGGTCTGTTCCACAGTCTAGACGGGCTAAACTCTTCATAAAAAGAGTAGGATTGGATTGGGTTTTTATACGTATATATATATACACATACACACAGAGGCACATTATATATGTATACATATACGTATGCACTAAACCTTTTGGCAACCAGTGCAGTTCTTCAGCAGATTACGAAGTACTTGGCTGGAAGGCTCTCCCAAAAGCCCAGAATTGCAATGCTATTATTTCTCCAAGCTACATACTTACTGAGTGTTCTCCTGTTTCCACAAAAGATTAGAAAACCTCCTCTGCTTAACACAGTTCTCCCCCACTGCCCCCCTTCCAAAAGCAACTGTGTGCATTATTGTGCTTTCTGGCTGGGTGACTTCAGTAATAGAAGATGTCCTTAGGAAATGGTTTAGATAGTATACTTGTGTGAAATTCTTATGCAAAAATGTGTAGGGCTGTAGGGCTGGCTGACCTGGTTCACTAGGCTGGTTCTGCTACTGTACTAAAGGCAGAATGGAAGGCCATATGTTTTCATGCTACTTCAGTAAAGTATGTTTTATTGCTCAGTGTTATCTTCTTATTACGCATTTATAAAGCTCTTTGGGTGACTAAGTTGTTTGCATAACACGTTATATTTTTGGCAATAATTCTTCCTGCAGAAGGGATGTGTATGAAAACGTGCTTGCTGCTGCCAATAGGTTATAGCATATGTGTATTCTTCACAAACAGAATGAGTTGGTCAGGTGAACATTTTCATGATTTTTTTCTCTCTCGGCCATTGTTCTTCACATGGGTGAGCTGCTATGAGACTGTGCAGCATCTCTGCACCCCCAGAGCAGATTGTGTGGTGCTGGAGGTTGCAAGAGTTTGGCAACTGTATCCAAGGGCTTTAGCAAACAGCATTGAAAACAGCATAAATTCCTCATTAAATGAAGCAAAATCCCAACTCCTCCCTGAAGCATTGCGCCTGCTAGATCAGGAATCTTGTTAGGTTTGTAGCTTTTGGATTAGCGAGGCCCTTTATTAACTGAGGCCAAAAAACTTCTCTGAATGACTAAATCCTGAATTACTGAGCCTTATTCTCCTGGTCTCCAGGAAAGGTCACTGATGTAGGCCTCCTTGCATCTTTGGTGTAAAAATGTGTCACTGTGGGTGGTCACTCTCTCAGCCAGTGTGCACAGGCTTTGTGGAAGTCATGGCCTATTGACACTGAGAATGTCTCTACCTTCCCTTTGTAGACGTCAGAACATAAGCAGTGTGGTATTTGAATAGACACTGTTTAACTGGTTATTAACACTGTAGGGTGAATTAAGTTTAAAATCAGGGAATTTGTAGGGAATGCTCTAAAATACATTAACATGAGAGAGAACTGTGGAGGCTTCGTGTCCCTAATTTCTCTGTATTTATGTATTTGTTAAATAAGCACATGGAAGATAACAAATGTAAACCTGGAAATTCTCATCACAATAATAGTATTTCCTCATATAAATAGACTGATGTGGGATGTGACTACATTACATCACTTCACAGCTTTTTTTAGGCTTACATAAATGAAAGTGTTTAATTCCACCTTTGTATATATATATATAATTAACCTAGTAAGACAAATTGTAAACAGGCAGCAATTTGTGTTTCAGAAGTGGACACAAATTACACGTTCTCTTTATACTTCAACAAGGAAAGAAGCATCAACAAGAAGCCATTCAGAGTCATAGAACTTCACTTTCAGTCTCAGATCACCTGAAATTAGGTTTTGCCCTACAAAATTTTACTCTGCTTGAATTACCCATACAGTAGATATTTTTTTATTCATTCTAGGATAAAACCATGTTTTGTAGAAAGGCTAGTGAATGCAAAACTGGGATTTAAAAAACGCTCATGTTTGCATTTTTCTCTCTTTATGTACCATTGGCAAGAGCAGACAATTCAGGGTATGTGGAATATAGTAAACTTGGGGTGAACACAAGGGATTTGGATCAGCATTCTTCCTGCTGCTATGCATGCAAGCCGTGTACTAAATGCTGCTACTTTAAGGCACAAGGCACAGAGGAGTCCTGTGTGATGCGTAACTTCATCCAGGAGTCACTGGCTGGATCTAATGCGGTACATTGAAAAGAGCATTAATAAACTAGAGGATTTGTCTTCATGACCTTGATTTGGCAATGGCAGAAGAACCACAACATCTCATTGACATGCACTTCACTTCTCTGTCATCAGAGCTTGAAATGCTTTCTTTTTATTGTTGTCTGCATCCAGTTTATGCACATGACTGTGTTGTGAAGCAAACTTCTGCTAGCTGTGCTCTCCCTGGCGATGCATACATCTTTTTTGAAACTTAAATTGATGACGAACTACTGAAGGTGTGTACAGAGTCCCCTGAGGTGTGCAGGTTTTGCAAGGAATCAGCAGAACATAAGGAGGTGGAAAATTGCAGTGTGACAGCGTGCATGCATTCTGGCACACATATTAACGTGCAGACCATAACAGCCCTCCTGACACTGCAAATAGTCGGAGACACTGTTAAACTCAGGAGTTCAGTGAGAGGGTTGCTTTGGGGAATCAGGGGCTGAAGCGATATGTTACAGATCACCGCAGTCACTTGTCTCGATGGAGACAAAGGTCTGCAAGGTGCATGAATGGACCATGGGGACATGATGTGCTAACAGGAGGACGTGTTGCTTGTATGTGCTATGACAGTGGTTACCTGTTTCTTCCAAATATCAGCCTCCTTCTTGTTTTCATCTCTGATCCCTTCTGATATTCTTCTTCCTTCTCCATGCTGCTTCTTTTTGCCTTTTGTGGCACTATGTTTCTTCCCCTCCTACCCTTGCTCTTTGTTCGCTGGATTTTCTATTATTCTGTAAATGCATGCAAACATCCAGGGACTCTGAGAAGATTCAGGCTGCTATCTCTAGCCCCAGAACCAAGCCGAGTTTTGTGTATTCTCTTCCACTTTATTCTGGTTTATTGTATCTCTTCCTTCTTCATTGCTTTAAATTGTGCACTGAGGAATTCCAAGTCTTTATTTAATAATTTAGCAGAGACACTTTCTGAACTCACAATAAATTTCACTGAGCAACTGTTTGTGAGTTTGAATTTTGTCTCACTCTGAATTCTTTCACTTGCAGTACATGGTTTTATAGCACTCTTAGATTCATTTAATCTTGTGCAACACATGAATGATCCCACTCATTCTAAAGACCACATGCTTGATTTGGTAATTACTATGGGTCTGCCTCTGACCAGTTTGTTTTTGTCTCTGTTCCTTGTCTGTTGCTTAATAATTTCATGAGATCTTGCTGTACCTTGTCCCTCATCTCCAGTTCATACTTTTTTTTTTAACTGCTCTCTTCCTTTAAACCAGAAGTTTGAAATTAAGTTCTGCTTTAAAAGTTAATGTCCAATTGACACTTAATTTATCAGTTTCGATCCTTAAGAGGGCATAAAATACATTATCACATACATAATGTCCTTATTCTTTTGAGATCATCTTTAGGATCTAGTAGCCAGGTGATTTTGTTAAAGCTAAGTGCCAAGGCAATGACCAAATAACCGTTAGACAAGCCAGTTAGCAAGCTTTGAGAAAGTATTGATTTTGCTAGATCCAGTTCTTCATAAATCTTCTCTATGAGTTTCCTCTTCTTTATAAAAATATAGACATCACCCTCATTCTGTGATTGCCTTCAACATCTCTTGAACTGTTTTATTGCGGATGTGTGAATGTATGTGTGCATTTGTATGTTCAAATAAGTTAGGATAGCCCCTCTGCAGCAATTTAGCACGTAGGCCTGAAATACTGGGCCATCTCCATGTGTCCTGAATTCCCTTCTGTGTTTCAGCCCCTGGCAACAGAAAAAGCTAAACATTTCTGAACAGTGATTCAAAAGGTCTAAGAGGGGCTGCTTTGAGACCTGCATATATGTGGAATTGTAGCAGGAATAAAGTGCTTTTTCTTTCTTATTTTCTTTCTTTTTCTTTTTCTTATTCTTTCCTCCCTCCCTCCCTCCCTCCCTCCCTCCTTCCCTCCTTTCTCCTTTCTTCCTCCTTCTCTCCCTTTATTCCTTCCTCCCTCCTCCCTTGTACCCTCCTCCCTTCCTTCCTTCCTTGTACCCTCCCTCCCTTCCTTTTTCCTCCCTCCCTCCCTTCTTTCCTCCCTCCCACCCTCCCTCCCTCCTTCCTCCCTCCCTCCTTCCCTCCCTCCCTCCTCCCTCCCTCCCTCCCTCCTTCCCTCCCTCCCTCCCTCCTCCCTCCCTCCCTCCTCCCTCCCTTCCTCCTTCCCTCCCTCCCTCCCTCCTCCCTTCCTCCTTTCCTTCCTTCCTTCCTTCCTTCCTTCCTTCCTTCCTTCCTTCCTTCCTTCCTTCCTTCCTTCCTTCCTTCCTTCCTTCCTTCCTTCCTTCCTTCCTTCCTTCCTTCCTTCCTTCCTTCCTTCCTTCCTGCCTGCCTGCCTGCCTTCCTGCCTTCCTGCCTTCCTGCCTTCCTGCCATTTCCTCCTTCTTTCCCTCCTTTCCTTCCTCACGTTCTTCCTTTCCCAGTGATATCTGAGATCTGCAGGTGCTCTTCTTATGTCAGGAATCCTAGCTTTCAGAAGAGTTGTCTGTATGTCCAGAGTGGTGATAATTTTTTTGAGATGACAACAATGTATTGGTGGAAATGCAGAATAGATTTTTTTAGTTAACAAATTTGCACAGCTCATCAGCTAATTAATTAATTTGCAGACGCACTGTAATATTCCTAAAGAGCTCATTCTGAGCCAAACTCCCTTTCAGAGATTCTTTTCTGAATTCTGGGCTACTCTACCTTGTATCTCTGCTGTGCATGTTAAGGTATGTGATATTCAGGGCAGTGAAACAGACTATCATTTCTAAGAGATGAAATGTCTTCTGTGGCAGAACAAATGTTGCAGTCCTGAGCATGTAATTTTGTCTTGAGCAAAATGATCTTTAAAATGTACGAGCATAGCACAAGCTTATATGACAAGTAGGACAAAAAAGCCTTATTTTGGAAATGAAAACACTTTTCATCCAGGGATCATGAGAGAGTTTTAAGTCTGTGATACAACTATTCAGGTGCAACTGAGTAACTGATCCATCTTCTAACAAAGATCTTAATTTGAGATATGTAAAATTGCCAAAATTAAGATCAGAAGACAAATAGCAGAAAAGCTTGATTGTCAAGTGTTTTTAACAAACTAACAGCCTCTCATTTTTCTGAGAATAGTTTGTGTAATTTTCTGATACATTTAATGAAACGATTTGAAGTAAAAAATATTTCTTGATTCAGAAATAATTAGTTTTTGTGGATTCTTTCTTATTTCATCCATTCCCTGTCCTCCTTTCTTGGCTGAGGAGATAAATAGGAAGACTGAATTATATTTATTTCAATTTCTTCTGATTTGAAAGGAAGTGAATATTGTTTCCAACTCATGAGAGTTTTTAGCATGAATCATTTAATTGAAAAAAAAAATCAGTACATTAAAATATTAATATATTTGCGTATTTTCATATGCAGATTTTACCACTGAATATCTTTCAGCAGCCCTGCTCATATTCTAACTTCTCAAGTGTTTTCAGAAACATAGGAGATTTTTGGGTTTTATCTGTAACAATGACTGGTTCCATTATCACATATTCTAGAGAGGTTAAGGTCTTTGTCTAACTTTCAAATCTGTATAAAATAAGTTTCCCAAACTGGATCTAAAAAGGTTCTTCAACTGCCAGGTGATGAAGTACTTGCTCAGATCACAGCAAATCAATGAACTGCTGAGATATGGAAGCAGCTTGCCCCAGAAAAACAGCAAGATCTCCCTCCACTCGTTCTCCTACTGCACTGTCTTCTGCCTGCTTTTGCAAACTTATACAAGCTGGCCAATCCCTTAATCTCTTGAGACCTATCTGAAAATTAAACTTGTGATGATGGCTTGGCTGCTTGGTGGGTTGAGACATATATGATAAAGCGTGACAGTGAGTATGTGCTGAGACAAACACTTTTAGTAGGCAAACTCCTTGCCAAGGCTGCATTCAGGGATGCTAGCAGTGATTTTAACAAATTATCCTAACCAGTACACTTGCACATAAAAATAGAAGAGGAAGACAGATCCTTTATGAAACTAGCTATCTTGAATGGAGCTTTTCTTGCTTATGATGATCTCGTTCTTCAGAGTAATAATCCAAGGGGTAAGAGGATCTTAGCCAAGCAACTGGCAGGACTCATTGAAAGGTCTTTAAACTAGGTATGAAGGGGAAGGGGACAAAATGAAGGCCGCTGGGATTGAGCGGCTCATTTGAGGGCTTGTACCAAATTTGATAGTACAAAGACAGTGGAGTACAAAGGGATGGACTAGGCAGGGAAATGCTGGGGATGCTGCTGTTCTAGGGGATCTTAGATCCTCTATAAAGGCAGTGAGATGGAAAGTCTAGCTGAAGTACCTTTATACCAGTGCACACAGCCTGGGAAATAAGCAGGATGAGCTGGAAACTGTGATGCACTTGGAAAGTTATGACCTTGTTGCTATCATGGAAACATGGTGGGATGACTCCCATAAGTGGAATAGCACCACTGAGGGATATAGGCTCTTTAGAAGGGATAGGCGAGGTAGGAAGGGTGGGGGAGTTGCCCTCCAGGTCAAAGAGTAGATAGACTGTGAGGAGCTCTCTCTGAGAAACAGTCAGGAACAGGTTGAGAGCCTGTGGGTTAGAATTAGGGATGGGACTAACAAAGGCCAGCTGGTAATGGGCATATACTACAGGCCATTTGATCAAGGGGAAACTGTTGACGAGGCTTTCTTGCTTCAGATACGGGAGGCATTGTGCTCACAGGCTCTTGTCCTGATGGGGGACTTCAACCATCCAGATATCTCCTGGAAAGACCACATGGCAAGCTGCAAGAGGTCCAGGAGACCTCTGGAATCCATTGATGATAACCTTCCAGTCCAGGTACTGGTCAAACTGAACAGAGGTGAAGCATTGCTGGACCTGCTGCTCAACAATGCTGAGGAAATCATTAAAGGTGTTAAGGTTGGAGGCAGCCTGGGCTGCAGTTACCTTGCCCTGGTTGAGTTTGTGATCTCAGTGGATGGGGGCCAGGCAAAGAGTGGCATCAGGACCCTGAACTTTGGAAGAGTGAACTTGGTGAGGGATGTGAAAAACAATAGGAAAAACAACAGGCACGTTTGCCAGAAGAGACAGGTCGAAGTGAATGCACCTCCTTTGGTAAAAGTGAAAGGAGAACTGGCTTCAACAGAGGAAGAGAAGGCTGAGGTACTGAATGAGTTCTTTGCCTCGGTCTTCACTGGTGGCCAGGATTCTAGCATTTCTCATGTCCCTGAGCCCTGCATCCCTAAACCTCTAGGTGGGGACCAGGACAGTAAATTCCTCCCCACTGTAATGGCAGAGCAAGTCCGGGACCGCTTCATGAGACTGAATGTGTACAAGTCTATGAGGTGGATGGCGTGCATCCCAGGATTCTGAAGGAGCTGGCTGAGGTGGTTGCTGAGCCACTCTCCATCATATTTGAAAAGTTGTGGGTGCTAGGTGAGGTCCCAGATGACTGGAGGAAGGGTCACGTCACTCCCATTTACAACAAAGGGAGTAAGGAGGACCTGGGGAACTACTGGCTTGTGACTCTCACCTCTGCCTGGGAAGATCATGGAACAGATGACATGCTTGATCACATGAGAATGAATGTTTGATCTGAGACAGTCAATGAGGCTTCACCAGCGTAAGGTCATGCTTAACCAATCTGGTGGCCTTCTATGATGGAGTGATGGCATTGGTGGACAAAGGGAAGGCAACCGGTGTCATTTACCTGGACTTGAGCAAGGCCTTTGACATGGTCCTCCACCGCATCCTTATCTCCTAATTGGAGGGATGTAGATTTGATGAGTGGACCACTCGATGGATAAGAAACTGATTGAAAGGCTGCAGAGAGGGTGGTCATCAATGGTTGTATGTCCACGTGGAGGCTAGTAATAAACAGCTTGGCATCCCCCAGGGGTCTGTCTTGGGACCAGTGCTCTTTAACATCTTTGTCAATGACACTGATGATCAAGTGCACCCTCAGCAAGTTTGCTGATAACACCAAGCTGAGTGGTGCAGTTGACACGGTGGAAGGAAAGGATGCCATTCAGAGGGACCTCAACAGGCTTGAAAAGTGGGCCTGGGTGAATCTAATGAGGTTCAACACAGCAAAGTACAAGGTTTTGCACCTGTGCCACAAGAATCCCAGGCATCCATACAGACTGGAAGGAGCGGTCCTTGAGAGCAGCCCTTCAGAGAAGGGCCTGGTGGTCCTGATGGATGAAAAGCTTAACATGAGCCAGCAATGTGCTCTTGCAGCTTGGAAAGCAAATGGTATCCTGGGCTCCATCAAAAGAGAGGTGGCCAGGAGGGATAGGGAGGTGACTGTCCCCCTCTACTCTGACCTTGTGAGGCCCCATCTGGAGTACAGTGTCAAGGTCTGGAGCCCCCAGGACAAGGAAGACAGAGAGCTGTTGGGGAGGGTCCAGAGGAGAGCCACAAAGATGATCAGGGGACTGGAGCACCACCCCTACAAAGACAGGCTGAGGGAGCTGGGCTTGTTCAGCATGTACAAAAGAAGACTGCAGGGTGACCTCATTGCAGCCTTTCAGTAGGGAGCCTACAAACAGGAGGGGAATGAACTCTTGAAAGGATAGATAACAGCAGGACAAGGGGAAATAGTTTTAAGTTGAGGGAGGGAAGATTTAGGTTGATGTCAGGGGGAAGTTCTTTACAGAGAGAATGGTGAGGTATGGAACAGGCTGCCCAGAGAGGTTGTGGATGCCCTGTCCCTGGAGGTGTTCAAGGCCAGATTGGATGAGGCTCTGGGCAGCCTGGTCTAGTATTAAATGGGGAGGTTGGTGGCCCTGCATGTGGCAGGGGGGTTGGAGATTCATGATCCTTGGGGTCCCTTCCAACCCTGGCCATTCTGTGATTCTGTGATTCTGTGATTCTGTAATATTGAAGGGCTTCAGTTAGTCCTGTGGTCTGCATCAGAATTTGGGAAGTTTCAAGGTTCTGCCAGCTCAAGTTATGGTTGGTCTGAGTGTTTTTGTTCTTCTGCCCAAAGCGATGTACTACTCAAATACTAAAATAGCTTTTTATTCTCTCTTAAGTATTCAGCTCCAGAAATAGTAATGAAGAAAGACTCCCTAGGGTAGGTAGGAAAGAAAATATGTAGGGATTGTATTTAGGATTTATCTTCTTTCTGTATTTGCCTTAGTACCTTTGTTGCCCTTTGCATGTAGCAAAATGCTTATATCTAGAAGAAAATCCCTATATTCTCTTTGCTGTTATCTGTGCATGGAAATTCCTCTAAGTGTATTTTCCCAAAGAGGCTGTCAGGCAACATGTGAGAAGAGAACAAGCCCAGTTCCCCCATTCTGTACTCTTACCTCACTTCAGATCACGTGAGACACTTCCCTCTAGCAGTACATCATGCACTTGGAGAATACAAGTCCTCAGCTTCTCAAGGTCACTGTTATTGTTTTGTGTCTTGCATAGGCAGCTTGTTCTTGCAGTCAGACTTCCTTGATGTCCTTCTCTCAGTGAGGGAATCACAAAACTCCATTTGTGAGAGGCTGACAAACCCTGGCATACTTGGAGAGACTGAACAAAGGTTAGTGTGGGTGGATATCATGAGTCATTTCTATGACTAAGAGACTGGTATAAACTACCCCTTCCTGGTAATGTAAATGTATTAAGGTCATAGGCCACCTAATTAGTCAGTGAGTCTAAATGAATCCAAGCATGAGGCCAATGATGTTAAACACACCAGAAAAAAAGAAAAAAAAATCAGGTGAAAGTAAAGATTTAGCAGTCTATGATCTAATTAAAGATGGGGCCTTTATTCCTGCATGTGCTATCAAAATGTGGTTAGCTGGTACTGCTGACTTGGTGCTTCTGTTTCCTGCTATTTCCTGTTATTGATGCTGGACTTCAACAGTCAGCATTCATTAGAAGCCACTAAAAGGCCTTGTAAGTTCTTGAAAAGACTCTTCTGGCCAAAGGCGTAGTGGAGGAGATTCCTTCATTTTCTCAGTTCAAAAGAGCTTGAACTCACTAACCCCTGAACTACTCTTGAGCTATTTCTCTCCTTCCTAGTAGCATTTTAAATAACAGCAGGGAATCTAGAAAGTGGTTTAACTTCAAAGGCCATGCATTAGTTGTGAGCAATGAAAGTTGTAAATGAATGCAAAATAAAGCTTCACACTCAAAATATCATCTGGTGCCAAGCACTCGTGCTGTGGACACAGCTTGTGCTTATGAAACTGCAGATCCTGAATCTTTAGTTTAAGACAGATGCTGTCCTTAAGAGTTGATGGCTTTGTTGGTAACTGATGGAGCAAGGAGTGGAGCACCTATGAAGTATGTCCGACCAGAGCCTCCTCTATATTGCTGCCTAGGTCACAGCTCAGTCCTGACTTCCACAGCCTCCCTAAAATGTTAGCTGTAACATAGTCTCACCTCTGAAATGTTAAACTCACTGCTTGGCAGTATCCAGGATTCAAGAACATTTTTGTCCTTCTTGCCTAGATGTTTTTTTTTCTTGGCAATCAGGTGATGTAATATACTTCAACCATGAATATTCACTAAATGAAGTCAACTGCTCATTTAGGGAAAAGAACTGCTGCCTCTTCAAGCATTCGTGTGAGAAGCAGCAGAGCCTGCAGCAGCGCCCCGTATCCATTCAGTCATCAGGTGGGAGTGGTGGGGCTAGCCTTTTGGGGGTCACATGAGAGCCCTTTGGTAGAAGATGAAAAACATCTTGTTCTGAGTGTCTGGCATCCAAAAGAGGAAATGAACTTGGGTTTATGACACTAGTAGCAAAACAATGGGAGGTCGGCTTGGACATGGCTTTTAAGTGATGTTTGTTCTCTTGTAACTTTCAAAGTAGGAGATAAATCTTTCTCTAGAAGAAAAGAACTGAGTAACTTAGCGGAGAGCACAGATAACAGCAAAGAGAATATAGGGATTTTCTTCTAGATATGAGCATTCAGCTACATGCAAAGGGCAACAAAAGTACTGATGCAGATACAGAAAAAAGCTATAACTATAGTTTCTCATCTACCTCCCACTAGTAGCGAGGAACAAGTTTTGGGCAACAGGCAACATACTTGACCTTTTAACAAAGTGAAGTATTGACTGTTTTCCAAAAGCCAGCTTCAGACTCTCAGAAGAGATAATATTTTCAGATACATGAGAAAGATGTTTGGGTTTTTTTGGTACAAAGAGGTTCATGTAAAAAATTTGCAAGCATGCAATAAAAAACCACATAAACAATAACATACTATATAACAACCTTATCTCTTGTGTTTATGACCATCACTTTTTTGTATGTGCGTGGTAGCCTTATATCCCTTGTGATAATCAGGCTGGGCTCACTTTTATCAAGGTCTGCTTTGGTTAATATAATTGTTGCTAGTTTACAGAATGCAACTCTGAATAGCTTAAATATCCACTCTACCTGGTACAATTTTACATACTGTATACATTCTTGGGCAGAACATTTATTTCTGTTGGCTTGCCTACAATGGCAAGAGCTCTTCTTTCCAGGGTCACCACCAATGCTTTTACATTCTGATTGCTTCAGTGGAGTGCCTTGCTGCTGGCACAGCTCATTGTGACTTCATGTTTGAGGATGTATGCCCTATTAGGCATGATGAAAAGATGTTTCATTATTGCTATGGAAGAGAGTACTCTCAGGTTGTCTCTGATTGAAACAAAAAGGTAGTTTTAAAATGACTTATTCCTTTTTTTTTTCCCATCAGCAGATCTCCCTTTCCGTGTGTTTAAGAGTGTGTAAGTTTGTGTACACATTTATCTAATACTCATCAAATTCCAAGGCATTGTACACTGCTGCTTTCAATGTATAAACATCAAATTGTTCTGGAAAACTGGTGGCTATAGCAATTTTCTTGGAGGTGAGAATTTGAAAGATTAGAAGTAAGATTTTCTCCATTTTGAGGCACTTTTCCTAGCATGTCCTAAAACAGGCACAACGCACAATGGCAGTAACAACAACAGGAGTGGAAATTGAATCTAAGTACCTTGTTTGGCAGTACCTTTGCTGTTGAAACATTTGTGACGTGTACTTACATATGTGCATGTGCCATACAGCAAGACTGGGACAGTGCTAATTCTAAGTGGAGGTCTGGTCTGAACCCCCAGTTTCTGACTGCGTTTTATTCTCAGGTCCTGAAAACTTTCCTAACTTAGCTGCTAATCATAAGTTTGCAGTATGTCTATCCTGACACGGAAGGGTCACTCTTGACATTCTCACTGAGTGGGTTTGGGTGCCAGTTTGCTATGCAAATGTTCAAAAGGACTTGCAGTCTGAGATTGGGTGGTGACTTTATGTCATGTTTGGTGATTTAAAGAGTTCTTGTCTAGAGTATTTGCACTTGATGGCTGGATCACTCTTAAACTTGTGATATATACATGGGGAGGAGAGATACATTTGAAGTAAAAGGACAGAATTTGTGCCAACTCATATTTTCATTCAAAAATCTTTATCTGTAGTCACTGAAGCAATTTTACTAACCTCAGTCAGACCAGGAAACGCAAAGCCAGCAAAGTGGATGAAAAGAAGCTCCAAAGTAGCTCTGTAGCCACTGTGCTTTCACCTGATAATATGGAGTCAGGCAGTCCAAGCCAAATATCCTCAGCAGTGAGTTGATGACTGCTTGGTGATCATCTGACTTCATAGATAAGAGAGTGTAGTGATAGAATTACCAAGCAATTTTTTAAAACAAACATCAATCAATAAGCACATATTTACAACAACTCCGAAATCATCTAGCCAGCAAACTGGATGCAAAGAATCCTGACAGCAGATAGGGCAGAAATGAAAATACTGTTGGGCAACACCAAAATGTTGACCACAAGGGTCCCTCCAGTGCAAAATGTTCTGGGATACCAATAAAAATAAATATATCCTTCCAGGGAGCCAACTTAAATATCCCTTGACATAAAGAATTTAGATTAACTATTTTTAAACACTAAAGAAAAAAATTATCACTTGTGCAATGTTGTTACAAGATTTCTCCCACAGTCCTTAGCTCAGGCATATTTTATACCCTGCATTAATACCTAAGCAATCACACAGAGTGGTTTATATTTAATAAGAAAACATGAATAGAAAATTATAATATGTGCAGAATGAGGGAGGATTGAACTTTTTGGGAGCCATCAGACATTAAAGTTTTCTGTGTCCACAGTGGCTTGCCAGAATTCCTCCTAGCTCCAATGGCAGACAATGAATTAGATTGTGACTCCATGGAGCTGAATTCCTCCAAAGCAAATAGCTGGGATGGATAGCATGCCATGCCCCAACCCCTTGAGTAGCAGTACTTGCTACTCAGAATTTGCTAGCAGTGGTAGACTGATAGGGTTGAGTCACACATACTGTATTTTATGGCATAAAGGCATTCAGAGGTTTTAGATAAATCCACGCTCTAGATAAGTGCATTTTGTGTCAGGAAAGGCATGAAGAAAGACAGACATCAATGCAATACAGTGCAGTGAAATAGAAGTGTATAGAAATCATGAACGGCAAACAGATATTTCATAGCTGCATACACTGTATGCCAGTGAGAATTGATGCTTGGAAGAAACTGCTCTCCGCTATGGAGAAGGACAAGACTGACAGAGTGTCAGTGACAGAGAGAAATTCATCTACTGTTATGTGCATCATCTTAGTCAGAAGCTCCATAAGGTGCAACAGTGTCTCCTAATGCCCTGCAGGTGAGTGGCAAAAGCTTGAGGGAAGGCTGCCACCACTGAAGCAGTCTCTGCAGAGAATGGAGGTCTTCTCAGAGTTTGATGAAAACTTTGTTTGTCTAGTGAAAGCACTTCTAAGAGATGATGGAATTCAACTGCCTTGCTGGCAAGGGTGCAATCTACTGACTGTCATCTGAATGTCTCTTGTGCTGCAGAAATAGAATTGAGCTGCAACAGGAAGCACTGAGGCATTGAAATCTTAATCTCAGTGCATCGGCAAGGTCACACATAGCATGCTACCACCCATGAGACCAGCTCTCCTCTTTCTGCTCTGTATACAACATGCCTGGATGTCAGATGTCATGCACATCCTCCTTTTTTTCTGGGAACTCAGAAGAGTTTGTCAGCAACATAGAGGACAGACGCAGGTCTTCCACTGAAGAAGTTCATTGTCTTCTTCAAAAAAATATTCAAAACAATTTCATTTTCTTTAGTGCCGTTGTTTTCCGTGTAGCTGTAGTGTTTGACAGTAATTCTCGGGGAGTGGAATGCTGATTACTTGCAATGAGGAACCAGTGAGAAAAGCAATAAACAATCAGGGATTAAATTTCTCTTTATGGCTAGTGACTGACTACACTAATTTGGGAACATTTTTTTGCATGTCCAAAGATTAACCAGATACCAGTCAGACTCTGACATCAATGTCAGGAACAGCTGCTCCTTCGTATTTTAGCTGTGCAAGTCACGCCACGAAGAAGTGACAAAGATGTTGCCTTGTGCTGCTGGTATCTGCTAAAGACATGCAGTCTGCTGTCAGCCGGGCATGCATTCATGCTCTCCATTGATTTTTTTGATATCTAGACTGGATCAATAAGCTGAAGTTCGAGTAGAAGTTTCTGGTCCTCCAAGTTTTTTTGGTGGCCAAGCACTGAAGGTTGATTGTCTCCAAAAGCAGCATGAGGTAAGAAGCAAATTTGAGATGGCTGGATACCAAGAAAGGCATCTATATAAATGTTCTGTCATAATAGGAGAGTCAGCTCACTGCCTTAAGGCTGATCCAACCCTCCTGGAATGAATGCAAAAGTGCCCATGCATTTAGCGAGGGTTATATGGGGAAGTCTGAGACAAAGGAAGCACTAATTAGGACACGGATATGAGATAAATGCTGGAGGCTTCAGGGTGAATGGAAGGGAACAATGACTTCTATAAAGTGCTAGTGAGGTAAACACAGGGGATAACAGATGGGCTGGATTTTGTTCTCCAAGCCTGTGCAGCTCCATCCAACTCCCACATACACACAGGAGGTGGGGGGTGGGAGAAGTACAGATCCTGAGGATGACAAGGATATACATGCATACATGAAGAGCACACAGGTTGCATGGGCCTGTCATGATCAGCAGATAAAGGCTGCTGGGAGCAGTGGGAAATAGCAGTCTGCTGCTGCATGGCTCCTTGCTACCCTCAGCAGATGTGCACAGGTCCTACCACATGGCCAAGCAGTCTGGGCCAATTCTCTGTACACAGCTGTTGGGAACTCCTCTCTATTTTCCATTTGCCAAGTTCCAGGACAAGCCACTGGGGCAGGGTGCTTTGGACACTTTTTTATTTATTTTTATTTGGACACTGCTTTTGTATTTATTGACATCTCTTATTCTAAGACTTGGTCTGGCACCTGTTTGTGTGCCATCCCTGGACCCAGCAAGTAGACAGGCAGTGAGAAATAAAGCAGTGCCCAAAATAGACATGCTTTGGTGCACCTCGAGTACTGTGTCCAGTTTTGGGCCCCTCACTGCAAGAAAGACATTGAGGCCCTGAAGCGGGTTCAGAGGAGGGTGACAAAGCTGGTGAGGGGTCTGGAGCACAGGGCTTATGAGGAGCGGCTGAAGGAGCTGGGGTTGTTCAGTCTGGAGAAGAGGAGGCTCAGGGGAGACCTTATTGCTCTCTAACTACCTGAAGGGAGGCTGTAGTGAGCTGGAGGTCGGCCTCTTCTCTTGTGTAACTGGTGATAGGACTGGAGGGAATGGCTTCAGGCTGCGCCATGGGAGATTTAGATTAGGAAATACTGCTTTTCTGAAAAAGTGGTCAGGCGTTGGAATGGGCTGCACAGGGAGGTGGTGGAATCACCGACCCTGAAGGTATTCAAGGAACATTTGGATTTTATGTTGAGGGATATGGTTTAGTGAGAACTATTGGTGATAGGCAGATGGTTGGACTGGATGATCTTTTAGGTCTTTTCCAACCTTGGTGATTCTATGATTCTGTGATTCTGTTTTGGTTTGGTTTTGTGTGTGTGTGTCTTACTATCATTCTAACATAGTCCCAATTTCTACTTACACATTTTGCAATGAGTCTGCTGAAATAACAGAATTTCATTCATTACTGTATCTCTGGGAAGATGTTTAAAGGTTGGATATTCAGTTGATTTTGCCTTACCATTCACTTAGGGTGCGGCTGATTTTCAATAGCTGTAAGCACAGTTCAGACCTCTACTATGCTAACCCAAACACTTGCGATGCCTGGACTATTTGTGCAAAAAATCTCACTCAGGGCAGTCTGAATGGAGGGAATCACATAGCTTCAAATCTTGCACTGCTATAAATTTGAAAATGTGGTGTCTGTCAGTGCAGCAGCCTCCTATTTTTGAAACATCAAATAACAGAACATGAGAGAGAAACCCGGGTTTAGGCTATATTACATCTAATCAGCATCAGTTTCAGTGAGGAAAACATCAAGAAACATGTGAAATTGAGATAATATAACACAAAGAATGTACTGAAGTCTGCAATGTAGCTTTGGGCCAAGTTTCCATTGAAGATTCATACCATAGGTGTTGAAATCTACAGGTGTCGTTCTGGCAACGGATCTCATCTGCCCTGACATGGATCACACTGCATCATAGGATGTTAGAGAGTTTGGCTCAAGCTTATGGTCAGTTTTCAGCCAGTTACCATTTTCATAGCTGGAGTAGGATTTTATATGTCTTTGTTGAGAAGAAGAGCTTCGCGCTAGCTGCCAGGCTACCAGAAAAGCTCCTTAATTGCTCTCCACAGAATCTGCTGACTAGAAAGAGCTCTTGTTATCTTTAAGCAGTCGTGTTTGTATTGAAGGATCAAAATCACACCACACAAAAAAAACAAAAACAGCTCCTCTTCCCTTTCCCCCGTGATGTTTCCAATTATCCTGGATTGCTGTCTGTCTCATTGATAGTAGGTCATCCAAAAGCTAGGACATATGGAAATAGCCTGTTAGCTTCTTCCCTGGAGTGTCTCAAGGAGTTTAGATGCCTCACATAAGGACTGAACAACAGATCATGCCAAGGGCTCACTGCACACAGAGCCGGGAAATGCTATTCCTTTCATTCTTTTGGCCTTCTCCTCTGGCTGTCGGAAATGGGCAACAGACCAGGGGGAGGACAAGGAGTGCCACTCCCAAAGAGAGGAGGCAGACTGGTGATTCTGTGCGTGCTTCACTGGAGAGCACAGTTTCCACTTGAAAGCCAGCAAGGAGGGTGGCATATTGTTTCCGGATGAGGGAGAAGAGCTGTGACTTGCACAGACAGCTCAAGTCTCCCATGTCTCTGGCTTGTAATATGTCAGAAATCAGCTGAAAGTCATGGATATAAAGAATTGCATCCTAGCACATATTGAAGTCTCCGTGGTTGCACCAATCCAAAAAAGCCCTGGGACTTTCCCCAGTAGCACACAGTGTGAGAGTGGTTTATCACAGATTAGAATCAGATCTCTCCTCCTAACCATAAAGCTTCACCACATCCTCTTATTTGCCACTGTTTGGCTGTGAATTGACAGGCACTGAAAGGAAATAGTGAAAAGAGATGTGGTTATGCCACACCTGGCAAATGTCTGCAGAGGCAGAGTGAGTGCTGTGTGTACTTATAAATGTATTTGAATGCACCATGATCCTCTTTGCGTTCATGTGCAAAAAATCACGTGGCTCTTTGCTGCACACATCACTGTGTGTGTTTTAATGATATGCCACTGTAAATAAAACACTACTCCAGTGCTTGTAAAAACCCAGAAGTCTTTCAAAACAAGCAAATTACTCCAACTTGTAATTTTGTCAAAAACACTGTAAAAATAGCTTCATATTCCAAGGAGGAAAAGGTGATGGAGATTTATACTTTCCCTTGAACACACAGATTTATAACAGTGTGTAATGTGCGTTCATTTCATCCATATTTATAACTGCACTGATGCAGAGTCTGGTATCCATTACTTTAATCTATGTAACTTGATCATCAGAAATTTAAACCATAATTTTTAACACATATCACCAAGAATTTCAGTTTGATTCAAAAAAGAAGAGCATATAAAAGTCCCAGCTGCAATTAGTTATTAAAACCGAACTTCTTTGCTTAAATACACGTGTTTGTTCACATAGACTCTTCCATTCTGACTTGCACTCTGCATTTGACTTCAGATTAATCTTACAACAATCCACTACAAAATACCTTGAGGGTCAAAGGGAAAAAATAATACAGTTAAGGATCATATTTGGGAGAATTTCTGTAAATAAATCTTTTACATTTTGGCAAAGTGATATCAGAAATTGAAGAGTCACTGACAGCAGTAGCCTCTAGTCGCTTAGAGAGAAGTGGAAAAAAAAATTCCAGGCCAAGATCAAAGGCTCCAATTGACAGACAGCAGAAATTAAACCCAGATACCGTTTCATAAACATGGAGCGATTGACGTTCTCCACATGGTTATTGTCCAGCACTGGAAAATAAAACATCTGTACTCCTCAAAGTCCTGAATGGATGACCCAGAATTGAAATTATTCAGTTGTCTGATGTTAAGAAAGTGTTCCACTAGTTTTCTTCTTTCATTTTTCTTTCATTCATTCAGTAGCATGAAAAGGTGAAACATATGGATTGTTAGAAAGTAGTCAATTTAAATGAATATCGGTTCATTTTATAATAAAAAGCAATCTTCATTTTTTCTCAGCTTTAGGACTATATTTTGTTACTCATGCTGGAGGTAAAAGTCAGTAATTCTACAAATTTCAATGGATTTAGTTTTATCATAACCAAGGCTGCACTCTCTCTTAAAACTGATCCTCCCTATGAAACTGTCTAAATACATGAATCTCTAAGTATATACGCTTCATGCTTTCTAAGAGATGTAAATGGCATTTATCAGAATAATTTCTCCTTCTGCTTTCTCCTTGGCTCTCCTCCATTCAATCCTATTAACTCACACAAACAAAAACAATGAAAATAAGGAGAGTATGTGGGTAAAATAATGCAGCAAGGTGATTTTTTCATTAAAAGCTACAAAAATATGAAATTGATCACTGAAAAAGACAGATCATTTGACATTTGGAAAGTATTTTTGATTGAAAACTTTGATTAGTTCTGTCTTACTGTCGGAAGCCATCATACAATTGAATTATCACTTGAATAAAGTCTACATGATGTGCCTGCTGAGCAGGCTGTTAAACAATTTTCTGAAGGTACAAAGGAGAAACACAGAAGACTTAGAATGTGTGACATGAGGACTTCCAAAAGAAAGGATAGTACTGTGATTTAAAATAGTAATTTTGTTTGAATAATATCACTGCTTTCATTACAGTAACTTCTATGCTTAATGTGGTGTTAATAAATAGTTTAGTAATTGGAAGTGCAGGGAATTTTTTTATTTTAGAATTTGTTGAATTTTCTTGCTGTAAGAAAAACATCTTGTCCACCGGTGTGTTCAAGAGCCACATTAGTCCTGTGGCATGAGGATTAAACTCAACTGGGATCTTTGCAGGGTATACTGAATATTAGAAGATACAGAAAAATCAGGCCTTCTCTGTTTAATTTCAACGTGTTTCCACTCCAGTTCTTTAAACGTATTGACTGGCTGGAATCAGAGCTAGTGGTGCCTCAAATAAGTTCTCTGTTGAAGTCGTGTTCTGTTTCAGATTTGTCTTCAACTGCAATGCAGTTGCTCTACTTAGCTGCAGATGGAATAAAACAGCAGCAGGGAGGATAGAGACTTGACTGCTCACTAAGAAGTGTGGGAGGTATGCTGGACCTCTAAAGAGTTCCCATTTGGTGTTTGCTTTGGATGAGTTCCAAGAAATTCAGTTACTCGCCAGAAATTTATCTAAATCTTGAACTCAACAGCATTTAGCAGAACATCTCAAAACCACAGCATCACCAATTACTTTCCTCCTTTGTTTCTCCTGGAAAGATTGTGAGAACAGTCTCCATTCCAGAGCTAGGAGAGCTGTTTCAACAACAATAAGAAAAAGGAACCCACATTGCAGGGCTGTACCACGAATACTAGGGTTTTATTTGCTTCCTGGATCTTCCACTTTCCAGCAGTATAGCTTCTAAAAAGCCCCAAATGCTTTCTATCTTAAGCTACCTCCTGTTGTACCCTACTGCTATAGTATTGTAGCAGCCCACACAGATTAGATTTAGCAGATGAACAAAGAAATCACTTGCACGTTTCAGTACCTACAGAGACTTTGCTTTAGATGTTCTAGGAGTGGGCAGAGGTCCACAGATTCATTATGCTCTGAGCCAATTCAGTCCTCCCCAGCCAATACGCTTCAAGAGTTATTTCCATAACAGCTCATGTTGTCCATGTTGAACAATTCCTTGCTCTGAAAATATGTAATGTGATAGCATCACACCTCCATTGCACTGCATTTGCTGAAGAAGCCACTCACTGCATTATCCACACCTACACGGTGAAGTTAAGATACAGCTGCTGGGTTTTTAAAGACATCTAAATTTTTCTGCTGGTGAGAGGAACAGCAATTTTCTGTCAGTCATCATTCCCACAGCTGCCATCACACCACTTGAAAACAGACCCCAGGTGACCTGAATCCCAGATCCCCTCAGCCCAGGCAATATGTGAGTTGCCATATGTCGCTATGGGTAATAGCTGACACTGAACAGGTGTATGTCATCACAGTAGACCATCTGGAGGGCAGAAGATATTAAATAAAAAAAAAAAAGAAAGAAAAAGAAAGAAAGAAAGAAAAGAAAGAAAGGTATATTCCCAGTTTTCAAAGCTTTTGGATGACTTTTTCAAGTAAATCCAAGCACCTAATAGTTGTCTTTTTGTTGTGTTTTTTTTTTCCTTCTTTTTCCTCTTTCATGAAAGTACTTTTCAAGGACATTACCTAAAATGAAACACAGCATTTCATATGTTTTTACTTAATCTGGCTCTCTTTTTGTTTATTAATAGGTTACCTCAAATTTGATGAAAACTCCCTAATAATGGTACCATAACAGTGGTGCTGAAAACTGCAAACAAGATTGGAATAGGGTTTCATTGCTTTAAACTCATTCTATTACCCTTAACAGTGGACTGAATCTGAAATTAATAGATGACTTAGTGACAATCGTGTTGAAGAGAAGTTCTGAAACATCACCCACCACAAATACATAACTTTATTAAGCAAAAATAGTCTGAGAAAATTGTAAAAAATTTCCCAATCATACTACTTCACTGTCTAAGGAGAAGCAAAGCAATTGGCATCTATTCTGTAGTAACAAGAAAATACTGCATTTTGAAAGGCTTTTAAACAAAATTTGAATATGCACTGTCAAAATTATATCAGGTTGGGTTTTGCTTTTTTTTTTTTCTGCTAAAGGCAGCAATCTAACATCAAGGGAGGTGAGAATCTCAATAGAACAAGCCCTTTGTAAGATCTGCAACTTGAAGTAGAACATAAGTCCTCTTTCAGTTCAGTGTACAGTATAAAAAGAAAACTGGTGGCGACAAGCCTTGATTTGTCTACAGAATACTAAATCTGAAATGTGAAGAAGTCCCATTTAGAACTCATTGCTACTAGCATCTAAGGATGTCTTCCAAATCTACAATACCTCCAAAGCCTGCATTGTTCAGATTTAGTATTCTGCCTGAGGCTGTACTATAAAATTTGGATATATCCAGAAACTTCTCCAAAAATGCTTTCTAATCCAAGTTCTATTTAGACTCCACATGCAATAGAACTTTGGTTATTAAAAATAAATCAGTTTTACAATTAAAAGCTGGATGTCACTATTGACATATGTTTTTAAACTTCAGGGTCACTGGCACATTTTTACTAATTTGGAGTAATCCACTTGTCAGTGTTTTGTTCCTTTTTTATCATTTGTTTGTTTTTACAGCTCTTCAGGAAATAAAGCTAACCAAATCAGCTAACTGACTTTAAAACCTATTTCATTCTCATTTGTGTTAGTTGTTTTTTTGTTGTTGTTGTTTATTTGGTACAGGCTCCTTTTTTTTTCTTTTTCTTTTTTTTTTTTTTTGACAATTTACAGTGTCAATTTATTTTGCATTCTGATCACTGGACTTCAGTTAATTCTTGATCCAAGGGTTGCAAGATCCAGCAATAGCTATTCTACTGCCCTTACTGCACTTTTTTTGCTCCTTTAGAGATTAATAAATCAATACGATTTTCCAAATTAATATTTAATGTTTGTGAAATGATAATAATTTCTAATATTTAATGTAGCTTTTTGTTTTAAACAAAAGAGAGTGAAATACCTTTGATTGTCAGAATGAAGAAATTTCACTCTTGTTCTTATTACCATGGTTTCCAAACGAATGAGATGAAGTGTGGCTTCAGATCTTATGAGCAAAACAATGAATTCCTGGTGTAACTCCATTGAATTTAACAGAGTTTACATCAGGGAGTAATTTTGCCCAGCAGGATTAGACGACTCATTTACATAAAATTGGTACTGTACATCATGTGTCAAGTTGATGAATTTGCTGAGAGATTGACTTTATAACAGTGGGTTTGCATCACACGTTATAATTATTTGTATCATCCTCAGCTTCTTATTGTGATGTGCTTTACACATCCCAAAGGATTCTGATAAAGGACATGCAATGCAACAACATGACACTAAAACATGCGGCAGCTGGAAAAACAACACATAGACTTTCTCTTTGGAGACTGCAAATATATTTGGAAGTATTATTTTTACAAAAGGGAGGAAATTAGGTGGAGTGAATGGCTTGATTGAAAAACACATTTAATCTCTTTTCTCGTGGTTTTTGTTCACCATTTTTTATTTACTTTAGATTAATCCAACATTTGGCAGTAGCACAGAGCATCTTGAACCCTATGACAAGTAGTACAGAACCTTAAAAACGATTAAGCATTATTATTTTCACAAGAGGCTGTCCTATCTGGTTTTACTGCAGATACAAAGATTGTTCAGAAAGGCAAACAAACAAGAGACATAAGACTAATCTGAATGTGGAAAGCAAAGAAATATAAATACAGTGCTACCTAAAGAGAGAAAATACTTGCAGAGAACACCAGGTATGTTCTCTTGTATCCATAGCAAAATCTCAGAAGACAATGAATGGTATGTAAAGGAAATCTGGTGAGAATAAATAGATCCATTGCAAACCTGTCCCGTTTGGTCTTCCTGTGTTTCAAGAGAGGTCTTTACACAGCTTTAGTAGGAGCTTTATGAAAAAAAAGTCTGCAGCCCTGTGGACAGGTGGCAAGAGACTGCACAGATAGAAAGAAGGAAGCAAAAAAGAAATCCAACAGATTTGTAGGTGGAGAAAGGAGGGCTATAGCTTGTCTCACAGCAATTTTCAAAGGGGATACAAGGGTTTCAAAGTCTCCACCAATATGAATTCCTAGGTTTCAAGCCCTTTTTTTCCTAGATGATCTCAGAAACAGTATAGTTCGAGCTCTTTCTTTGTCCAGAACATAGTAGTATCATTTCATACACATAGCTCTGCTCAAAAGGGCTCAAGTTTCATTATAAATCTGCAGGGTCATTTGGTCCTGAACTCTCCTGGGAGAACTCAGTATCTGAGCAGCCAGCTCAGATACTGCAATAGAGAGCCTTGTTTCTTGTATTACAGTTGTGCAGTGGAAATTGTTCCTCTATTTTTTTAGACACCACTTCAGCCAACAAGGATCCTCCCAAGAATATCTCCTACTGCGGAAATCCCTAAGGCTCTCAGGGAGACCACCATCTTGGTATACAGGCTACACAGACATCCATCAGCTCCCAAGGCTGTCATATTGTCCCATATGCTGGGACAATAGAACATTTAGCTTTCAGATTCCTGCTATCCTGCCCAGAATCTGCAAGTCCTACACAGTGTTTCTAGATCTGGGCAAATCAGGGAGAAAGAAATAATTTGTCTTTTTCTTCTTCTCACGTGGTTATTTATAACACTCGGAGCTTCCTGGAAACACTTAAATAGCTTACTTTATGCTAACTTGGGATGTTCTCCTTGCTGTTTTTCTTGTTCCAGACCAAAATAAGTAAATACACGTACGCACACATATATATTAGGACAACAGATTTTCCATCCAGCCTGTTTTCAAGGTAACCTTCAAAATCATCGGGCAAGAGGGTAGTGATCTGAGGAATAATTCCTGTGAGTTCTAAGCATAATCCTCAATATCAGGACTACAATTCTAGCAACACCTCTGCCAAAATAAAAAAAAAATCCACTATCCTGCAGCTATCTCATGCTTGCTCTACGGTTCTTTGTAGCTATTCAGAGCAAGAAGGCTCTGATGCGCTATATTACAGAATATTTACAAAAATGGACTATAGATACTGCAAAGTGAATGCTTTCTTTTGCAAAATACCTCAAAGTGATCATAGCATGTCAAGAGTCATGCTAAGACAGCTGCAGTTACAATGCCCAAAGGGAAGTGAATTTGGACATGGTGCTGTTAAGACTGCAGCAAACAGTTCAAGGAGGGTGCCTAGATTATTCATAAGTCCTTATTTTAGGATCTGACTACTTTGATTGTCTCTAAATCCAGAAGAGAACAAGAGCTGCCTAAAGACAAGTGTATTTTTTTTATCTGTATGTGCTACATTGCCTCATATCTAATCAAAATATGGAAGGCAACTTCAGATGTACTGCAAAATAAATGTGCTTTAGCTGAAAGAATAATGGTAGATGAGCTCAATAAATCTTCAGCATGGGAATGGCCTTTCATGAAGGCAGAATAAACATGTAAATAGAACCAAAACAAATACAAAAAGGAGCAATCACAGACAGTGTTACCAAAAGTCACAGAGAGGCTTCTGGAAAGAAGTTGCATGTACAGTGTTATATTTTATTTTACATGTTAGATAAAAAGGGAGGTATGCATTCACCATCATGAACATCTCAAGATGCTACTGAGGTTACCAAGTTCCATGTAAACACACTCAATGGCAGAGGGATCAATTTGTCAGAGTAACCAAGAATTAAGCATCCTAATGTCAAAAATACAGCTCTAGATTATTTGAATATTACCCGAATTGCTAATCCTGAAGAAATTAAACTGACAGACTTTAATACAGTGAACAGCCTCATTCATCTGAACTTGTTTGACTCACAGGCCTTAAGAAGTCCCTTTCTATTATCTCAAGTGAGCTTGGGCATGGAGTGCCAGTGCTATCTGCCAGAAGTCTCCTTTGATCTGTGAGGGTCCAAGAAAACCCAAATGCACCAATACCTTTTTCTGGTAACCAAGCTGCAGGGTAGGCAAACACATGGCTCTCCTGAAGACATCTGAAGCAGAGGGTGGTGGATACATTACAACCTGGGATAGCTTTTCAACCTGTGGTGATGACTGCAGATGATGTTTTGAAGTTGGAATGCTATAGAAATGTTGGTGGCCTTCAGTAAGTACCAACTCAAACTGAACTGGAGTTGATTCATTATACTGTGTATTCTACACAGCAAACAACTACTTGTATTCAGCATTCATTATGTTTACAGTAACAAGATCATTGTGTGGTAAAATGCATGAAATGATATATGTTGAAAGTGTGCTTCTCCCTCCTTTCTCACTTGCCCTATGTTAACCTTGAGTCTTTGAGGACTTTGCCAGTCTGTAATAAGTCTGATTTCCTTTTTGTTTTGTTTAATCAAGCTCTGGAAAGACTGAAATCAATCTTAGGCAACAACTGTGAAACCCTTTATAATGGCATCTATCCAGCTGGAAAACTAGGTAAGAAGTATAGTCTAACTAGCAGTCAGAATCACAGAATCACAGCATGGTGAAGATGAAGGCATTTCTGGACTTTGTCTAGCCAATCCACTATTCCAAGCAGTGTCAATAAAGACAGATTTTTCAGAACCTTCTTCAGTCTGGTTTTGAATATCTCCAAGGAAGAGGTCTCCATATGCCTTCTGGTCAATCTGTTCTAGTGTTCTGCTACTCTCTCTGTAATAAAGCATATATATATTCAATTTAAAATTAATGGAATTCCTTGTGTTTCAATTGGTGTGCATTGCCTCTTGTCCTTTCATAATGTGCCACAACAAGAGTCCGGCTCTGTCTTCTTAACAACTCCTAGTTAGTTATATATGCACATTGATGAAATCCCCATGAAGCATTTCTTCTTTGGGGTGAACGTTACCAGTTCTCCTAGCCTCTTCCCATAGAAGAGGTGCTCCACTCTTGTTATCATCTTCATTACTTTTTGCTGGACTCTCTTCAGTATTTGCATATGTCTGTTGTCCTGTGGAGTACAGCTCTGGATGCAGCACTTCAGATGTCTCTTCCTGGGGCTAAGTAGAGGGGAAGGATCATCTGCTTTTAGAATCTGTCAATGTCCTCCCAAAGCAACCCAGAATCTCAGTGACGTTGTTTGTCACAAAACTACATTACTGACCCACTAGGACCTCCAGATCCTTCTCTGCTGGTTGGCCTGTGGCATATAAGGATGTTATTCTTGTCCAGGTGCAGGACTTCATTCTTCCCTTTGTTGAACATAATGAAATCTCTTTTAGTCCATTTCTCCAGCCTGTAAAGTTTTCTCTGAATGGCAGCACAACTTTCTGATGTGTCATCTACTCCTCCCATTTTTATATGATCAGCTGACTTGATGAGAGTGCTCTCTGCTCCATCATCCAAGTCATTAATGAAGATAATATACAGTAATTTTCCCAGGATACACCTATGGGGTGCACAACTTGTGGCTGGCCTCCAGCTGCATTTCATGGCATTGATCACAGACCTCTCAATCTAGCTGCTCAGCCAGTGTTCAATCCACCTTATGGTCTACTTATCTACCCAGCACTTCATCAGTTTCTCTATGATGATGTTAATGGAGGCAACTTTGGAAGCCTTATAAAAATTAAGATTAACAACCTCTGCCACTCTGACCTCATCTGCTGAGCCACTGATATCACCACACAGTGATCAGGCATAATTTCCCCTTCATGTATCTTTGCTACCCACTCCCAGTGCTCTTCTTGTCCTTAATATGTTTGGAAACAATTCAGAAGATTTGCTCCATTGCCTTTCCACTGATTGAACTGAGATGGACTAGCCTGCCATTTCCAAGGTCTTCCTTCTTGTTCTTGGAGGCAAGAGTAACATTCAAATTCCTGCAGTCCTCAGGAACCTCTCCTGATCTGCATGTCCCATCCAAGATAATCTTGAGTGGCCTCACGATGACATTGATCAACTTGTTCTTCATCTGTGTGTCCATCAGATTCTACGGACTTGTGCACATTCAATATGTCTAAATATTTTCCAAACTGATCTTTTTCTCTTGTGAATAAGAGTTCATTGCTGCAGAGTTTCTCACCATAAAAGTCAGATAAAATGGTTAATGTGAGCTTTCTTCAGCAAAGACATTGCAGGAGAAAAAATCGAGTAGGTGTATTTGTTTTTCAATATGAATACAAAGACATCCCTCAAGGTCTTGCATTAAGACATTTGCCCAGTAATTTAAGGTTCTCTCTAATTTAAAAGGAACAAAATAGCAAGAAGGCTGCTGTGAGTATGTGTTATGGTCACAATTTCAGTATAACTAGGATCAAAAAGCAGCTCTCCAAAACAGTAATGTTTATATAAAGAATTTAACAGGCTTCGATAGGTAACAAATAACAGGCAAAACTCCTGAAAATCAGCATAACGGTGGAGCATTCCACCTATGATCCAAGGAACTTAATGCTAAATCCTTTTTATTAGTCACTTTTTTCAAGTTTGACACTGTAAATCAACATCAAGCAATTACAGCATGAAGTAACCTGCTAAACATTAAATATCTGAACTATAAATTAAAAAGGAATAAAATAATTAGTAATTTCATGATTATGAAATCTATGTGCTAAGATGCATGACTGAAGCATGAGTTTATGTGCACTGTACATATCAGTGATGTAGTTTAGTATTGTTGCATTAGCCTTGATAATGCTGATGTAGGCTAATGTTTGGTAAGATTTTACTTGTGGATTCTTTTGCAAAAGGTTTTCCTGACTTCACTATAATTCTGATCCTGCTTCAGAGAGAAGTATGTCACAATTTCAACAGTTGTTAGCCACTAAAAGAAGAAAGAAGTATACATCTAGCATTTTTTTCTTTAAAAGCTGTCACAAAGTGTTAATGTGATAAAATCTGGTGTTGTGGACATTATAAAGAGAAATAATTTACCAGTTATGATTTGCCGGAGCGCTTCAGCAAGTGCTGAAGCACTTGTGAATTGTTGTGCATACCCCAGAGTGTCCAAAAGAGTTGGACATGGCTAATGCGTTGTAACAGTAGTATTGTGTTATACTCAGTAACTGTGCAGTGAAAGCAACAATTGCTGTGTCATCAGAAACACCCTTGATAGAATGTCCTAGATAGGTTACTTGTTATGTTGATTTATTGATGAAAACTGTTGTTTTTGCAATTATAATGGAGCAGTTGCCAGGCTCAGGAATCTCACTAGCCTTATTGATCCTGAGGTGTAGAGAGCTGTTGGCACAAGCAACTAACTTGAATGTCTGAGCTCCAGAAAAGACTTCAGCAGTTATCTTTGCTCTGTCAAAATCCAAATGAGCTCACTGTCAAACTTTTGGGGATGAACCAAGTTAGGTTTCCAAAGTCACAGCAACAACACTTTAGATGCTGTTAGCATCATGCTTACTGGACTAAGAAGCTGCTTCCTGTTCAAGCAAGAGAGTAGACCCAGGCCAGGCCAGGTACAGGACAAGAAACCAGGGATCCTGGGTAATATTTCATTCCCACTTGTAATGTTCTATGCTGCTTCAGCTGCTTGCATGGAATTTCTTCAATTATTTTCAACAATAATTTTTGGTTTCTTTCATAATCTATATCACTGTGAATGTCAGACCTCTTACTAAAGTTCTGCTCAGTTTGAATCCCTCCTGGCACGCTTTCATTTGCAAGACTTCTCAGTGTCTTTGTCTGTCCCAACACCAAAACTAGCATTCTGCATGACAGAATAAGCTATGTACCATTATTTTTCTGAAGTTGTTGCTGATGGGTATTTTCTCATAGCAATCCTAATTTTGGATAGAGCCTACTGTGATACAGCTATGTCCTGGAATCTATGTGTTAACAAAATTGGATGTTCTTTTCTGTTAGCTCAGTTCTCTGAAGACGTTTCTGAGACAGACACTGATGGGGTAAGCTCATTTGGCGGGCTGAATGCATCTGCTGAAGCAAGAATGCCAAGCAAGAAGAAAAGAGTTCAGCTGTTCAGGATGAGGAGAAAATGTTGGAGCAGATAAATGATGAGATGGCATCTGTATGGAAGCAGCTGAAGATGGGAGAACCCAAGAGGATAATTAATGTGCTGAAACAGGAGCCAGATGTCAATAGAATCAGCTTCCCTGGTCATTTGAATGCTGATTCTGTAGTCTGTGTTGATGGGGAAGACTTGTCAGGCAGCCTGTTTGTGAAGTTCAGTATTGCCCATCTTAATCGCTTGTTAGGGGTACTTGACACTTTCCACTGCAGGTACTGTCAGCTGAAGAAAAAATAAAATTTGAGAATGGGTTGGAATGGAATGAGCCAAAGTTCCTTTTTTTTTTTTTTTTTTTCATGGAGAGTCCTATTGCTGAACAGTATCCTACCTGAAGTGAAACGATCTGCCAAAAACATCTAGATCCCCTGCCTTGAAGTGAATGTGCACAGCTGGAGCTCTGCATGGGTGTCTGGGGCTCTGCTCCACCCCAGCAGCCCGCGGAGCAAGGCAGGCTGTTATCAGGGCTTATGCTGGGCCTGCTCAGTGCCATGTGCAGCAAGTGGATTCAATTCTGGTGAAAGGAACAAGAGTGCATGTGATTATTTACTCACACATGTTCTGGGCCAGGCAAAATCAGAGATCACCTGAAAACATCTGAGCCCACCTTCTGTGTTCTCCAACTGCAAATCAACCCCTAGATCACCAGAAAGCTGGTCTGAAGAAAGACAAGGTGTTTGCTCTTTGTGCCACTCATGACCTGTGTCCTGTTCATACAGGGTGGCAGCAACTCCTACTCTGCTGCCTCCTGCCCTACTGCTGCCTGCACAACCCCATGGGATACAAGTCCTCTGCCATTTTCCACACACCTTTTCTGTACTCCTGCCAGGGTGAAGAGAAACTGGTTCAGCCTCTGTCAGAAACCAACAGAATAGCAAGCAGATCTGAAGCTCCCATTTCCATGAAGTCATGATCAAAATAAGTAACTCCCTGCTAAGCTCTAGACATCAAAGTGAAGGAAGCTTTGACAGGCAAGATGCTACACATACCGTTTCTATTTTAGAAAGCTCTTAAGGACACTGAGAAAGCTGCTTGTTTGCCATTCCTGTACCATCCTTGTTTTTAGCTAACATCGTCTGCAATTATTAAGTATCATACCATCAATAAATAAGGTGCCACCCAACACCCCTGGTAAGACAGAACAGATATAAGGGACTGCAGCTCCAGTCTCTGTGCCTCACTCCACCACTTGTAAGGCAAGCACAAAAGGCAAAGTCGTAACTTTTGCACCTATAGGGCATTGATTAGGTTTGCAATAATAAGTAGTTATGCATGCATTAAAGGAGGAGGGACTAATGGTTCAGGACAGGTGTTTTTTTAAAGGCTTAAAATCAAACAGGAAGTGCTATTGTTAGCTTCTGTCCTATGCAGTGTGTTTCTTTACATGCCTTTACCCCTCTTCCCTTTGTAGGGCATGCCTCTTCCATGCATTTTGCCGCTGGCTCTGAAAATTGAATCTCCAAGAGCCAAAATGCTTAATCATTTAAATGGGACTTACCACTTCCTTCAGAAGGACTGGGGAACAAGCACTTATTTCAAAACCACTGTTATGAATTTAGACCAGAAAAGATCCTAGTTTAATATGAATTTGCTGGTAGTAGTAACATCAGAAATGTCTAACAAGATAGTTTTTATGACTCATAGTCTCAGTGGATGTAAATCAAAATAGCTCCATAGAAGTTGATAAAGCTTTTTTACATCTGCTGAAGTTCTGACCACACAAGTTAGCAGCTATTTGCCAGTTTGCACTGATGTTCACTTTAGCTTTGTTTTGTATCAAGAATATACATACTTGCTGCTTCTTGCCACTACTATTTGAGTAATATTTATTTACTTCAAATCTTCAATTTTATTACGATGCATTCTGCGCACCACTGCTGTACATGGAAAAAATACCCCACTTGACCATCCTCAAGGACCAAAACAATCCTTTACCTCTTGCAATGTGGCAGTGTGAAAAAGACTTAGAGCTGCCCACACTGATCCTTCATTTGGACAACCACATTCCCAAGCTGCTCAGTTTGCTCTGAGGAGAGCTGGAACAGTACATGTAGCATGATAGTTTTTGAAGGTGATGTCCATATGAGAGAAGACAGTCAGCTAACAGGGAAAGAAAAGTTATCCTGACTGAGCTTCAGGATCTGGGAAAATTGTTCTAACACTATCTGAGTGCCACAACGGGCAGCAGGACCTGCATGGTACATGGTGCTTCTGGTCCTTTCAATGTGTCATGGAAGTGTGCCCACCATGCTTGTGCAAAGACCAAGAAGATGACAGTTTTCTGGTGTCCTACCTTCCATAACAGCCTAGACTGTAGCAGTACAGCTCATATAACAGAGCTTGCTGGAAAATAGGCAAGAATCTCAGCCAGCCTTAAGTGGCAATGCTTTGACTTTTGGAAAGCTGAGGAGGATTTATATCCTTCAAGAACTGGAGCCATCAGTTAGATGCTTCTGTGGTAGCAGAGAGTAACTCCCAGCTGAGGTATGCCTCAAGTACTTCTGCCCAAGTCAGGCAAAGAAGCATGCCTTTTCTGGCTGGCTTGTTCAATCGAAGAGTACTTGGGAAGATGGAGATATGCCCACTTCACTGTAGAACCAGTGAGAACACAGCTGGGATGCATGCAGCCAACCCAAGACAAGTGAGCTGTAGACCCAAATTATCTTTGCAAAGACTTTGAAAGAATCAGAAGAGCCAGTTCTCAGAGATTCCTTAAAAATCTCTCAGAAATATAGAGGAATGACTGGTCCTGTATGAACTTCTGAAGGATAGAGCAGGGACAGTACTAGTGAGGAGGAAATGCAGAACAGTGTTTTTTAATGCACTGAAATTGATGTTCTTTACCAGAAAAAGGGGCTGTGTCATCAGCTGTGCTAAAAATGAAGTTCTCTATGTATGTGTCAATATATGAAAGAGTGTTTTCTATTTTTAAACTATTACCAGTATATTTATTTAAAATATATGTGGTATAATCTGTTGATACATTATTTAACTGTTCCTTGATTAGCAGAATCTTCATGGAATTCACTCATTATCATGTAGGTTATGGGACTACAAGAGTAGTATCACATCTGAAGTGTGAAGTAGCAAGTTCTGAACCATGGCTGTTTGGTCCATTACCCAAATGCAACATGCATCTTTCTGCAAGAGAGGGATTTGAAGTCACATTGCACAGATTCTCTCAGGCATTTTGTCATCCTTAAGAGGTGCCAACGATAAAGGATACATCCTCAGAGGATGAACCTCTGTCAGTGAATAACACTTGATGCTTCAGAAGAAGTCATGACCCTCCTGTAACAATTCATGCCTGCAATTTATAAGGACTTCCAAGAAAGTGCCCAAAGTTGTGCAATTAACAAGAAATTACTCCTGTGGGAATTCCGTTCCTCATCTTAGCTGGTGTTCAACTTGTCTATGAAAATACACACACTTTATTATTTTTATCTTAATTTGGTATGAGAATAAATTGTAATCATTCCTGAGACTGAAGAGGTGTATATATCTATGTCAAGCCTCCATACAAGGAGAAGACAGACGTGGTGTGCTATCTGGCAAGACAGTTCAACTCTCTGTGTTTCCTTTCCCTCTAGTCTTCCTTTCCCTTTAGTCCTTTCCCTTTAGTGTGAGTGCTCACAGTCCCACTGTATGTGCGCCGCCCTAGAACAATGGGATTTCAATGTCGGCTGGGTCCTACAGGCCCTATTAGAATACAAATTGCTAATCATTAGTGAGAAGATTAATGTGCTAAGAGTGTTTTTGAGCCACAGTGTGTATAGTTAGGGTCCAGTTGCCAATCCCTGAGGTAATATTAATTTTAAAAAATCTTAATGTGCAGCATTGTTGGCACTAGCGATTTTATCATGAGTCTCCTGGTATTTGGTGTTTCTTGTCAAGATCCACTTCCTGGAAACCCGAGCATCTTGGCTTGCATTTTGAAGCAGGCAACATTTTAGCTCCTACTGTAACAGTGAGACTGGAAAACATTTCCCAAGTATGCTCTGGAGACTCAGAAAGGCAAAGAAAGAGACCTTAAAACATGTTAATTAAAAAGAAAAACAAGAATTCCACAAGAAATCTCTTTTATAAATTTTTTCTGTGATTTGTATGGCTTGCATTGTGTTAATGGTGCAAAAATATGTATCTTGGAGTGTGATAAGAAACCCCCAGTGGTTCTGAGGGAAAAAAAAGATAAAACTGAACTGATTTTAATACCATAGCTACAGTGAGGTTGCTACTGTCCCCCTAACTGTAGCCATTTTGTACATTTTTTCTTCATGGTTTATTTTTAACACTCTGAAATTTCGTATTTTTTCTCCTTGTAGTTCTCTTCCATAGTATCCTTGGGGTTTACTTTTTCCTTCACTTTGTTCCTGCCCTCACTTGCTTTATTTTTTTCTTCAGTCTTGATGATGTCCTCAGACTTGATCCAGGTTGATTTACATCAAGGAAAAGCATGAAAGGCATAAAACAGACATAAATGGTACAGAAAGCAGTTTTCTTTTACTGTTATCTGCTGTGATCTAAAAAAGAGCCTGGAATAGTTAAGAAAATGTCCTGGACTTATCTACACTGCGCTGCAAGTGTCACTTGTTGAAGATTTCCTGTTTGCTGAAGGGAGATATTCCACAGGCCACCGTGCTGTTTTAGTAACTGATCTATTTCAATACTTCTTAGATAGACAGGCCAACAAATGTCCAAACAATTGGAAAGCTTGGCAAATGATGTTGAAAGCAGAGTACTGGACTTACACAGAACAATCTGCAGCAGTCCAGCATGTTCTTGCAGTTCTGGTTTCCGATAATCAGGTCAACTGGCTGCTGCAGCAAGGTTTGTCAAGACAAGGTAGCTGCTTGTCTGGGAGAAAGGAGGAGCCTGGATGGGGTCTGGAAGCAGGGAAGGCTCTCCAGGAAGCTTGTTCATCACAACCTGTGAATGTTATGTGTTCTCTTTCATCAAAAGACTTTGAAGTGATTTACAGAAGTGAATATAAGCTGCAATTTACAGAGAGAAAACTGAGGTCAAGAAATGCATCTTACTCTGCCCAGGGTCGCTGCAGTCCCACTCTGCTGCTCTTCCCTACTTGGCAACAAAGCCTGCTGTTGGATGGAGAGGTGGGGACCAGGTAGTGTGGGCTGAGAATATGGTATGCCACCAGGGATGTGGCAAATAAGAGAGGCTAGTAAAGGAAAAGGGAAGGAAGGTAGGTCAGCAGTCACCAAAGACATCCAGGAGATGGGGAGGTACACTGCATGTGTGGGAGATGGGGCTGAGCTAGCTTTATAGGCCAGGTGGGCCGGGTGAGGCAGGAGGAAGAGCATGGTTGGTTTAATGCAGAGTGCCCCTCTGTTCTCAGCCATTCGTGCACATTCCACTGGTGCTTGGGGATGTTTTTGCAAGCACTGGTGGGAATACTCTGATGCATTGACTTGGAGCACCATTTCTTTATTCTCAAAGCCATGTCTCTGAAGAAAGAAAATTTCTGTGTTTGGTAGGATACAATTTATTTCCCCCTAACTTTGCTAGCATTTTTCTGGCTTCATTGTTTCTTGTCTTTTTTTTTTTCTTAAGCATGTTCTCTTTCTAATGCCAAACCTTTCAAAAGGAAAGCATGCTCTGCATTTAGTATCTTGTTCCTCTGCTCTAGATAACTTATCATTTCAGCCTGCCTGGAAATCTGGAAATCCTTATGCTTGGAACTTTATCATAGACATTTCCACTGCAGGAAGAGTGATCAGAACAACAACAGCATCTTGAAATCAAGGCAGAGGAAATAGATGACTGCATAGCTTGCTTTTGCTGTTTAGATATTCTGCACTTAATGCTTGATTCTCATCTATCTGTCAGATTCTTGGACAAGAACCACAAACTATACTGAGAACTTCTCATTATGTGCTATGCTATCTGATCTGTCTGATGCCCGCTCGTTTATAGCCCTGTGGAAAAGGTACATGCTCATGATCTCTTCCAGTAAAAAAGAGGTAGAGTTTTTGTTTGGATTTTTTTTTTCTTTTTTTTTTTAAACACTGTCAGTCCTTGTGTGGGACATAACAGTCATAGGCACCAGAGCAATTTGCCTTCTGCTTTGCAAGCTACCTGAGCTTCTAGTGACCAAACCACTGCTTTGCAAATACATGGTCACCAGCAGTCATGGATGCACAGTGGTGACTGAGTATAGGAGATGTTTGCTAGTGTTATGAAATGTGGTGGAGAGTGCACACTGGGGATTTGTTCATTTTAGCAAACCTGGCAGAACCTTCCTGTGACCTAAATAGAATACCTTGCTCTACATAAAGCATGCATCAGGATATTTCCTGATTTATTCATGAAAGGTTTGCCTTACAAAGGCATTTGGAACTGTGTAATCTCAGAATACATGATACATATAGCTGGCTGCTCAGCTGGCATTTGCACAAATTGCTTTGATATATGGCTGTAACATATGAAAGCACAGTGAGGCCAATTTAAATACTTGATACTGGAGTAAACTGGTTAAAAGAGTAAATTAGATCTAACCTAGAGATTTTCCTGCTACTGCATAGAGAAGGCTGCTTTCCAGAATGAATAATTGATAAAGGGATGGGAGACTACACTCTAGTAAGCAATAAAATCCTCCAATATTAAATGGGCAGGGTTAAGGGCAGATCCATCAGTGGTGTTCACTGGTGTTGTGTCTTTCACTTTAAGGGCCCTTGGCCATTTTACATCAAGTCAGGATCCTACATATCATGTTACCCAGATCGCTTAACTGAAGAACTCTGCTGCCTTCTACTTGGGACAATTTGTGCTTCTGCTTGCTCACTCCCAATTGCAGAAAATACAGTCTGAGCTAATTCTTCATCAGGTCTATGCATTTATTAAGGAATGTTCAGTAAACAACTTTACAATTTGTCTGTAAATTATTTGTACATGTTTCCTGCTGTAATATATTCAGCAGCAAAGTAGATAATCTGAGTTGTTTGCTTGCAAGCAAGCCTTATTTTGGAGCTGTGGAAGAAATTGGGGTTAATTTACAATAGAATGAAAGTGACATTTGTAAAGATGGTAAGAGGAGAATGCCAGAATCCATTACACTGATGATCCTAGGATGCACTGGCATTCTCCATTGGTGAGTTAATATTCAAATCCTATCAGCATTACTTGCTGAACTTATTGCAACTTAATGGCAAATTTCCAGATTTTTGTCATGCCAAGCATCTTACAATAGTCAGAACTGCACAGATTTGGGGGGAAAATTTTTCTGAGTTAAGCTCGCTGCTATAACACTGTAGAAATTTAACTCATTTTGTATAAAAGTGATTGTACCTTGAGCAAATATGTCTTCCTTAATGGATTTTTTTCTTAATGAGACTGAGGAAAAGCCTATGGTGACTACACTTAGGTAGTCAACAAGATGCTTTCTGCTCTTTTTTTTTTTTTTTTTTTTTGTGTGTGTGTGTGTGCTAAGCAGCACATTATGGTATATCTTCAGTGTATTGTGGTATTAGTTAAAAAAAAAAAAAAAAAAAAAGGTATATCCTTACCAAAAGAAGGTACAGTAATGCTCATTTCTGATGACGCCTTGTTAAGAATTCTGAGAACTCTCAATATATGCTACAAGCACGAGGACAAAAACCACAATGCAGAATCCTGCAAGTTTTATTGCATTCTCCAGAATTTACAGATGTGCTAGATGATCACATGGATAATAGGGGCACATCACATAAATGTTAAGTAATCTGTCTGGAACATCAAAGGAGAAAATACAATTAATATTAGTAAGTCTCCCATGAAAAGAACTTTCCCAGTTCTCAGCTTTGTAGTCTTCCAGACTTTGTGGACTTAGTCTTTCATGGCTTTGGAAGTAAGCTGGACTTGTCTGTTTCCTCTTCTTATGAAAACAAAGCACAGCAACAACAACAACCAGAAAAAAATACATTTCCTAAGATGGTACCTGACTAAGCAGCCATTTAAAATTAATATAAGCCAGTTGTATTTTTCAGTGTTCACCTGGCAAACTCAAGGGGCAGTAGAAGCCTTTGTTCTCCATCCTTTAGGTAATGAAAAAACAACTTCTAAAGCCTTGCTACTGACACCATTGGCTGCCCAGAACAATATGGAACTGTCATATTGATTCTGTATTTCATGTCTTTTCATATGGCATGCTATATAATATTGAGTGACATTTCATCTGTAAGCGCAGAAGACATCAAATGAAGCACAATTCCTTCCATATTTTTACTTTTAATTTTCTTTATCATTTCCAAGACATAATCAATTCAAGGTCTCTCTTCTCTCTTTTCCACTCCTCCCCTCTCCTTCTTTTCCACATTCTTGACTGAAGGGATCTGTTTCTCCAGTAGCTTTGGAAATCTGGGCATTTTAGAGTTAATCAGGACCTGAAAAGAGCAGGATGACATGAGGTTTGCATTAAAGAGTGGTATGTGGACAAGTGGCAAAGGCATGGATTATGTGGTAATAAAAACACACTGGGTGATATTTTTGTCAGAGGGCCTCACTTCACTGCCTCCAAAATGCTAAAGCATCAGGAACTCAGACTGCTGTCTCTGAGCCATGATTGCAGAAGCAGATTAACGTGCACCTTACTCCCAACTCACTGAATAGTGTTTAGCTTTCTTCTATGATTATCAACAACTGCCCAGGTGCAATGCTGAGTATGAAAAAAACAGAATTCAGTGTTGCTTCCACATTCACAGAGACCTCCTAATGTGAAGCCAAGATTTTCATTAAGGAAAGTGGTTTGGCTTAATGGTGGTTTGGCTTGCCAAAACAGAGCGAAAAGGCTGGTACTCAGTCAGTCTGGTTTCATGGAAAGATTTGTTTTCTCTGCGCTTATTGTTACTGCTTTCTATTCTGTTTACTCAAATTCGGTAAAACCTCATAAAACCCTCCAAGGTGGGGCACCAGCTGACAAGAAACAATGTGTGCCCATTGAGGTTAACTTTCTGGGGCAGCGGGGTGAAGATCCAATCGTTCAGGCCACCAGTTTTCAAAGTCAGGAGATCTTGCTGCAATCCTCTTAGCTGATCTCCAAAGTAACACAGGACCCATGCACAGCACTGCCTGTTCATAGCAGCAGTAGAGAACTGCTTGACTCCCCTTATACTCCCTTGCTCTGTCCCCAGCCCTCCGCAGTGGGAAAAGAGTGTCTCTTTGACCCATCCATCCAATTAATGCCAGTTGTTGACAGTAGCCTTTCTTTTCTTTTTTTTGGAGACAATGTGATTTTATCATGCTGACACTGAACTCTGCTTCCCTTGTCTGAAGCTGGAACTGGATGCAGAAGAGTCAAAGAGCAAGAGATGAGTAGAAGAGAGACAGTGTAATGACAGAATGTTTCACATGCCTTTGAATTTCTAAGGGGATTAGGCGCTCCCCTGGTGCTTTGACATGGAGCCTATGGCAGCTGCTTTGGCAAAGCCTGCCAGCAGTTACACAAATATGTTATTTTCCCCTCATTTTCCCAAGGTGCAGAGGACACAACAATCTCTGTTATGGAGCAGCAACAAAGAGAGTTCGGAGCTGTCAGAATCTGTACAGTTGTGCTCCACGGTCCCTCAGCTCCTGCTTGCACGCAGGAGCACCTCTGAGAACTTGTGTATCCATTTACATTGCATTCAGACACCTACCGCTTCCCTTGTTGAAGCATTAATTCTGCAGCGCTCACTGAAATAAGTGCTAGAATCACACAGGTCAGTCCTCACTCTGTCTCTACACCTCCTCAAAGAGCTTCTCTGGATCAACCCTTTTCCCAAGTATCAGCTGAAACAAAATCCTCTAAGTTGTGGTAACCCTATCTGCCCCACATACTCTGGAGACTTCTTTGCACAGCAGAAGTCCTTTTCCTGAAAGCAGGACAGGGACAGCAGGTGCTCTGCTGGTGTCCCTTCAGTGGAACCTGATCACCAGTTTAGTTGCTTTTCTCTGTCTATTTGATACGGTTATTTAGTAAGCCATGGCTGATGGTACGTTTTTAAGTCAAGACTGACAGAAATCAGGTGTCTTCACTTTATAAAGGAAACATTAACTCCCTGGTTGAAATCTGCCTGCAGCATCATTGGCAAAGATGAAACTCAAGCTTCTCACAAGATGACTGGAGTTCTTTTCTCATATTTTAACATTTTATAAATGCTTTAGATAGAAGCAGGAAATATTTAATAATTATGCTAGTGGAGGTGTAGCAAAGAAAGGATTCCCTGAGTAGGAAAGAATAGGAGATATAGGAGAAGAAAAGGTGGTTCCTTGCGGTTGCAGAAATGGGCAAGGAAAATTATCACAAGTGAGAAGCATCAGTATTCATAGCTGCAGTGAAAGTTGAAATGATGGTCAGGGCCTGTCATTCCCAATCTCACATCCCGGAGTCACATATGCTGTTTCAGACATTAATTTGGACCTCAGATGTGCGCATCTGACTCCCAGTGAGCCCTCCTGGAGGGCAGAGTATGGCCTGCTGGGTACAGTGGGTGAGGGTATAAAGCCCCAGAAAGCGTGTGCTCAATACAGCTGTAAGTGCAAAATTTGTCTCATTGGCATCTGAAGGAGGTGACAGCATTTGTAGCTTTGGACAGTACTTGGCTTACTGATGTCAGTACACACACACACACACACACACACACATAAGCACAGGCAGGTTCAGACTATCACCATAACACTGTTAAAATGAGCACCCTCATGGCAACACTGACTCTGGGCTTTTTTTCCTTTTTTATTTTTTTTTTCTTCCTCCTTCTCTTTTCCCCTCACTTTCTGAAACAACCAGCCAATTTAAAAGCACAGTTCGGAGGGAGGGGTTTCTTGTTATGCTCATGAATCTCAAAGATTTCCTAAAGGAAGAACAAAGAGAGAGGCAGAAAGACAGAGAGCTGGAAAACCAGGAGCAGGCAGCAGACTTGGAAAGAAATGTCCTCCTTCTCCCAGCCTAGGAATGCAAACAGGAAGCCGCGAGCAGAATGTTTGGAGTGTGTGCAGCTGCAGTTGGGTCTGAAGACACTGAAAGCTGTGCTGAAAGTATTCAGCTTGCCTCTTACAATGGAGGGGAAACACTTGCTTTGACACTGCATTTGATAACCATTTTGTGGCAGGAGTGCAGACCCTTTCATTTGCAGGGAAAGGAAAGACAGCTGTGGCTGTCTTCAGCGAAACTTGCTATTCTATATGTGAGAGAGTGTGCTTGTTAGAGGAGGACAAAAGGGTGCTTACTGAAGTTCTGCAGGTGGCTTTTGGTTATTAACCAGAGGAGCTCAGCTAGTCCAGAATGTGTTGGGCTGCCTAATTCCCCTCTAAAGGAATCTCAGTTGCTGCTTGGGATAAACAGTGCCTTTTGGGAGACTGTGCTGCGTATCGCCTGAAACACTGAGCTACTCCCTTGGAAACAGAAGTTTCATATCTGCTAGATCATTCTTCCATAGCACGTTTTCCATGTGTGAGTTCCAATTTGGGGAGTTTTGGGGAGAAAATTGCGTGTAACAGTATCTTCTAATTCATATGTAGATCAACCTCTTCAAGGTACCAGGGTAAAAACACTTGCATTATGTAAATTGGGATAATTTCTTATAAATTACTGTTTAAACAGGTTGGATCTGTGTCTTAATTCAAACAGCTTTAAAATTATCTCACCTAGTTTTCCTCCATTGTTCTTGATCAGCAATTGACCTTGAGCTGACTTCATTCTCAAAATAGATCAAATAAATGTATCACTCTTTTTCATTATAATATGGGTTCTGTTTTAAAAAAAGGCTTGCCAAAATGAGTCTTGCAGGTTCTTCAGTTGCTAGCATTTTATTAATACATTTTGAAGCTGCCTGAGATGGTGCATGTGGCAGAAAATCCATATTCCTAACTAACCAATTGTTTTAACATGAATTTCTGAAAGAGCTGTGTATTGGTACCTGGATGTTGGTTACATGCATTAATTTGTCTTTTTATGGAGCTGATGATCTGGATTATCTCTTCATACTCTCATCTTATGATGGGACAGACTCTGAAGTTTGGACCTGCAACACCTCCAGGAAGTTCGCTGAAGGGAACGTGGTGGTTAAAAGAAGCTTTTGTAAATGAACACTGGAGGACAATGTTAATTGCATTACGTGTTTCTTTCTGTCCAACACACCTGAGTTTTAATAAATGAGAAATTATTGCTCTTGGTTAAGCAAGTAGGTAGAGGAGCTAAATATAGAGGAAGTCAAACTGGGGGAGGAGAGGAGGGAAGCAGGAAGCTCCAGTTTCAATGACTGGAGATGAGGAACACTCAACCACAGCTCTGCAGAAAGCACATATTCTTCCTCACCTGCCACCTCCACCTCCACCACAGTCCTGCTGGAGCCCTGCAACTCATCCCACCAGTTGCCCAGATCCAGGAGTTGCTCTCCTGCTCATGATGCCCTGGAATTTGTCCATTCAGCAGGAGGCCCCACTCCTGCCCAAGGCCAGGGCTCAGCAGAGGCTTCCACATCTGGGACTGAGCTTCTGGGGCTTGACCCATGAGATCATCTTTCCTCCCAGAGAGGAAGCAGTTAGGGGGGGATGGCTGATTCTTTGAATGTGCAGGAAGGGCATGGCCTCAGAGTTCACCTCAGCCCTTCCTCTCCTCCAGAAAACCATTTGTTCCTTGCTGCATGGTGAGTATCATAGTGGAGAATGGAGGCTTGTCACCGCAGTGTTTATGGAGAGAATCAGGTACAGGTTTAATGCCTGTAAGGTTCATTGCAATTTCCTTCCAAGCACTCATACATGTTTCAAAAGCAAGAATGAGCTAATACCTATTATTCCTTTGTGTAATAGGTTAGCAACCTCAGATTAAGTCAGGGGTCTGCCAGTGAGGCTAAGTCATCCCTCTGGTATCACGTCAGAAGCTGTGGCTGGAAACCAGCTCCTGTGATGCCCAGTCTGGAGCTAGGAGCATCAGGTCACTCTTTTCACCAAGAACGGTATCAAATTCAGGAGCAGACCTGCAGTGCAAACAGCTTCTTAAAAATCCTGGAGTTCTGCATGTGGGGAGAAGGATGGAAGTTGGAAAAGGAGGAGACAGTGGAGAATCTGAAAGAGATTGCATTTTTAATCAGCCTTTAGGGGAGGTTAGTAGGGAAGGCTACTGGACACAAGAATGAGACAAGACTACTAAACACCTTGATAAGAGAAGAAAGCCCTGTGTCAGCACAGTTGCCCACAAGGCAAGAGCTGTCAAATCACTGTTTTCTGACACCTTCTGTCTCTTCAACACCTTTTGTGCTGTTTTTCCCTTCTCATCAGAGTTTGGCTGACAGGGTGGAAAAAAAAAAAAAAAGGTTTTCAGAGCAAATCACAGCCTGAGGAACTTCCCCAGTTGCAGATTGTTACCCAAGGGAACTCCAGACCTAGATCTCAACCCATTCCTCAGTAAACAGCAAGGGTCTCGTGAGATAGAGATTGCCATTGCCACATCTTATGCAACAGCACAGATGTTGATTCATAGCTCCTATCTGTGCTTCAGTGCAAAGCTCACCCGTCAGCAGCTAGATGTTTGGAGAAGGGAATTTGTCTGGGGCTCTCAGCAACCACAGCCATGAGTATCACCACTGCAATCACAGATTAAGGAAGAAGTGCTTACAGTTAGTGCAAGGAAAATGGCAAACTTGACCAGCTTGGGCAGTGAGTTGGGAAAGGTGATTAAGGAGTTTTAACACTTTAATTTTTGAGACCTTTTGAAGGTTTTGGAAACAATCTTTACCTTGCTCTGTAAAACTAATGAAATCTGCCTTGTTCTTTGTCTCATCTGTGTGATCAACTTGCAGTTTTTCCTTGTAGGGGCACACATCTGGGTCTGTCTTTTACCTTGTGACCTATTTTTTTTAAACGTGAGAGAATGTAATATCTGTGAAACCTTTACCCCTCCCCCTGACAATGTGATTGAAATCGATTGACTGATTCAAAAGCAATTAGGTGGAGCTGACAGACAGACAACACACAAGTGTTCTTCTGTAGGAAACTAGGCAAAAATCTCCATGGCCCTTCAAGATATCCTAAGGCCAGTATCAATAAAATTGTGTCTCAGATGTGAAGAAGGTCTTGCTTGTCTGATACCTTGCCTTTTTATCCCTCAAATCCATCAGGTGGTCTAGTAAACGATATTGCCTCTTCCTACAAACCTTTCCTCTCTCTATAAAATAGGGCATACAAAACCACTTGTCCCCTGGGAGAATTTAGGGCATGTATCCCTATGTTCTGCAAGGGAAGTTTTACAGTCCTCTCATTTAGCGCAGTGCCTTGCTGCCCCTGAGCACTGGAACCACCAGTGCTATACCAAACCAGCCATGTGCTTTTTGTTATTCTCAGCCTCATCAACAGCACTGTATTCCCCACAAGGTAGTAGGCAATGCTGGATTTTCTCTGGGGGGATCATTTGCTTTGTTTCTTTTCCTTATAGACAAATATAATCTAAGAGCCTGACTTGCTGCCTTGGAAGTTTTCCAGAATAAGGTGATATGCACAGTTTTTTTACGGGATAAGCATGTTTCACTGGTCAACAGCAATTGCAACAGCAGAATCAGAAACAGAGGGCCAGAATAATTCCCTTCATGGCAGGAGTCACTGGGTGATATTCTCTGACCTGTGTTATGCAGTAAGTCAGACTGGATGATCAGAGCAGTCCCTTCTGGCCTTGAAATCTATGTTCTGATTACACATCTGAGAATGAGCAACCAAAGTTGAAAGTGGTGATTTATTGAATGCTAGCTACAGGCAGCTTCTTGTTTCTGAATAAGGAACTGCTTTTAAAAGGGTCCCTGTAGCTCAGTGGGGTACAGACAGCTGTCAGCTCTTTCGGGGAAAGTACTTGCCAGTCTATTTCTGCTAAGAGCATTTTAAATTTACAGTTCTGTGTAAGTGATGTTTTATAATGTGGATTGACCCTTTCTAGAGATGGCTGATTTATAGATAAACCCCCAGTAAAACTACTTTGGGAGGAGGCCAGGGTGGGTAAGATCCATCTTCTCTCGTGGCTTGTGGAGAAACTCACATATGAAAGCATCTTGGTTTGGCGGAGTGAGCTTTGCTGCTGCATCCTGCTGTGTAGTATTTGAACCTTAGTGAAACAGACGATGTGTCAACAGCTCTTACCAGGCTTGTCTTTGGACTGTTGTTTCATTTGCTTCCAAAGACGTCACATGCAGAGCAGAAGAGGCCTGCAGCTGCTGTGAATCACCAGCTCCAGCATCTCAGAGTGAGTGCTAGTAATGCCCTCATACTACTGGAAGGAGTGTGATGTCTCTCAGATGCTTTCTGGGCGAATGCTGGGCCAATACTTGTACAAAAGGCAGGGAGACTGGGAACAGTGGCCCTGTGGACAGTCATTAGAATGCTCTGATGATTTAAAACAGCAGCTGTTCTTCTTGTAATTGACTTCAAAGTGGAGGAAGAAGTATAGCTAGATTTGGAGCAACAAACACCATTAAAAGCCTTTGTGAAACCAGTAACGAAGTGAGGAAGTATTAGTAGTACTTTTATCTATCAAGTAGGGAGTATATGATAATACACTGTTTTTAATGGCAGAAGTCAAGGACTGAATAGACATCATCTCTAAAATAAGTAAATTTGCAGTTGGAAAACATCACTGTCCAAAGAAATCTGCATATTCAAGAGTGTAGGCCTCAGTTTTGGAAAGTTCACTTAAATCAATTATAGCATTACTGCTCTTGATTAAAATGATTAAATCTACGCTAACAATGAAACTGTCACCTTGAATTAGAAGAGCAACTCATTAAATTCTAAAACATGTAAATATTAAGGCAAGCATATCTCTAGGTATATACATTATCTTTATTTACAGTACTCCCTTAATTGAGTAGCTTGACTGGGAAGAAATAGCACTCTAAACTATTCCACAATTATTAAAATGCGTGTTTACATTTGCCTGAATTGTACAAAAGTAATTTAGAAGATGAATTCAAGAAATATTCAGGAAATATGCATACAAAGAACATAATTATTATTGATATTTGAATACTTTCCCATTCCACTTTCATGCACTATTACAAACCACACAGTACATGACTGAAGAAATGATTGGGGAGGCTGTGTAAGTAAAAATATGGATTCATCAATAAATGTTCAGACTTCAGGTGGGGAAGAAAAAAAAGCAAAACACAATGTTGTGGCTGTGGAGAAGAAATATTATATTTTATTTAGATAGTTATTTGGAATGAGATCTGCACAAATAAATCCATACTCAGAAGATAGCGGTCTCTTGTGACAAAGATGAATGTTCTTGAAAAGAACAAGTGAAATACAGACAAAACTTTAAGTGCCAATTTAAGCCAGTATGAGGGGGAGCAGATTCACTGGGTAGAAGTACTTCAGGTAGGAGGGGGAGGAAATGACCAACAATGAGATAATCTTTCCCTCCAGCTCTGATCAAGGTGCTTGCATATCAGTCTTAAGCACAATAGAAGTAGACTGCCAGTTCAATAGCAAAAAAATATAGAGGGATTTTCTTGCTTGCTTGAAAACAGGAGGCCCCTTTTGTTACCTACCAGCCTACACAAATCCTAGCACACAACCATGTGTGCCAAATAACTGCTCTCCATTACAGTTAAAAACAGACTCCAGCTTCTATCCAAGGTCAGGTGCAACATGGAATCTTGTGCATTTCTGAAGGAAAAAAAAAAAAAGGAAGATCATGAGCTAGGAGTGGCATGAACCAAAACTAAGATGAAAAATAATGACAATACAGTTGAATACTCATGCCATGTTTGAGCTTCCAGTGAGTGATTAGTGGTTGAACTGCCCTTCACTCTTGTAAATCAGGGCCATTTAAAAGATTCTTTGAGAGGCCATCCAAATTCAGCAGATGCTTTTGAGAACCTTGGCCAGTGTACTTGTACCAGAGCTTCAAGAGCTGAGAATTCCCCAAGACCTTGCAGTGAAGTTGATATAGGCCCATGAACAAGGAAGGATCACGTGTATCTGTTTATATTTTTGTGCTGTATCTAGCAAGACAAGCAATAGAGGAGTCTTGTCAAGATTATCTGTCACAAGATAGGAGAAACCCATGTATCACTCATCCTGAAGGCTGTGTACCAAGGAGCAAAAGAACCTCATGCTCCCCTGACAATGAAAATAATGAAGTCAGATTATCCAAGGAAACTTGAGTTGCCTTACCCACAAACCTCAGCCCCAGGGATTGAAGAAGAATTACCAGAAAGGTCATTCTGAGCAGTCAGAGTCAAGGACAGAGCTAAACAGCTACAGAAACTCGTAAGGAGCAAACACAGAGCTCAACAAGGAAAGAGAAAGCAATGAGAGTTCAAGGGAAATAAATAACAACATGAAAAATTGTAACACTACAAGGAAACATGGAGACGTTTCTCTCCATGTTTTGAAGACCTACAATGGCATGCTGATAGGATCCCCAGAGAGAGCACATCATCTATAACTATGCAGTGCTGCACATGCTGGTACTACTAATAAAAGAGAACGGTTCAGATCACAGAAATTAATTAGTTTAGAACTGCAACCACCAGGAAGAGAGTATGCACACAGCAGCATCCCAAAGTGTGCTCATATTAACGATTCTCTGTCTGGTGTGCTGTTGACAGAATCCTGTCTGTCTCAACAAAACTCTGGAAGCAGCTTTAAACTTCAGGCCCCCATCAAACAGCAAGCGGTCTGCCGGCAGCGTGCCTGCATGGAAGCTAGTAAATCCAGCAAATAAGGACTCGACAGCATCTCCTGCTGTCATGAAGAAAACTGTAGCTGCTGTACTGGAAATGTCCCTTCTCCTCAGGGGGCCATCTCATTGCATGCACTTACCACGCCTGGAAAGCAGAGCTGTGCTGCTAGTTCTCCAGGCGCCAGGGAGTCCTGCTCCTAACCAAATCCGCCTGTGAGGGGAAAGGGGCAGAGCTCGAGGGAGCCTTCTTTAGCACCCTGCAGGATAGAGCCAAGCTCGTGGCAGGCTTTCTGACAGTGAGTGAGTTTTTGTGTGTGTGTGTGTGTGTGCCAGTAGGCTTGTGTGCACGAAGGCTTGTGTGCATTTTTCCCACTTACCCCTTACGCAAGAGAGGGCTCACCACTCTGGAGTCCGGAGCTCATTTAGAGGCACCTTGGCAGTTCAGAGTTCCCATGTCCGTTACTTCATCAGCCACAATTTACTGCAGTGCGATGTGATATACAACAGGGCCATTTCGTCTCCCAGAACTTTAGAGAGGGGGTCTGTGTTTTAGCATCTACCAGTTTTATCTCTGCCATCTGAATCTCATTTCCAGGATAACCAAAGGTCCTTCTAATTACCGCTCTGTTGAATGTATGTTGCTCCAAGTCCTTGTGATTTGGCTGAAATCTGGGGAAATGGAAACTGATGTCATTAGTTATTTCTTTGGGGGAAACCCACTGAAACCCAGTGAAAAATGATAATAAAGTTGTATCAATCTGACTACTTATCAGGCTATCTTGTAAAAATGCAATGTTTGAACAATATGCCTATATTTTATAGACTTATAAGCACAGCAAGCAGCACTCTAAGAATTAGATGATGGTTGGCAGTACATCCTTATTCAGATACCAGAAAGGACAACAGGATTTTTTTATGGCTACCCGTGGCTTGTTTGTATGCCAGCACACACATTACAGGCCTTTGATGCTCCCAGTATTTGCTGCTGTAGTTCAGTGACCACAAAACACCGGAGGTCTGCTCTCAGTCTCATTGGTGATTTGCTGTGAGACTTTGGGCACATTGTGTCCCCTACCTCAGTTTCCACATCTAACACAATATTTTCAAATCAATTATCCATGACAATCAGATGAGAAAGAACACCACATCGATTTTTTTTCCCTCTCCCCATTGGACCTGAGGATTGTGATTTATCTATTACACTGGAGTACATATCTATGCAGCACTCAGTGTCTTGTGAACGCTCATTAATGGTCCTTGGAAAGCCCCCTTGAGGTTGGTAAGCAATATCACTCTCATTTTGCATGTGAATCACGGCAATAAGAAAGACAAAAGGACACATTTTAAAAGCAATCTTTTATCATTGTATCTACTTTTATTAGCATCAACCTGTTCTTTTAAAAGCTGGAAAAACAGAGATTCCAGTACCTCCATGGACAATACTCCCCAGTCCTTAAATATTCTTGCCACCAGAAAGTTGATGTCTGCCTGATCTAAATCTTCCTTGCAGTATTTTAACCATTTTCTTTCTTCTCCACAGAAGCTCAACTTTTTTTTTTTTTTTTTTTTTTTTTTTTTTTTGTAAGGATTACCTTCGCGACTCACCACATTTTTATTTTTTCAGAACAATCCTATCTGATTTGGTATTTCCTCCTTAGTCATGTTTTTCATATTTCCAATCATGTTGCAATCTGGAATTTCTGCAGGTGTCCATGTCTCTTTTCAAGTGTAGTTTCCAAAGCCAGACACTGCATTCTGTACAGAGAAGAATTACTTCGTGTGTCTGCTAGATCACACTCCTATTCATGCATGTGAGAATGATGTCAGTAGTGCAACACTGTTGACTCATCTTCAGCTTGTGACTGACAGTCACCCCCAGAAACTTTTATACACAGTTGCTGGTGAGCCAGTTGCTCCTCCATTGTATATCTGTGCAGTTGGCTATTCCAGCCCAGTCTTTTTGAATTGTATCCTGCCAATTTCTTATCCATTTTATAAGCTGCCAAAATAACTTTTCATCTCATCAGCACACTTGCAGCACTTTCCACCTCAGTGCTCTCTGCAGATGTAATTGTGTTTCCATTTGTCATCTAAGTCATTAATGAATAGTACTGCTCTAGAGACAGAACTCTGCAGAATTCCCCATGAAACACCTTTAGATTTTGACAGGGAACCACTAATTATTACTATCCAATCATTATTTACAATCACAATATTCCTGTTTTATTTCAGTTTTATTTAGATATTCTCAGCTCATTTCTGAACATGTCTTCTGAAACAAAGTCAAAAGCCTTACAAAGTGGAGAGAGATGAGACCTACTGCCTTCATCCACACAAGGTCTGTTTCTCTGTCAAAGAAAGAAATTAGGTTACTTTGACATGATTTGCTCTCCACAGCCCCATACTGACTGCTGCTCATCTTCTGCTTTCTTATCAGTGCTTACAGATATGTTTACCTGGAACAAGTGGTCCAAATACTAGCACAGCATCTAACAGAAATGGAGGTTAAACTGACTGTCTTACAGCTCCAGCTCCTTCTTATTTTGAGAAGCTACATGTGGTATTTGCTCTTTTCCAGTTTCTAGGACATAACCCTTTCTCCTTGCTTCTGAGAGAAAAACCACTAACAGCTCTGAAATTGCTTCAGTCTGTTCTTTTAGGTACTGCAGGATAAAGTTCATCAGGTGGAGCTGATTTGATAACATAAACTTATCGGAGTGTTCTCTCACACATTCTTTTCCTTTTTGGGCCTGACATTACTTCTTTGTTGCTGGCTCTCATTGGATTAGCCACCTGGTTGCAGTTGACCTCTTTACTAAAGAGTGAAGCAAAAAGACATCAAATACTTCTGTCAGTGTCTTTCTTTCTCCATTGAGCAGCAGCCTTTTTTTTTTTTTTAATGGGATAGTTTGGCTTTTTTTTTTTCTTCTTCTTCTTTTGTCATGTTGGCATAACTGCTTTGTGTTTTGTGAATTTTGGTCTTGTGTGTTTCTGCTACTTTGTGTTTGTCTTTGCAGCCGGACCTACTTTTCACCTTCAGCATTCTTTTCTTTCATATTCTTCAGAAGAATACAGTCGTTGTGATACAGACAGATTTGTCTTTCATGAATTTTGTCTCCCTCTTAAGTTTTAGGATAAGTGTTCTTGCATTTCTAGCATTGTTCTCCCTTTTCCTGTAGGTTTGTCACCCATGGGCCCTCTGAGTTTATTGATGTTTGTCTTCTTGAATTCCTGCAGGGTTTGTTTGGTGTTCTCTGCGCCCTTTCTCAGGGTTACAATTTATTTCACTTGAATTCTTCCCTGTTAGTGGAGAATTAAGTGTATTGTTTTCAACGGTGTGACTATGTCATTGTTGAACAAACTGACTCTTGATCAGAATTTTCCCCTGTTCTGAAGGCAGTGTTTTAATGGAGTGATGTAGACCAAACGCAGAAAATACTGTGTAGTGTTCCCTTGCCTTCAAAACTCTGTATTTCTGAAAAGTTTGCACAGGAAATTGCCAGGTATTCCACAGGAAACCTACAGCAGAACCAGCAGTAGAATGCACATCCCTAGGGCCTGCTGCAGTGTCAAAAGCATGGATTCATCCATCACTGCTCTTTAAATGACATTTCTAACACTTAAGAGAATTTAGGCTTCCTTGACTTGGAGGAAGTTGCTGATTCCCAAAACAATCACTGGAAAGCCCAAGTAGTCCACAGACTGAATGAGCAGTTTGAATGTTTGGTATGTAGAGTTTCTCCTTTGCAAGCTGATGCAGGCAAAATCCATCAAAGGTAATTCAGAAGTCGCTTTAACATTTGCAGGTAAAGCATGACTTCTGAAGTGAGATTAATTTCTGAGGATCATTTAAAATGTTTATGAAGAACACAGATGATGGTTTGCTGAATCTGTACTGTATGTTTGTTATATCTATTCTTTTGTTCAAGTAGAGAAAAGCCATGTGCTTCACTATATGGAGCAGTATGGATCCATGTCTTTGTTTTAAGTCTTCAAACCTTATTAAAATCAAAACAGAAGACACTAATGCCCCAAATAAATGATAATTTATTTCTTTATGTTAAATTATGAGGGTTCCATATTTGCTCTTATACTAATCAATTCAACAATTTTAATTAAAAGTAGAATGGCTTAAACACAAGTCATGATTAAATAGATGCCTGCTATAGCTACCACATTGGTATGCTCCCTTTTGCTGCTTTGAGTACACATTTCCTCTACTGAAGTCAGTTTCTACCCATACAAATTGATTTCTACACCTCTTCCTACATTCTATGAGTGTCTGCAGAATCTGGGCCTTTTTCCCCTTTCTGATCTCATGCTGATGTAATTCTGCTGATTTTCAATGGAATTACATCGGTGTTAAATCGCCGGCTTTATTTGGGTTGTTCACTGAGATCCATGTAGAATGGGTCATTTAAAAGGTCATGCATTCTTCTTGTATGAAAACAGCGAGTGCTCTTGGGCAAAGAATGTCTTTTTTCTTCCCCATTTTATTGGTCTAACACCTAGTTTGTAGGTACTAACAGAATATAAATATTATTACTGCTGAGAACAGCTACTAGATATACTAAATTCCTTCTGTGCATTCTTGAAACACTGTTACTAGGACTTGCTCCCAATTAGAGGAGAGATGTGAGATAATTGAAGAAGAGAGAACTTTCCAAAGTGCTCATCTCTAACCTTGATCTTCTTTTCTTGAAGTGAAGATGAAATTCTCATGGTTACAGTGGAACCTGATAGGCTGTGCTTCCATTTCTAATTACGGAGACTGAAGGACCATGCATTCGTTTTACAATTGATTATACACATCAGCTTGTTCATTTGTAGACTTCTCTTGATGAGAGCCACATGGACCATTCTATTGATACTGTGCTGCTGAAGCCATTCTGTAATGGTATTGGTAGCTAGTGCCTAATTAGCTTAGTGCTGATTTTTCCTAAAGGGAGCTGCACTATGTTAAACATGTTTTATATCTGTGGTGCTGTATTTTTCTATGAAGTACTGCTGATGTAATTGTATCAGTGCCATAGTCCGAAGTAGATATAGGAGCTTTGCTGTATCTCACCTCTCTGAAAACGATACCATGATAAAATCTGAAAGGCACAATTCTGAACTGAAAGTACTGTTAAGAGTTAATGCTCGCTCTCCCATGTTATCATAAAACAACAGCATTTTGTCAGTTCTTCCAAGCCCGGGAACGGCAGAACAGAATGCTCTGCCTTCTAACTCCTCCTTACTGATGCACATCTCAGAACCAAACCCTATTTTCTATATGTGTATTGCTACTGTTGTTGATTTACTCTATTCTTAAAACAGAGCTTCATTTCTTTCCTGTGCTTTCCCTTCTTACTTTCCCAGCTTTGGTCCAAATTTGTCAGAATGGAAAGACTAAGTCTATACAAGCCCAAACCAACAATAAAAATCACAGCAAAATCCAACCCAAGAAGGTCCACAGAGGAACATATGTTATCTGATCACCTTCATAGCAAGGACTTGTACATAGCAAAGGTTATATTGCAGTACACTAAGACAGCACAACACTTGTTTCCTCTTTTTACTATATTCTGCCCATGCTGCAGATGGCCAGAATAAGGACAATCTGCTCGGTTCAGGAAACTTCACCTCTCCAATGTAGTTAGGTTTCCTTTGGGTTGTAATTACAAGCTACTGTCACTGAAACTAGGGGATTCTGCTATACTGCATCAGGGACAGATGTAAACAGTGAGGAGCTCAGACTGGAGCAAGCAGAAAGAGAACAATTGGTTTCAGTGCAGTTAAAGTGAGTTTGTTTAGTTGCTGGTGGACACAGTTAACTGAAATATATCCTGCAAGTGTCAGCAGATCATTTGTCCCTTCCTATTTATACTTACAGATTTGTGGTTTGTTGGTTGGTCGGTCTTACTGCTGATGATCTCACATCAAAAGTGTATGAGCAGGACAGAGTAAAAGACTATCACTTTATTATGGAAACAAACCCAAAGGAGAATAAAGCCTTGTCATATTTGGGCAAAAATTGTTTGACACTCTACCTCACCAAAGGACTTCTCTTGGAAATGTGTACTGCACCTAGAAGCATGGCTTGGTTCCTTCTGGATGGGCATTTGTCTGACATGGCTTGCAAGTTTGTGGAACAGCATCAGCTGATGAATGTCTGAAAGTGAGAAGAAGCTCTGACTCTCAGAGCAGAATGTCTGGCTGATAAGACACAAAGGTTAGCTCAAAGCTGAGGTAGCAATTCTGCGTCCTTGCTAGTGGCCCAATCAGATCAAGAAGTGCTGAAATGCAGCCATGCCCTTCTTCTAAAGAAGCCAAGCTTCTTTAGCAAGCTTGTTGGTGTTTCATGCATGTTTCAAAAAGATCATCTGCTTCTCAGTTTTACTGTTTGGTGAATGATTGCTTCCTGATGTAGAGGGCATTCAAACTCTTTGTGATGATGAAAGGATCAAAGGCTAATTTAGACTGAAGTGGATTTTAGGAGGTCATCTAGCCTAATCTACTGCTCTGAAGTCCCAGAAAGCTGATCTGAGAGAATAATACCATGTTTCTAAGTCCACAAAGACAATTTAGTCCTCTGCAGGTAAATTTAAGGTTCATAGAATTAGTTAATTTAAAGAATTTTTCAATGTACCTATTGTCATTATACTTGCTATAAAACTTAAACTATCTTGAGGGGCTTTAGTCATTTTTTTAGTACAAAGTGCCCCCTGAAAAGAAATTTTGCTGTTAAAATTCTTTGCTGTGAAAAATCAAATTTACTTATTCTGGAGCTGTCTGCAACTCCCTGCCATATTTAAGTGCTTTCAGAAGCTGCTGTGTTGCGGTGTCTCTGTATTAATGAGCTGACTGTAGTCTTACTCTTTCTGAACTAAATAAAAGTATGTAGGTGTGTTCTTTGTTTTGCTTCAGCTGTTCCTCTGAAATGTTTAGATAGCTTCAAGGTAAGTAAGTAAGAGTCATTTTACATACGAGTGCTTCACGCAAGAAGACCACGATGAAACTTTTTTTGGTTAAGACAGCAAGGAATTTCTCTGGCATATGTACATGATTTGGATTTTACTCTTGGATGGTTTTTTTGATTCCGCTGAACTTGAAAGTTCATTAGAGCAAAGACTGTCTTTTTCAACTATATTAGCAGTGAAGCCATGCTTTATGAATGGAAATAGACATGTGGTCTTACGTGGCACACCCCAGAAAGCTACTTGTCAGTACATCTGATTGCATGGAGGTTGCTTGTTGGATTGATAATGTGATCATGAAGACGTGAAGAATTGTGATATTGATCTCTGTGAGGACTTCAGAAATTTATTATTTCATCTTGAGTACCTCTGAGCTACTCAGAGAAGTTTAGAATTAGGTAACAATGTTGACTTTAATCAGTTCCCTCTCTGCCTCTCTGAAGATGTGCCACTAAAATTCACTCTGTTTTAGAGAAATTCTGTCTTCAGTAGTTTTGTTCCATGATTTTGACTGTTCTGATTCTTTTATAGGAAAGAATGTGATACAATTGCTCAATTGCTTCTTCTCTTCTTCTTCATGTTTTTTTGTTTTTGTTTTTGTTTTGTTTTGTTTTGTCTTGAATTTCATTTTCTCTCTTGATTAAACTTGATGTTTTGTGCTTATGCTCATTTTGTGACCTCTCCTAGCTTCAGATCATGTCCCTGCTGAGTGTATGCCTCTATTATCATACTGTCTGCAATGCTGTGGACACCTGCTAAGTCTGAAAAAAGCACCATTTTCAGCTGAAACAATTCTCTAGCAGACTGTGATTCCAAGAGTTAAGCCGTGGAATTTGAATTTTTCCCACTGGGTGTTTAAAGTGCTCAGCACAAGTAACTTGCTGTCTAAGCTAACCTGTCAATACTGAGGCATATCAGCTGACATTTGAGCAATTTTATCTCCAACTGGTTTGTTAGGTTTAAAATAATGCTGTCTTTCTTCAGAGTTGTAGGATACAAGCAGACCCACACTTGATCATATTCCTTGTTAACTTTTGAAAATGTGAACTTGGTATCTCTCTCACTAGAGTCTGGATAGATGTTTGTTGTAAATGATTTAGATGTGGTTAAAATATGAGTGTTTGGATATACGTCTGCAACTCAACTGAATTTTCAACTTGGAATGGAAAAGTAGAAACATGATCATGCTTCATGCTTTGTAGCCTATAACCTGAGACAACAAACAAACAACAAAACAAACAAAAATAAACAAACAACAAACAAGAATGAAACAGATTCTGCATCTGGAATTTTGTTCCTTAGTTTGTCACCTCATATATATTTATCAAGGACATTGTGCAATAAGCATGTCCTGTTGAACTAGTTCACTGGTTCTCCTTGATGGTTCTTTCTCAATGGGACAGCAGAATTTGTGTACATTGCAAATGTGACCAGTGTTTGCAATAGATGTTCTTATGACATTTGCTGTGACAAGTGTAATGAAATGGAAAGGAAAAACAGAGAAATTGAAATAACTGTATTAGCTTACATTATTGTGTATTTGTTAAAATGGTATATTTTCCAGCCTACATGTTTTGTCATGTGTTCCAGCTCCTGGAAGAATTTGTATGCAGTGAAATCAAAATAGAATATTTCCAGGATTTAATTTCCCAATAAGTACTGTGATAGCCTATTGATACTGTTGCAGCACAATGACTTCTTCATATTTTGATATCAAAAGATGGATTTACTTCCTAGAAATATGAAGTGTCTGGAAGGTCAGCTATCCTTTTTTCCATCCCTTAAACAGTTCAGAATTACTATTGACTGCCAGGTTCAATACAATATTATTTTTATTTATTGTTTGGAAGTCAGTTACTTTAACTATCACTACCTTTGGAGAAAGCATTTTATGGAGTTGAATGGCCAACAGATTTGAATTGAAACGAGAAAAATCACCAATTAAATGATATGATATGGAGCAAAATTCTACCTAAATATTGCATCCTTATCTCAGAGGCAGGGAATGTTGAACTACTTTGTTCCTCTGTTTATGTGACTTTATTCCCACTTGTATTTTCTCTTAACCCATTGAAACATGATTAGCTGCTGACTTGTAAATAGTGATGGCTTACAGTGGTTAAAATTTGGTAAAATTTTACCCTATTCCCATGTGGAAATTAAACGGTAAACTCTGAGCTGCTTACTGAAGACAGTGTATCCAATTTTAATATTGTTATCATTGAATAATTATGGAAATACTCATTGATGTCTATGCAGAATTCTTAGAAAGATGTTTACAGATGTCTTCTGGAGAGGGGACATGACAGACTGACTTTAAATAACCTGTTGCAAAAACCCAGTAGTTGAAATATATAGAAGCAGGTGTCACCCAGACAGAAATATGATATTACTTTTTTCTGCTTTAAAAGATATGATATACATCCAGACAAAAAATATGATATTACTTCTTTCTGCTTTAAAAGCTGTTTACCCAAACAATACCATTTTCTGATGTTAAATTTTCGTACAATTTCTCCATCACTTAGAATTTTGAATTACATCATTTTTTAATTGGACAATATTATCACTTATTTGAAATCATAATTCAACAGTGTGCTTTTAGATCAAACCTAAAACATTTGGAGTCCATATGGGAGAGTTGTCTTACTGCACAGTACTGCACAGTGCTGTATAAAAGCCAACACAAGCCTTCAAAAGCAGAATAACTGATGTCTGGGGAAGTAACACCATTTTCATCCCTTGGAGCTAGTTGTCATACAACAAAGGCACTGTCCTATTCCTACCCATGTTAGACTGTCCTCCTTTGCTGAGCTGATGTGTCATCTCTGCCTTTGTTAACTATTACTAGCCACAAAAGATGTATTAGCTAAGGATGGTAACTATACATTGACTGAATAAGGCTGAATGTTCTGCATATTGTCTTGTTCTCTAGACCCACTTTTCTTGCGTGGTATAACATTATTTGGTATTTTTCTTCACAAATACGGGCTTCCGACAAAATAAAGCTGACATAAATATTTGGTCATGACAACTACATTAAAAAAAAAAAATCCTGTAGTTTTTATATATATGTATGTATGTATGTATTTATATATATATATGTGTGTGTGTATATATATGTATAAATATATATATATATATATACACACATTTGTATTCTTCTTCAAAAAGAAAAAAAAAAAGGGAAGATATTTATTAATCCATAACTTTGGGATGAAAATTCAAATGATATTTAATGCAATTTTGCATAATATTTTTGGGGGATCTTACATTTGGCTTTAGATAGCCAACTGTACTTCTCTTACAAGACAAGATATTGACCTCCTCTCCACAATTAATTTCAACTTGCCACGTTGCTAGTCAATAGAATCAAAAACAAAGAAGTCATCTGCACAGCTGTAATATGACATAAAGAAAGTTGGTAAGTAAAATTTGTTGGCTTTGGCTCCACATCATGTATGACCTTTCTACAAAGTAAGAAGAAAAGTCTATCATTCTGATGCAGAATCATAGAATAACCAAGGTTGGAAATGACCTCCAAGATCATCTAGTCCAACTGTTCCCATATTGCCAATATTTTCCCACTAAACCATGTTTCTTAGGACAACATCCACCTGACTCTTGAACAGCTCCAGGGTTGGTGACTCAGCTACCTCTCTAGGCAGCCCCTTCCAGATCCTGATCACTCTTTAGAAGAAGAAATCCTAATATCCAACCTGAACCTTGGCAAAACTTGAAGCCATTCCCCCTGGTTCTACTGCTACTTACACAGGAGAAGAGACCAACCCCCACCTTGCCACAACCTCATATTATCATTTTTACAATCACTTTGCACTAGTGTTGGTAACAGTGGATGCACAGCAACTGGGAATGATGACTGGGTGATCTCTTTATGTAAAAATGCCTTGCAGAACTGTCAGAGTGGATGGATATATTAAAATAAAACATATGTGTTTAGATTAGACCTGCTTGTATCATGAACCCCAATCTGCAGTTGCTGCTTTCCAGAAAAATGTTGCTTTAGCAGTCTCTCATAAAATGTAAATCATTATTTTATATCTCCTCATCGCTGGCTATATTTTCACTTTCCATATTTCCCTTGCTCCTCAGACAACTTGTGGGCCCAATACACATGATAACATTTCAGCTAAACAGCCTGATCTGATAGTCCATGGAGCATTACTTGATAATGTGACTGGATATTATTCCCAACCTCCTGCATTCTCTATTTGGAGATGAGAAAGAATATTTCATACAACTTACTGGAATTTCACCAGGGACATATTTGCCCAAGCAAACTGTGGGCATAATGACAGCCAAACCCTCTGATCTGCAGAAAGCTTCCCTCTGGATGAATCTTGTTCTCTGGATTGGCAATTTTCCTTTTTTGGAAGGAAGAGCCAGCATACTGGATTCACTATCATGCTGATAATTCAGTAAACAGTGAAATTAAATCTTCTGACAGTCTCCTACAGGAATTTCATTAACTGCAGGCCCAATTATGGAACTTCATTGCAACTACAGCACAGGGATCCTATTTAGCTGCTTTACAGAAAATACATTCTTCATCTCCTTTGCTAGGTGGATAGTCTGTACTGCATAGTTTTGACATGTACTTTGATTCTCTTGGAGGATGTTTGCTTTTTTTCTCCCGGGCCTTGAACTCATAAGTTCTTTTGAACAGATAGCAAAATTTGAGTGTTTATCCTTCACATGTAGAATAGAAGGATACAGTTCACCATCATCATACACTGAAATGTATGCAGGAAGTTCAGATATATTTGACTGTATGATATTAAAGTCATGTTTGGCAAGGACTACTAGTACGATAAAAGTGTAAGGGTTGTAGAAGTAGATACACCAAGAAGAAAAGTCCAGCTACAGGGAACCACTTGAAGGTATAATCAATGAACGAAAAAAAAAAAAAAAAAGGAAAATATAGAAAACAGGACAAGTCAGGAATGAGTTTCACAGTGCGACCAAAACACTTCAGAATTTTGCACAGCCTGCATAGACAGTCATAAATTTGATAGGCCCTGTACTCTGAGTCCACCTGTACTGAGTGTCACTGGCCTACAGAAAAATCAGTGTCTGGGAGAGAGATGTGTTCTATCTTTGTCATCCTTGGGCTGCAAGATCTATGCAACAACTGTAAGTCACAGCTGTGTCAAAGTCCAGTAGAAGAAGAGTACGGAAAACACCATTGCTCTTTGTATGGGATTGTCTTGTCATCAGCACTTTTTGAGAATACTATATAGGGGCAAGTGGTTAAATCTTTACATAGGTTGATCTATTGTTTTCGTCTAGTGGGGAAATAGCTTTGAAAAAATACTAAAATGGGTGGGTTTGTAAGACAACAAAATAACCAAAAGATGGATAATTCTTATGTCCTGGAAATGCAGGAGATTGTCAATGGTGGTTTTGGAGAGGCTAGATTTCACATGACAACAAAATATTCAGGAAATGTTCTAAGTCATGTTCTGACACTGGAGAGAAGAGAGCAATCAGTGTGGATAAGCTGGGAATAATGCACATGGAGTCTGTGGTTTAAAATGTGGAAATTGCCAAGAACAAGTATATAGGATCTGAAATCCATGGCAGTGAAGAAAGTGTCCTCACCTCTGAGAGACTGCATAATACGGGGTGCATCTTTAAGAAGATGAGAAAAGGCAGGAGTCATCATTTATTATATCACTAATTATTGCTCTAGAGAATTCGAGAAAACAGTAAATGAGATTCTTACTAGACTGAGGGATAAGAAGAATAAAACAGACATATCAGGAAAGATTCGCTTAGAGGTGAAGACATATCTAGGAAAATGAAAATTGAGAGAAGGCACTTTGCACTTTGGAGAAAAAGAAAGTAATATCAAATAATATAAAAAGGTGATAATTTCCTACTTTAAACACATTTGCAGAAACCAGGAGTGATTGCAACACATTACCTTCAAGCCTGTAGATTAATGCCTTTTCGGTACCCTTTTGTTGTGGTTCTTCAGCTTGATATTGCTTTGATCACTCTGGCTGCTTAGTTGTGTTTTTTCTTCTTACAGTCACTGCTTTCAAAGACCAGCAAGGTCTAAGAGACAAGAGCTGAGCAGAGACAAGCTGCTCTGTGCAGCAGCCTTTCCACCTCATCTCTCCCATGGAATGAATGAATGAGACATCTGATCATTCCCTATTATGGAATCTTACCAAGCAGAACTTTGGTGAAGCACCAGAGGGCTTTGAATTTCATCTTATCAAGAGGCTATGGCACATTATGATAGTTTGCAAGTCAGCTTGATGTCTTTCAAAGTGAGAGGCCTTCAGTTACCCCCTCACTTCTAGATGGCAATGATGACAAGAAACACATTACATGTGAAAGATGAAAAAGTAATTGTGTACATAAGCAATGAGAGGGGTTGCCACTTGTTTAAGGCATTTTCGTACAGGTCCAGAAGTAGGAAGCTAAGGCTTACTATAGACTTACACTGGGGACTTCTCTGAACTGACTCAGCTGCAAATAAATACAAGTTTATTCCAACTGTAAAGTCAAAGGCAGATAAAAATGATTCTGATCATATCAGTTTCTTCTGGGTCCTGAGACTGGAAAACCTTTAACCATGTTGGTTGAGTGGGCCAAGGATGTTCTAGAGAGCTTTTGATACCTTTGCCTCCCACAATCTCCTCCAAGTGCAATATCATCAAGGAATAGGTAGGTAAAACATTTTGTTTGTGGCACAGTTTGTTTTCATGACTACACCCTGGAGCTATTGCTCCGTGCTGGACTTGTTTCTGTGCCAGTGCTGTTTGTTGACCTGGATTCACCAAGTACTTTGAAACTGAGACTTCTAGACTATGCCAGAGGAACAAAGTAACAGGCATTTTGTCTCTGACATAGTGGGACCAGTCTGTACAGACAATCAGAGAGACTGACCGATTTCTTTCTCATTTGTCTCTACCAAATCAGCATTGTGCCCTCCCAGCCTTCTTGGAAGCCAGGTCTCCTGGAGGAAGTGACCTGAAATTCATAGTTAAAGAAGGTTTGTATTTCAAAGTCCAAATCACATCAGATGTACTGAAAAACAAAAAGCAAAACACCAACCAGCCAACCAAACAAGCAAAACCCCAAAATGAACAAAGAACAACAAAAAAACACTATAAATAAATATATTTTAAAAACCCTCAGACTTCTGAGAGGTTTGCACAAGTTCAAATTATACAAATGGAACTAGATTCTGGTGTTTGTACCAATCTGTTTACTTGAAATTTATTATTCAGTTATTAACTTTCTCTGTGGGCTTTGCTTTTTTGAAATTTGAAATTTGAAGCTGTGTGTGGTCCCTGGTACACATGGGAGACAGAGCTGGAACTCAAACTGTGTTTGTAGCTTCATTTACTGTCTTTAGTGGACATCTGCATTACACTATCAGAGGCCTTTTCCCAGTCCTGCTACACCTAGCTGTATGTATACCTCACTGTATGAAAAAAAAATTGTGTCTAGTCAGCTGCAGAAGTATTCATAAAAACTGACAGAGCTCAACTTGTTGATTTCTCTTTCTCCTTCCTAGCCTTCTGTATCAAGTTAATCAGTAGCAGAATAACTCCTGGCTCATAAATGGAGACTGGGTTTGAATCAGATGGCACACAGTATCATAAAAGATTTAAGGTTACCTTTCATAAATATCTATTACTTAGATCTTGCCTAGATGGTCCTTGCTGCTGCTTTCCAAAGCTCCTAGATGGTCATTTTACAAACCTCGGATTGTCAATAATGCCTGAAATATTTCCAGTTGTCTTCATGATCTGCTTTTTTAGAGACTTCTCAAGTGAATTGGAAGCATCTACCCAGACAGTTCTTAATTATTTCTTGGTCTTTTCTGTCATTTTCTTCAGGGAAGTTATAAAACTCCTGATTCTTGGAATAGCAAGGGCACAGATACAACAACTACTTCCTTTTCTTTTTTTTTTTTTCCTTGTAATATTCCAATGCTTTCCTAGTATTTAGAATCAGGGATCAGCATATATTAAATATCATACTTCCAGGAAAAGTGTCCTTGCCAAAGTAGTTTTTCTTCCTATACAGATCTATTCTCTCAATTGCTGTTAAATTCCATTCCAGAGGTTCCATAAACTTTGAGGATGATTATACCATGTTTCTTGGTGACCTACTGAAACAGGGGAAGTTTGCATGCACTGGCAAGCTTCGTATCATGCAGGATATTGCTGCAATCTCTCTTATTGCTGCCACAAGTATGATGATAAATTAGTAATAAATTATTATGGTACACTAGTTGCTGCAGTGTGATAAGCTACAGCTTCACAGGTTCCTGAAGTGTTGAAGGGTCAACTCTAGACACTTATGGAGCAAATTATGCCTATTGGGGAAAAAAAAAAAAAAAGAAAAAAAAAAAAGGCAGGAATTTCTGGGATGCCTAAGCTTTTTGTTTGTTAGACATCTTCAAAAGTGACTTTCACCTTTCTGTTTCAGAATCCTGTTGTCATAAAATCTTGCCTTACACATGCTTGATAACGATTCAGTGAGGAGCCAGTGCAAAGGAGATGACCAAAAAGGAAGAAAAAGGAAAAAAAAAATCTGCTTTTACAATTGATGTTCCTCCATTCTGGAGTGTTTTGATGGTAGATAGCTTAAGAAGAAGGCAAGAAGCCAACTGTTGACTTACAGTACTTAGCAACAAGTTAGTGTTTGGAGGGAATGTGTCCTGCCTTTGGAGCAGCTGACTTAGTTGGGAGTTTTTGAAAAGTGTGTCTGCATTATAGCTAGACCTTGGGTACTTGGCAGTGACAGTATGATGAAATTGTTGGCATCCTTTGTGACTTACGTATATTCCATGACTTGACTTTTTAAACTTCACTCTATGAGTGGGCTGTAGGGATAAAAGCGGGCAGTGAATAGGTACGTGTATGGAAGGGAACCTGTCAGGGCACTAAGATGCTTGCTGTGGAAGGAGTGGGAAAATTGCTGCTCTCTGCAGGAAGATCATTAGCCTCTGGAAATGTGCTTTTAGTCTCTCTCACTGCTCCTGGTTTCAGGCAAAGGTTTAGGTCTCTCTACAGTTGGTGACTAAGAAAGCATTGCAGAAGTAACTGCTTGGCAAGGTGTAAAGGCCTGCTTCCTTTCTGGCTCTCCAAGAATTTGCCTATTCTAGAGTTAGGATATCAGATTGTCTGTGATGGTGAGTAAATGCTTCTACTACTTAAATCTTGGAGATATAGAAGTTCTTCCTTACTGTTATTTTACTGTTTACTTTTATCTTTACTTTTATCTTCTCAGCCGTGACTGTGGCAGACAACCCAACAATTTCTACATAGAAAAAATATAAAAGCCTATTGTAAGCAGGGCAGTTACTTATGAAAGTGGAATACTCGGTGTGTTTTTGGTTGATTACTCCATTCCAGCCTATTTAGGATATACTTTTTATTCTGAATTTATCCAGGTTGTCAAAAGGTTACACAAACACAGACATGTCTGCCAAAATATAGAATGACCCTTTTGACATGGCTACACAGCCGTGTCTGGAACTTAGCATATGCTAGAATCTGCAGCACTGAAACTGTTAGAAAATCATGAAAATAGAGATTGGCAGCTGCAGATATATACAGAAGAATCCTGTGTCCACATTCAAAGGCTTTATTGAGGATATATTGAAATATAATATGTCAAGTTGGTATTTACAGAACACTAGGTGTTCTTATAGGATCCTCTGCCAGGGACTCAAAAACAGTGTCTAGTGTTAATATATGCCGACTCAAACACCAATCTGGCAAGCTATTCTGTACTTTTCACAAGCCACGGAGGCTTTTGTGCCGATGTGATTGATGTCAAAGTGTCTTTCAAAAACCTTGTCAGGAAAGTGTCCTATTAGACGTGAGACATCAGGCCACTCTCTACTTTGGAAAAGAGGTACCAGAAGAGCTGCCAGCACCTGGATCAACTGCCAGCACCTGGCAGCTGATGGAAAAGGGTGGCAGGCAGAGGCAGAGGGAAGCATGCTGTGATGGCAAGAGGCCTACTGCTGCAAAACAACACATGCAATGGTCAGCAGTCTTCTGCACAGCCTCTGGGATATTTCTGCAGTTTTCTTGGCTTGCAGAGAAGCTTCTCTGAGTCTAGAAAGTCTCTTGAGTCCCAGCCTTTGTTAGTTTTCCTCCTTTTCCAAGCATCTTCAGCCAGACTTGTTTGTCCCTGTGATGCCTTAAATCTTTATACATTTCAGTGAAACAGCCTCAAAATTAGTTCTGTTCAGATATCATTAGATATGGAAAAAATTTAAGCTGATTCCTTTGTCCAATTGTGCTTTGAAACTGTTAGCAGATTCATGGCTCCCGCCTCCTGTCTTTCTCAAAGCAAGACAATAAATGAAGAACTGAGAAAAGTCTGAGTATTTTGGTTCAACATTTTAATAATGAAACACTTTGGGTAGTGTTCTACTTCAGCATGTACCCAAGTTTCAGTTTCTGAAGCAGGAACTTCACCTTACCCCTAACTTTATATACATGATCCTGAATGATAATTTGCAGACAACCAGACCTCTTAGAGGAGTGGAAAACAGAGGAGGAGGAAGGTTTTTGAAGTAAACAAAAGATGTAAGCATGACTACTACAAGGGAAAGAAAGAGAAAATAATGCTGGATGTTACTGATCTCTAGATGTAACTCTGCCTGTTGATGGCTGCTGGGTTTTGTGCAGCTTTTTTTAGGATCCTTTGAGTATAGCTTTTGACTTTTCCACACTTATCTACATTTGGAAAAGAGCTGGCATTACCTCCCTTCAATCTGCTGCTGGAAAACGGTACAGCAAAGCCCTGTATCACACCATAAGACAGCTGCAGACAGATATGGAACCATGTCACTGAGGCATCATTTTTCTCTTTGACCACTGGCCACATGTCATCCGTGGGCAACACTGACTTTGAAAGCATTTAGCTGCACAGCTCTTGTGACATCCCCTTGAGGCAATGTATTCAAGTCCCTCACAGCATGCCCGTATCTTTGTTAACCTGTTGAGTTATCATAGTCACTGGTCCTTCAGAGTCTTACAGGAGAAGCTTGTTGAAGTCTCAAATACATGTAAGGCCTTTACTGTGAAAGCTTTGCTGCAGTGTCTGCAATATGGAGAGTTATCCTATTTGGCGCTACTAGGGCTCTCACTGTGATATACTTTAGATTAATGAGACATCGATTCTCAGTCAAGAGGCTATTTAAAAACACTCCTAATTCGATGGGTTGTGCAGATGAATTAGTTCATTCAATGTAACTTTTGCCAATTACGCTGGTGGTGGGATGGGTGATGTGTCTGCTGTCTTTGAGATTCTCCCCTTTTTTGTGCACATGCTTTTAACCTTGCCTAGAAATAGCTGGCATGATGGTCTTCTTTTTTTTCTTTCTTTCTTTCTTTTTTTTAAAATCAGCTGAGCTCCAGAATTGAGAATCAAGAAGCATGGGTGCTCACAGAAGAGGGCTGAAGCAGTGTTAGGAAAATAAGTGACTAAATAAGCATAAAGCATTATTTGTTCCAGAAATATCAGGTGCCTTTGCCTCCACCTGGAATGACAGAGAGTTAAGTCTTCTCATGTTCAGGTGGTGCAAGTAGATGATAGCTTTATCACTGACCTTCATGCTCTAGGGTTTATCACTGACCCTCATGCCCTAGGGTTTTTTTCTGTATGGAAGGTTTCCCTGCACTACCACTCTACCTGGCTCTGCAGGGAAAAATGGTCTGGCCATTGCTTTTGCAGAAAAAGACAGAGGTACTACCTGGACCCTGGCTGATGCCCTGGATAACCCATTGCATCAGAGGATCTGTACACACCAAATCCTGAATTGTTCCAGGAACGGAAATGTAACTGCCTGGGAGACAGGAGGCATTTTTGTTTCTATATGAGACAGTGCAGTTGTCTGTGTAAAATATAAATGTGATGGCCATCATCCAGGTCTGGATCAAAAAGTGTCCACATCAGAGCCCCACTCGTCAGCAGCTGATAGCTTCCCAAGAGATACCAGTAACTGAATGTCTGGAGACCATGTCTGGAACTGCAGGAGGACTCTGATGAGAAGTGGTCACAGTTACAGCCAAGTTGTATCTGCTCTGCCTCAAAGAAGTCTTTCATCTCTGCAGTTAGTGGTCAGAAAAGAAAGAGCCTTATTGCTATTAAAGCCAACAGGATCACCTGCTGTGGTCCCCTGTGTGAAACAGGTGGTAGATATAAGACAGCTTTTATTGTTAACTTTGACAAACTAAATTCCTTTAAGTGGGTTACTTTGCTATGTTTTAATTTTGTAAGCAGTTTTCCAACTCAGTGTCATATGTGCATTAGTAGCCATTGATGAATGAATAAAAGTATCTCAATTATGTGCATGGCAAATTAAATTCAAGTGTGTTTTACAGAATTTTCCCATATGCAAGGATTGTGTGATTGTGTGATGGTATTCAAATGATGAGGATTTTAAGCTGTACTGGAGACTTAAAAAGCCTGGGAATTCAGTTAGGTGTTGAGAAAGTCTGTGAAATAGGACAAATTATTGAGTTAAAAGGGATGAGAATTTGAGAAGGAAGAGAAATGCATTTAAATGTGTGCATTTAGACGAACCATTGTATTTTGCAGTGAGAACTGAAGGTGTGCAAGCAAGACCCCTTGGGAAGTGCACAAACACTCCAAACATACAAAGGTCATGAAGTTGGGTTCAGAAGAGATTAGGAATTCAAATTACAGAGTGATGGAAATATCTGTTCTTCCATTTGCTTTGTCTGGGAATTCCTTGGAGGGGGTTGATTACAAGACAGCCTCTAAAGAATCCCTAGGGGTCAAGACCAGAAAAGATGAGAGCTTCTGAAGAAGCCTATGTCTGCTATTGTGGCAGCAGAACATTTTGTAGGCAACGTGTTCCACTGGAGAAGAGGGATTAACTACCGCCTAGCTTAGTGATTCTCTAGAAAGATATATGGAGTGACTCTTAAAGTAATTTCTGGAACAAAAAAATCGTGGTTCTGTGTCCAGTCTGGTAGATGTTCAGACATGCAGAGATGTCCTGTTTTTGTAATTCAGTTCAGGGCTCTGCTCTTGATTTTGGTCACGCATGGTCATCTTAAGCAACTTGAGCTTACAAAGTCAAACATCACCTTTGGTTTTATGGTCCTTCATTTCCAAGTCCTTGTAGTTGGACATAGTGAAAAAACTGGAAAAATCCATCCATGGACTGAAAAACATCTGAAAACTCAGATTCTAGTATATTACTATGGAGCTGTGAATTTGGAAGCATCATCCTGGTTATCAAACCAACTCTGAAACTGTGGCTTTGGTGTGGGAGGGCCTCATTTTTTTCTGCTTGGAGTGGTCAAAATGACATCTGTGAACTTCTGTGAGACTCTGAGTTCTGCACAGGAAAATGGAGATGCAGAACAAAGACTGTTCTGCTGCAAATTCATATTATGCTTTCGTTCCACCTAAGCCCCTGGGAACACTAGGGAGTTCACACTGTTCTGTCATGAGCCTACGACTCAGTGAACAACAACAGCTGGACATGTTGAGGCTGATGTCAGTTTCTGGATCCTCTCCGATGACACTCTGAGTCATTGCTCTTGATTTGATCCCGTGCAACATGTGGGTGGAGTACAGGACACTCAGGACTGCAAGGTAAAATTACTCATAGATGATCGGGATTCTATGTCAGAAAAGATCTCGCTGCTATGTCAAGATCCTCCTCCTGTCTGATAGGTGCTAACCGTCTCAACCATCAGATTTATATTTACAGCTTATCAATATGCCACATTCCATCACTTTGTTAGCTCCATAGATAACACCAATCATTACAGATTCCAATTCACCTTCACATTTGGCTCCTTGCCAACCATAGGAAGGGGAAAAAAAAAAAAAAAAAAAAAAAGTCAGGTATAGTGTGAATTAAGTGATTTACTTGAGACCCAGCAGGACACTTTTGGCTGGGCTGGGGCCAAGACTGGAGTCTTGGAATCTGGCATGCAAGTAGATGAACTGCTTTTGTATTCCAGATGAAGGTGGACCACACTAAAAGTACCCACTGTACAAGTGCTAGGCACTTCTTCCTGATGAGAAAGGTGCTAGGCTATTGTTGATATTTCTGCGTGCCATAACCTTGCAATCTGTAATGTATGCCATGTATGGAATTGCAAGCTGCTCTGTTCAGTTTATACTCAACATTAAAGAAGAGCTTCATCTAAACTGTCTAGTAAACATAGTTGCTACTTGGTTTTAGTTGTGAGACTCCAAAAGGTCCCCAAAGCTACTCACAAAAGAGGAATGAACTTAGAAGAAATCTGGATAAGCACTGTGGCTCAGCAGAGGTTCAAAAGGCTTTGTGTAGTCGCATCATGTGCAGGTCTGAAGCAGGCTCTGCTCTCCCATCGGAAGTGCAATGGGCCAACGGCTGTAGCAGGCAGTGCCAGCTGGTATGTGCACAGGCTGTAAAAACATCTTTAAAGCATCTCACTCTTTGCCATTAAAAAAATAGTATGAAATGAAATGAAATGAAATGAAATGAAATGAAATAAAATAAAATAAAATAAAATAAAATAAAACAAAACAAAACAAAACAAAACAAAAAAGCTTTTTGATAGACAGGAACTTCTGGAAAATTATATGAACCCTGAAAATACAGGGCTGAAGAAAACTCAAAGGAGTACATGGCAAAAAGGTGCATTAAAATACAGTTTAGCGGTGAGATAAGGGAGATATTGCACGCTTGAAAAGAAGGACCGTGGTCAGTAAAGAACAAGCAGAACAAGATGTGACATCTTTATCACTGGGGGAAAGTTGTTTTCTCCTGTCCTTTCACTGAAAAGCTTTCTTCTATTACAAATAAATAAATAAATAAACAGATAAATAAATAAATAAAAAGAAACAAACAAAATCCACAAAGCACTTGGGTTTCTGCAGGCTGCTTTGCCTCCACAAGTCTGAGCACCTGAGATTCAAAAAGCCCTGCATTTTGAGAAGGACCCTCAGCTAGTATTTATGTACCATGTAAAATTGGTAAAAGGCTTTCTCCGCCCCCCCTCAACCCCCCTTCTTTTTTCCCCCCTGTAGCATACATTGAGTGTCAATTGGTTTTTCTTCTTACCTTTTCCTTTTTCCTCATATTTTATTAGGGGGGGGGGATGCGGGGGGAGGGAGGAGAGGAGAGGGGGGTTGCTGTGATGAAGAAGTGGGAATTGTTGCTTTTGTTGTAAAGAAGATTCTGGAATTTCTGAACACAAGTAATAGTATTTTAAATAATGAGAAAAGATTCCACATGGAAAGCTCATCTGGCTGTGGCAGTTTGTGACTGAATGAGAGAAAAGTGCCCTAGAAGCTATTCATTAGGAATTCACTGGAAGCTCTCAAACAAGCCTGGCAGAAGCTGAAATTGAAGTGGTCTCTGACCTAATTTTCTTCTGCATGAAACATCTGCATCAAGGCACTCTTTGATGTATTCCACTTGGCTCTGTCTACAGTATTGTATCACATGGCTTCAGCGTTGCTTCAGTTTTAAAAGACATTTCCAGCCTGTAGAAGGTAATGTGATGTTACTTTTACCCAAACTAATCACTCAATGTGCTCCCGAAATAGAAACAATAGAGGTTCAGACAACGATGTCTGCTTCGCAGTCGTTGTTGCTGCCTAAGCTCACGGTTTAAAAAACCCAGATCTGTGATATTCATCTCATGTAATTCATCAACACCAGGAAGGGGAGGGAGAAGGGGGAACTGTGAGCCTTCTGTGTAATAGTATGTCAGAGGACACAATGCTTTACATGTGTGAGCTTTGCATTCTTTGCTGCTCCAGACATACAGATAGTTTAGTACATTGAAAACAAAAATAGGGAAATGTTGAAGGACATTATCATAAAACCTCAACAGAAGGAGCTCCTGGTTTTCATTTTGCTGTTTGTTCTCTGCTGATTGACACCCAAAGCTCACGGTGAAAGAAATGCGAGCATGTTTGTGTAGATGCGAGGACGGAGTGTGATGTATTTTGAATTTATATATTTCCCTCCTTCTTTCCTTTCCTACACCACAATACACATTTCAGATCCTCTCTCAAGCTCTTCTCAAAGTGGGGTGGAAAACCTAGCTATACAACAATCTCTCTTTGAATGTACATGCACTCACATACGCACACAGATAAATGCATAAATAAGAAATGATTATGGTCACTTCTTTATTCTGAAAGAATAGATCTTAGCCTTCTCCAGAAAGGCTTTCTGCTCAGTCTTACCTAATGGCATGCTGCTGTTTCCCCAACCTTGCTTGTATTATCTGAATAACTGTGGCGTCTTTTGTATTCCACCCCCTGAAGAAGAATCCTTTGAAATTCTAAATGACTGTGCTGCGGATTTTAATGTCTGTCTTTTAGAAATAGCCAAGCAATACCCACTCATGGAGCAAGATGCAGCAAGCCTTTTGAAAGTTATTCAGCCTGCTTCCTCAGCCTCATGAGTGTGTGCATGTGTGTCTACATGTGCAGTTTAATTCTCTGAATGTATGGCAGGAATATATTATTTCCCTGTGAATCACTTTATCTCTCCTCCTGTCCATCTACTCCACCCCCCAAATCTCTCCTACTCTTGTTGGCACAGGAAAAATAAAGCTGACTGGCTGGGGAGCTCGTGTAGGTCTTGTGGATAAAGCATGAGATGAGTTGGAGGCTTCTCAGTACGGTTCCTCACAGAGATCACAAAGAAAAGGCATCAACCCTTCTGCTGCTAATTATATGCCCCTGGGATAATCACAGCAGAAAACCCATGGCACGGGAGTCTCAAAATAACCTGCTCCCTGGAGTCATTTTCCCGGTTTAAGCTGAAAAACATTGGGTAGGCAGAATGGAGGAAAACAGACTAACTCCTGTCCAATTGCAGGTACCTGTGTCTTCTTTTGTGCCTAACCTGCTTTCGCTTGTGCTTCTCCTTTGTGCTTATGTGTCTTTCCCTCAGTGATTAGCGTAGGACTTACACCTGGTGGAGATGGTACAGTTAATTCCTTATGCAAGCAGTTGCTCTATCCCCTGTTGAGGTTGCTCATATTGCTGTGCTAGGAGTTGAGTGCATTTTGAGAGGCACTTCTAGTTCTGGAGAACTTCCTCCAAAGTGCATGGTCTAGTGAAATCTGGGGTATGAAGGGCGAGGTGAAGGTACACAGCCAAGGTCATGCAGCCAGAAGCCAGGAAGCAAACTTCATCTCATCTTCTGATGACCAAAACGCAGCACTTTGCAGTGGGAACACCCTGTCTCATCTTCTGCAGACAAGCACTAGGCCTGCCCTCGGTGCCTGTCGCCAGCAATAAATCTCCTTGAACTAATTTTGTAAAGGACAAAGCCAATGCTGTACAAAAACAAAAAAGTCCCATAGCTTCTTGGCACCTCTGTTGTTTCTGGAAGGGCAGTGAGGAGCAGGGAACCCCTCTCTCACTGCATTCACAGATAACAGCCCCAAAGAGTTATTTCAGAGAGCATATTTAAATAAGAAAAGGCAAGGTCTCCCAGCGAGCACTGAGGCTGATTTACACTTCTGCGAGGACGTGGTTGGCTGCGGACGGTGCCTGGCAGAAGCTTATCATGCCCACTCTAAAAATAACCATCTCCAATGGGCAAGATCTGCTCACTCAGCCCCAGCCTTGGTTTGCAAGCAGTGACATGACATTCAAAAGTGGCAGAAAGACTCTTTGGCAGGTCTGCAGTGCTTAAAAATCCAGACAGGTCACAGAGCAGGGCTTAAAACAAGTGGTTTCTGCTTAGGCAGAATCCAGTGTGCTCCCCAAGAGTGGGAGGCGCTGAGGGCTGAAGTGTACGTTCCCCGGTTTTGTTTTTTGTTTTTCCCGCAGGTCGCACTGTTCCTCCCTTCTCCCTGCCCCTGCTTCTCTCTGGGTTTTACGGTTGTGGTGCAGATCTGCCCCGAATAGGGGAGGTCATGGCACCCAAATGTTCCCCACTTAGCTCCAAGCGCTTGTGTAAATTAAAGCTGTTTTGTTTCTTACTGGTTGTCCCAAGCTCTGAAGACCCCTGTTTTGCTGTGCAGCATGCTCTAGCCTCTTCACCATTGTGATGTTTCCTCCTTATCCACCCCCTTACATCTGAACCCTGGAAGACAAGCTGGGTTTTGTCTATTCATTTGGCAGATGGTTAGGTTCAGATCATACAGGAACATAATGTTAGAAATGGAGCACGTGTGTTTGTGTTGTGTGTAGTGGGAAAGGGATCCCTGATCATTTTCTTCCTCTGTGGTCCTACAACAGCTAGCAGTTTCATGCAAACTCCTGTAGGTAACAGGAATAATAAATTTTTTTTTTCCTGCTTTTTTTTTTTTTTTCTTCCCCAAGTCTGTGCTGTATATACCAGCAGTGTGGTCTAGGCCAACGCTGAACATTTGTGCCTTGGACAATAGCACAGCCTGGACTGACTATTATCAGCTGCTGTTTTCTGGTTAGCTTTCCTTTTATTCAAGTGCACAATGCAAGCCTTTATCACCCTTCAGTCATAGTGACTCTTGAGGAATACATCTGGTTTTCTCTTTCAGCAGCTCTGAAAAGGTCAGTCTGTTCATTTCTTATTCGCAGGACACCACATTTTTTTCTGAGCTGGAAAGACAGGCCTACACCTTTTCATTCCATCTTGTACATAATTAGACATGGTGTCGCTCTAGAAACCTACCCTTGAAATCCTCTCGAGTAACTCTTTCAGAGACGGGGGAGAAGTGGAGAGGGAGTGGGAGCGCGGGGGACCACTTCCATCCGGTCTTAAATCTCATTGTGTGGCCACAAAAGCACTTCCCCCAGCGTTGCCAGTATGCTTTTTTCCCCCTTCTCCTTCTTTTTCCCCCCCTTTTCTTTCCTGATGCTAGTGATCGCTTTACTGACACGCCACATGTGATAGAAGCTCTTGCATAAAGAAGTCCACAGATTATTTGTGCAAATGCGATTGTAATCATTTTCACTTCAGCGACGTCCCACATTCTTCACGCAGGCTGTAACATAATAACAAGTGTGCCCATGAGGAAAGAGCTCGCAGCAGCTGGTGTCTGACAAATTATCCCGTTCCAGACAGGCAAATGGTGACTTGAGCTCCAGCAGTCAAATGGACGTGTGTTTGGTGTGCCCCTGTGCACTGGGCAGAGTGGGCTAAATCCTCTGCTGGAGGAAATCGTCACGGTTCCCCCCGCAGCCCAGTGCTTTCACCTCCGCTGAAGGTCAGTTTTCCTCCCCAGCTGCTGCTGGCCAGGTTCAGCCTAAGACACTGCAAAGAATGGAGGGCTGCAAGCCTGGAGGGTCCAAGGTGCTCCTCACAGATGAGTGCCAGTAGTGTCTGAGAGAAAGAAAGGGGAGGATGTTCCATGAAATTAGCCACTAGCCGGTATGAAGCAAACTAGGAGTGTCAACTTAATTTCTGCCAGGCAGATGAGGTTAGAGCTGTTAAGACTCAGTCAAGGGACAGTTGGATAAAAACTGCTGGTTTATTACGTTATTCTGCCAAGACCAGTAGGATGTTGGAGTATGATTCTTGAACTCTTGAAACTTATCCAGATTGCAGAGTTTCTATTTGGTGTTCTTCCCCTATTTCAGTTTTACCTTTCTGTGCGTGTCCTTATTTCCATCATGTGGTAGGAAGCCCTGGTGCAGGCTAGAAACTGGGAGCAAACTATCTGGTTTTCTTTATGTCCACCACATTTCTCCAGGTGCTCATAGCAGTGTGGTTGTGGTCTGTCAGGGCTTCTTTCCTGGGATGAAATCCATTCCTCTTTTGTTCTTTGAAACGTTACTATAGGATTTGAGTACATGGTGCAGGGCCTTTTCCCATGTGGGGGCAGTCCTTCCAGCTGAAATCTCATGATGTTAACCCTGAAACTTTAGAGATAAATAGCAATTACCAGGATTATTTTTCCCTGTTAGCAATTTCCAGCTCTAAGCTAAATATGCGTGTGCCCACCACTAGCACCTTGCTTTGCTGCTCACATGGAAGCTAACAGAGTAGAAGAAATACATTGTGAGAGAGCAATATCAAAATGGCTGACTCAGATGTGATCAGAGACCTCCCATTTCAGCTCCAACCCCTTCCAGAGAGCTGGTAGGTTTCGTCCTGCACAGTGGAGACCAAAGACATTGGCTTACCCAAGGAGTTTACAGCAGAGTGGGAGGAGAAAAATGAGCTTAAGGAGGCAAATAAATTTTCCATCACGCTATACCACAGTACAAGCTTTCTGTGAGACAAGGAACAGATCCTCCTCCTCCTGCATGTATTGAGTGAGTCACTGGACCATATCTTCTCTAATGGGCAGCCCTTCTTCCTTGCTTTTGATAGCAGACTTGATCCACACACTCCGCTATGGCAGAAGCATTTAAGCAGCCAAGATTCCTATTTAAGTTTTGTACTTTAAAGCAAAGAACTGGCTAAGACAGAAGGAATTTAATTTCTGGAATCAAATTCCTTGATTGGTTTAAAGCTAAATATACTCTCTTTATATATACGTACATATACACACTATATATATATTTAAAATGAAAGGCTTCTGAGACATTTTGCGATTTACCATTCTTTAGCAGTGAATAATTGCGTTAGGACACAGAAAGAACATTTGAAATCTTTGATAAATCACCCACATGATAGCAGCTCCTAGAAATACTGTCAGACATAGAGGCTTATCAGAGTTTCTATCAAGGACCCTGATTTTCACTGGTTTAGAACAATGTGGTCTTAAAATCTGCCCATAGCTAAAACGTATTTTTGGTCTTATCATACTGGGCTTACAGTAAATTGGAATAGAAATTAGAAAAGTGTAGAAGAGTTATGTGGATTTTTATTACCTCTTGTAGAAAGACATAAAAGTCCAGAATCTTGGCATGCTGCAAAAGATACTGTTCCTTTCATTCCAGCATCACATATCTGACAATTTATGGGTTTTTTTTTTTCATGGCACTCATGATGCTGAATTATCACCACCTTGTCTCACACAATTTGTCTGCACACAAGATACCACAACATGAAAAGAAAAATCTGGACTAAGGCTGAAAGCCTGATGTATACTCATCCTCCCTATGTTCTTTCATTCTGGATAAGGATGGAAGATAGATCTTCCTTGAAAAGTCACCTCTTGCTAACATCCTATGCCAGTGAGTTTCATAAACTCTCCACAAAATATATTCATTTAATTGCTCATTGTGTGCTGTACTACAAGCACTGGGTTCTTTTGGTTTGTCTTTTCAGAATAAAGCAGGCCATGGTGATATCCTCCATCAGAATACAAACATGCAACAGTTTTATTTTTCATTTTGGACTAGAAGAGACCTCTGTCTCCAGGTGCAGTTCTAATAGAAATAACAAGTAATGTAATAAATGACAAGTATGAGACACATCAGTAGATGCTGATTTAATTATTGGTTGTTAAAATAAACCTGTCTCACAATAGAGTCTGAATGAGTCAAGTAATAATTGACTCCATTATGTGGAAAAAAAAATTGATGATTATTTTGCTTTTGTTTCCTATTGAGAAGATGCTACTGTGACAAACCTGAAATACTTAATTAACATTTTTGAGAAAAATCAGCTTTTTTTGTAGTGGTAAAAGCCCTAAGGCCAGAAACGTTCCTATGTGGAGGAATAGTTTCACCACAGCTGTGATAGTCTCAGGACATAGGCAAGGAAAAGTTTGTAGTTTCCAATGAGTGTTTCTGTCAGAGGTAGTCTAACAGATATACATCTGATTTGGCTCAGAGAAGTTGTTTTCAGCTTTGAAGTATTTCAAACATTTAGAGAAGTTTTTGAGAGAGGAAATCTGTTCTACTTTTTCCAGCTACATAAGGTTCTGTGTTTAAATATATGACCTCAGCTGGAAAATGTTGTCTTACCTTTCAGCAAGGTCATTTTGATATTTCTGAAATATTTTATTCAAAAAGCTTCATAGGTAATTTCAAGGTTTCATTCCAGTTGGTAGGTGAATAATATTAAATCTGTAAGCATTTCTCAGCAAATGTAAAGTTCTGCTTTTTGAGCAGACCTTCTACAAAGATGAACAAATTTATTCAGAAATAGGCATTGTATGAGGCTGCTTTGAAAATAATGCCTCCTGTTTTATTATATTGGCCTGTGACATCAGAGATGGATGTTGCTGGTATGGCAGTAGAGATTGAGCCTTCCCACCAATATACCATTGTATTTTGTTGCTATGTAAAATTGGCAACAGAAGGGCAGTCTGAGAGAGCAGCATCTGACACAGAAGTGCATATGAAGAAAAAGTGTGGAACTGAATTTCTCCATGTGGAAATAAAAACATGGAATCATAGAATGGTTTGAGTTGGAAGGGATCTCAAGGATCCAGCTACTAAGTCAGTTTGCCTAAGTTATGATCCAAGCTGTCTGGAATAATTCCAGGGATGGGGCACCTGCAGCTTCTCTGGGCAACTGTGCCAAAGCCTCAATGCTCCCTCAGTGAGAATTTTCCCCTTCCATCTAATCTAAATCTCCCCTCTTTTAGTTTAAAGCCATTTCTCCTTGTCCCATCACTATCTACCCCTCCAAAAAAATTATTTCCCTCTTCTTCATAAGCTTTCTGTAATTATTAGAAGCCACAATAAGGCTTTCATGGAGCCCTCTCTTCTCCAGGCTGAACAAGCCCATCTTCCTCAGCCTTTCTTAATAGGAGAAGTGCTCCAACCCTCTGAGCATTTCTGTGGCCCTCCTCCAGACCTGCTGCACATCTTTCCCAAACCTAGACACAGTATTGCACATGGGGCCTCACAAAGCAGAGTAGAGGGGGACAATCCCCATCCTAACCTGCTGGCCACCACTCTTGAGTTACATCCCAGGATACAGTTGGCCTTCTGGGCTGCAAGTTCCTTCTGCTGGCTCATGTTAAATTTTTCATCTACCAGAGCCCCCAACTCCTTGCCAAAGGACTGTCTCAGTGAGTTCTTCTCCCAGTCTGTACACATACATCCAATTGCCCCAGTACAAGTGCAACATCTTGTGCTCGGACTTGTTGAACCTCATTAGATTTACATGGTCCCACCTTCTGAGCTTGTTCAGGTTGCTCTGGTTGCCATCTGTTCTGTCTCTGTCACTGATAAAGTGCAAGGTGCTGCACTTGGGCCAGGGCAATCCCAGGCATTTGTACAAAACTGGAACTCCTTGACTGCAGCCCTGCAGGGAAGAACTTGGGGATCCTGGTGGATGAGAAGCTGGACATGAGCCAGCAGTGCAGTCTTGCAGCCTGTAAGGCCAACTGTGTTCTGGGCTGCATTAAAAGAGAGGTTGGCCAGCAGGGAGAGGGAGGTGATTTTCTCCTTCGACTTGGCTCTTGTGAGGCCCCATCTGCATACAGGCCTGGGGCCCCCAGTATAGGAAGGACGTGGAGATCTTGTAGTGGGTCCACTAAGATGATCAGAGGGCTGGAGCACCTCTCCTATGAGGAAAGGTTGAGGGAACTGGGATTGTTTAGCTTGGAGAAGAGAAGGCTCCGGGAAGACCTCATTGTGGCCTTCCAGTACTTCAAGAGAGCTTATAAAAGGAGGGGGTACTACTCCTGGGGTAGTTGGTAGTGATAGGACAAGATAGGATAAGAGATATGGGAGGTTTAGGTTAGATACTAGGATATTTTCACACAGAGGGTGGTGACACACTGGAACAGGTTGCCCAAGGAGGTTGTGGATGCCCCATCCCTGGAGGCATTCTAGGCCAGGCTGGATGTGGCTCTGGGCAGCCTGCTGTGGTGGTTGGCGACCCTGCATATAGCAGGGGGGTTGAAACTAGATGATCATTGTGGTCCTTTTCAACCCAGGCCATTCTATGTTTTACTGATTCTATGATGAAGATGTTGAAGATCACTGAATCCAAAACAGACCCCTGTGGAACACCATTCATCACTGGTCTCCACCTGGTCTTATAGCCGTTGACTACAACCCTCTGGCTGCAACCTTCCAACCAATTCATTATCCACTGAACACTTTACCCTTTGAACCCATATCTTTCCAATTTGTAGAAAAGGATGTGTTGTGGTACCATATCAAAGGCTTTACAGAAGTCCAGGCAGACAACATTAGTTGCTCTTCCTTTATCCACCGATGCCACCACTCCATCAAGGAAGGCCACCAGTTTGGTCAGGCACAACCTTCCCTTGGTGAAGCCAGGCATGTCTTCCTGGAGAATCTACTCCATGATCTTCCCAGATACAGAGATGAGGCTCTCCAGTCTATAGTTCCCCATGTCTTCCTTTCTCCCTGTCTTACAAATGGGAATAATGCTTTCCTTTTTCCAGTCACCAAGGACTTCACCTGACAGCCACAATTTTTGAGAGTGTGACAGAGTGTAGCTTGGCAACTATATCAGCCAGCTTCTTCAGGACTCTGGAATGCGTGTCATCTGGCCCCACAGACTTAGTGCACATCCATTGACATGCATTGATGCTTGCTGAATGTTTATGGAGGTCAATCTGTGGATGTGAGCACAGCAAAGCAGTGGGTGATGTGTTTCAGCAGTGCTGAGAGTGACATGAAAGACAAGTTACGTTCCAGATAGCCATGCACAGTTGTCACCATGGAATGAAGAGCATCTTGATCAGCTCATCCATGCAAATTGGTGAATTATAACCAGAGAACTGTGTACAGAGCTGAATATCATCTTCAGTGTGTTGGAAAAAACAATGGCAATGTTGGAATATCACAAAGAATTCCCATAGCACCAAATTCAAGATGCAGTCTTCAGAGTGTAAAATGATGTGCACTGTCTTTTGGGATATGAAAGGGAGAATTCTCTTGTATTTCCTGGAACTTGAAAAAGCCATCAACTCTGACCACTACATCAAGCTAAAGGCTTGAAATTCCAGAGTCATGCCAGAGAAGAAGACAACCTTTCTCTTGCAACACAGTAATGCCAGACCCCATACCAGTTTGAAGGCCATTGCCAATTTTGACTGCACTGTCCTACCACATCCACCATATAGTCTGAATTTGGTGACTTCTGACTTCCATCAGGAAGTCAGGTTGATGGAAGATGGACAGTGTAGGCAACATTTTCCTAGCAGTAACACCATCATAGCTGTGAGACAGTGGGTCACCTCTGCTGGTGCTTGTTTTTATGAGTGCAGTATGCAGGCTCTGGTTCATCACTGGTGAAGATGCATAGTTAATGACGGTTGCAAAGTTGAAAAATATATTTTGCAGCTGAGAATTTATTAAATAGTGCTACAGAGCTCTTTTGCATTTGTTACAGTTTCAATGAAAATAAGTGGGAGGCATTACTTTCAGAGTGACCTCCATACTTCATCTGAAAATCTTAAAAAGTTGAAAGCCCTTTTGGCTTTGGAAGTGCTTAAGAAATTTCATCACTGATAAGTAGCCACAGTTACAAGCCATTGATGCACACTTGCCTGCAGGACCCTCCAAATTTCAGAGCATACTTTTTACAAACTGCCTCAGAAAAATCTTTGCTTTTAGTTTTTTAGGGGTTAAAAAAGTCAGTTATCAAATGAGACGTCATTGCCTGTGTCTCGCTGTGTGCATGTTTATGCTAGAAAAATGCATATGAAGGTTAAGCGTCTTCATTTACATGTGTGTAATATATGTGCACTGTGTCTGCAGTATGTAAATAAGACAGCCACTGTCTAGTGAGGCACCCTTTTTCCTCTGTAGGCTGACTTCAAGCCATAGTGGGGAAATGCTTTCTTTGCCAGAAACCAAACTGATCTTTTGTTTCCACGATCGGTGAGCTACCACTTTCACATTTCTCACTGAATTCCAGAGTTAGACCTTCCTCTTCCAGTGTGTCTTTCCTTTCACATTAATGAGCGCATGGACATGTGAAATGAGGTTACAGGACACGTACAGTCTACCACCTGTAAATTTCAACACTTCCTATAGCATGAAAGCGTCATAAAACTTTTCAGTTGATGTAATATTTTTTAATGATTCTGAAATATTTTATTTTCCCTTCCCTTCCAGAGTTATTCATGTATGTTACCATTGTAACTGCTCATGTAGCCACTCAGGTAACAGAGTTAAAATGATTGACACTGATATCAATTTTTTTAGTTGTTTTAGACAAGTGAAGGAAAAATACATTACTTCATCATTTTTAAGCATGTTTCAAATCACGTTTATTTATTGGTAATTTGGTTCATAGGAAATGGGGGGAAAAAAAAGATCCCACAACATTATCTGTAGAGTGGCTATCAATAATTCATCATTCCATAAATATGCAAAGACATCAACTATGTTTAGGAATATAATTTTTATCGGAAATCATGCGTATGTTTAAATGTTTGCCCCCTTGGCTAAGCCTTTCTACATATGTTTGCTGTTCCACTTAGATGACCAGGTGAAGTTCAAGGTACATCTATGCATGACATTTTAGAAAAAGAACTGTTTCCTCTGTCTGCCAATGGCTGTGAATTTCAGTGTGCCACAAAACCATAATACAACCTGATTATTCTTTGTGAGTGCACAATGTCAGGCTCATTCTGAGATGAACCAAAATGTCTTGTACTGCCCAATTAAATGGGTCAGCAGATATTATGCTTTGGTGTAACATCAACAGAACCATTCTGTATTTCAGGGCCAAACCTCATGGACCCCTCTATGTTTCATAATATCATTGAATCATAGAATCATAGAAAGATTTGAGTGGGAAGGGAGCTTAAAGCCCACCCTGTTCCAACCACGCTGTGTGGGCAGGATTGCCCCCCAGCAACTCAGCTGCCCAGGGCCCCATCCAGCCTGGCCTTGAGCGCCTCCAGGGCTGGGGCACCACAGCTTCTCTGGACAGCTGTGCCAGTAAATAATTTCCTCTTAAAATCTGTTCTAAATCTTCTTTCTTATAGTTTAAAATCAGTACTCTTTGCATTATCACTGGTAAAGAGTCTCTCCCCATATTTCTTTCCAAAGCCTTCTATAAGCATTGCTAGGCTGCAAAGAGATCTCCCAGAGCCTTCTCTTCTCCAGGCTGAAAGAATCTAAATCCCTCAGCCTATCTTCACAGCAGAAGTGCTCCAGCCCTCTGATCATCTTCATGGTCCTTCCTGGGCCCTCTCTAACAAGCTCATAACTTTCTTTTGCTGGGGCCCCAGAACTGTATGCAGTACTCTAGGTAAGTTCTCACAAAAGTGGTATTGAAAGTGAGAATCACCACCTTCAGCCTGCTGACACTATTTATTTTTATGGAGCCCAGGATATCATTGGATTTCCTAGCTGCAAGTACACATTGATAGATTCTGTTACTCACAGGTCACTGCAATAGGACATGAAGGGCAATCTCAGATCTAGATATGGACTCAGATCAATATTCATGACTCAGTGAAGTTACTGAACATTGAAAATCCAAGCTCAACTATAGACAGGACATCTCTGATACCTGAAAAGTCCCAGGATGATACTGAAACTTCTGTTATCTTGACAGCATTTCTATAAGGTGCAAGTAACAATTCTGAAGTCTATGAAAATCTCAGCAAGCAGTATTTCCATACTCTTTTAGTATAAATTAAGCACTTACTGTTCCATCTTTGCAGTTTCTTTCGTGTTAATCTGGCCATACACTATCTGTCTATGAGGAGGCTACTCACTTTCTTAGCACTCAGCATCATTTGTTTTCCTTATTCCTTGTTCCTGTCAGAGGGCAAACACTATTGCTGTCACTTAGAAAAATAGGATTTTGCCTGCTGTGCTTGAGAAATCTTCAGCACCAGGCTGATTGTATAGGTTCCAGGAACTCTTGTTGTGAGGCTGGGATTCAGATGACTGATCTATAGCTGCAAAGGTTCACTGCTTTACTGCACCAGCATAAAATGGAAATGTTGTAACATTCCCATCTGTGAAAGACTTGCCAAAACAGTTTAGTGTTTCAAAAGCCATGTACTGAACGAAGACAAGATCTCACTACAAGCAGTGGGAGCTGGGAGAGTTTATGAAGCAGAAAGTATGGGTTAAGGGAGAGATCAGACCAGTGATAGTTTACTGGCCTTACAATTCTTTTAAGAGGCACTAATGGTAGTGGACTGCTACAGTGGAAGTAGACCCAGACTCATTTAAGGCGGTAGCATGAAATTGGTTGCAATAAAATTATGCATTAAATGTGCATTATGTTTAATAAGACTGTATTGCACTCCCAATGTTTACTCTGTGCCCACTGAGGCTGATCCAATTTTCTAAAGTTCTCCAATTGGTTTGCTATCATGTTTTCAGCCAGAAGGTCAAATTTCACTTGCTGTTAGTACATGTCTCCATTACTTTGCTAAGGCATTTACACTCCATATTCATTACCTCTTCTTCTTCTTTTTTATCTATCTCCTGTAACTTGGCTTCTCCAAAACACTCCCTGTAGGTGGCATGTTTGACATAAATGAGTTCAGTCTTTAATAGATGTCAACTCAAGAACATATACATGTGCAAACACACACTCCTCAACACGCAAAGAAAAAGAGGGGCTAAGGCTATTTTCAGACCCACATTGGAGGTAATTTTATGTTGCTGCTCTTAAGGTGTATAAGTGACCTTTGTGAAATCATGGGTTTCGGATATGAAACTGGGAACATAAGTAGAGAGGCTGGAATATATGTTTAGAACAGTATGTGATCATGACTATACCAAACTGGGAGCTGGATTGTTTTAATCAGAGGCAATGATAGTTTTAGTGTTCCAAAAACACATTATTTCCTAACATCTCTACAAACTCTGTCAGCACTGAGCCCAGTGTGGGTAACACAGGCAAGGAACCAGCAGGCATACTTTCTTAGGGCTTTCTGTTTCTTCATGAAAGCACTAGCAGGAAAATACCAGCCTGCTTGTATTCTGTTCTCTTCTATTAGGAGATCATGTTGAGAGAATTCAGTGTGTCTAACAAGTTTCAGCCAATAACATAGCATTCATCACTTCAAAATGGACTGTCCTTGTTAGCAAAACTGGCTGGGTTACCCAGAAGAAGCCATTGTCCAGGACACTTGGTACTCTGCCTTGGCAGTAAGGTCTATGCTGAGCCTTCAGCTTGATTAGTTAGAGAAAATGCAGTGGAGGCCCTAAAAAGTCTTGCCAGTGCCTTATAATGAAGTATTTGAATTAGCTAGCTGCAAGGTATGTCTACCCCGCTGTCACTTCTCTGTCTCCAGGCTGAGGTAGATGTACTCATGTTTGCTTTAAAGCTATACCCTGGCAGGCTGTTGACTATATGCACCTAAAACCTGCCCAAAGCACAGAAGCCAGCCTGACTTCTTAGGAACTGCCCTTGGCTCATCCTTGCCAACCTGCCAAAGGCACAGCTGCCTGCCTGCAGCAGGTCTTCATGTTCAGTGATGGCCAGCCTCAGGAGCTTCCTGGGGCCTCCCAGTGCTGATGAGATCTTCTCTAGTGGATATGAATCTTCTAAGCGCTTGGCAGTCATCCCAGTAAGATGCAAGGCAAAATGCTTGGGCTGCAAGAGCAAGAAGGTGGCAGGTCCATCCAAGGACCAAGCTGGAGGTTCTATGAAACTATTTTATCCACAGCAGATTGTGTCCCTGGCCTCACCTGGGGTGGTTGCTACTTCTGCTCTAGGTGGGTTAAGCTGCTCTCACACCCCATCAGGCAGTATCCTCCTGCTTTTATATGTGACATAATGTCACGGCACCAGTTTCATTTTAACGCCCAGCTTCTGGTGTATGACAATTCTTCTCCTCCAACTTTCCAGTTGTTGGTCTTTGCCAGACTTCAAGTGGTATAATCAGCTTTTAAGCAGTGCCTTATTGGCGTTGTTGCATCGCTGCAGTGTAAGCTACAGTGTCTATTTTTATTTTTATGTATGTATGTATGTATATATGTATTTATTGATTGATTGATTGATTGATAACTAGAGCAAGCCATTCCTACCTCTTTAAACCAGCTGGAGACCTTTTTTCTCTAATGTTCACAGCCTGAACAAAGGAGCATGGGTCTTTTTCTGGTAGTTCTTGAGGAAGGAACAGGCTTAACTGAACCTTAAGCTGTCATTTAAATATTTTAGCCTGAGAATAATTTGTGCTGCTTCATATGGGGGCTGGAACCGGGCAGTGAAAGTGGAGCTCTGCTGAAGGAAGTGCTGAATCATCTCAAAACACAGAGAGGTTGTGGCAAAGCTCACAGCATTTCTCATTCATTACACAGCCAGCCTTGTCTGCCTCTTTTGTCTCCTCATGTACAGACTGTGCTATATTTTTTGCTGCTTGTGTATGGAGAGAGCCATGTGTTGGTGCTGTTTTTCTACCACTTCTACCTCTTTTGTTCCTGAATGTAAAGGCAGTGAATTAATTTGTGCTACTTGTGCACTGATAGACACAAATTTTGATGTTACTCTTCTGTACTTTGTGTCATTATTGTGTGGAAGTAGTAGTCTGTGGATTCAGAAACATGACTCAACTGTTGAGAAAGCACTGATACTCATTTTTGAACTTACAGTGTGTCATTTTCATAAGATGTTAAGCATCTGACCTATTTTATAGAAGCGCTTTGGGTGTTGTGAGCTGGATTACAAAACCTGTGGTCCCCCAAAGTCATTACTTCAAAAATCCTCAGAGAAATTTTGTTACCGACCTCTAACAGTGAATAATATATTTCTTGAAAACCATCTTTTTCTAGGTACATGCAACAATCCATTCACTTTTTTATAAAAATTTATATGCATGGATTTGTGTGTTCACCACCCACGATGTTCTTCACCTGGATCTCTGGGTCCTATGTATAGACAGAGAAGACCAAGAGGTTGAGCAGGGAGTGTACCTGTCCCTGAACTGCCTCACCTCCATGGAGTCCTTATGGGACAAGACCAGGTCCCCATCTCCCTTAAAAGGCCCAAAATATCCTTTGGCACGATACTGAGGCAAACAGCTGAGGCAACTGCTGCCTTAACTAACCCAGCTAAATCTATCCACAGCCATGAGTCAGAGTCCTAAATCTATGTGTAACCAGTCCCCACCTGCTTTGCACTTGTCCTTTCATTTTTCCTCACAGAGTGAGTAGAGAACCTAGGTTTTTCTGAGTGTCTGTCCAGACCCTCCTTCAGTACTTGTCTTGACTGGCATGTTATATTGCTGCAGAAGATAGCATTGCTGTTAACTGACCTCTGATTATGTCCCAAAGGTCCCAAAGGGAGGAACAGAATCAGAATAAAGACAGGGCAGAAAAGGAACAGCTGTCCCTTTTGCTACATGGAGAATCTTGGTTGAGGAACATTAAGGCTGCACCTCATAAGAGCCTTCCCCTAAACAGGTGGTCAACTTGGGCAGGAGGTTTAGACTTCACCTAGACTTCTTCAACTGGCACTATGATTTAGACTTTTGTAGTCATCACTCAGAAAGCTGTTTTTATATTCATATGTAATTATTTTGCTTGTTTGTTTGTTTGTTTTCTTCTTGGGTTGTGGCTTTCTACTTCATCCCAGCTGTTTGCATTTGCTACTGCTAACTTGAAGATGAGAGCTTGAGAAGGGACTAAATTTCATTGCTGCCTGCTAGTGAAAGACATACAAAAAAGGGGCATAGTTTTAATTTGAGTAAATTAAATTAAATTGCTGAGAACAACAAAAGAAAACAGCCTTGGCTATCTGGTTTCCATGCATAGGAAAGAAGGACCTAATTCATTTCCCACTGAAACCAACAGAAGGAATTTCACTGAGTTCACTCCACATTGTATCAGACCACAAGTAAGTACTTTTTAATTATTTTTGGAAGCTTCCCCCCCCCCCCCCCCCCCCCATTTGCTTTGGCTTCATTGTGTTCTACTAGAAAAGAGAGTGGTGGAACACGTTAGTATGATGATACGTGGCTTGTGCTGCTATATTCCATGATGTCTTGTGCTGCTATATAAGTGCATAATTCACATGTAATTGGTAGAAGGCCAGCTCAGTCATGAAAGCACAAACAGATAAATACTTTTGTTTAAAACTCACTTCCAAACTCACACACAAAAAAAGTAAAAAATGCTGTTCAGTTTTTCCTCAAATAAGAACTTCTAAAAAGTATGTTTTTTGTTGTGTTTTCTTTTTTTTTTTTAATAAGTAATAATAATAAAAAATAGTAATGCAGAGGAGTGTCCATCCTAGTCAACTTGATCTTTTCTATTCTCCTGTGTAGATGAAAGTGAATGTTAACTACATTGCAGAGCATGGAAAAAATCATCTTGACTTGCAAGAAGTCAGACTTCCTCTAGGAACCCAAAATGTCCTTCAGTGGAACCATTAAAGCAAAGAGAAGACTCTAGACTTCAGTCTGAATGACAATAAAGACCCTGTTTCTGCACAACACAAGCACAATCATTTCGACCTGCCTTAGATGTAAGGCTGTAATCCAGGAAGGTGCTTATACACATGCCTGCCTGTAAACAAATGCTTAATCCCATTGGAATCAATTGGGCCTCAACTCACCTCGAGTTTTCTTTGCTGTGATGAATTTAAACATCTGCATTGAAGAGAAAATTGCTCACAGCACCCTAATCTTTAGCAAGCATTGGAAAAAGTTTGCAGTGAAATCAGCAGGACTTCAGGCAATGTGAAGGCCTTTCTGAATCCAGCCTTGTCCAGGTCCCAAAATCTTCCAAGAGCAATGGGTGCTGGATGAAGCCGTAGATGCAACTAGATGTTTTCACACTTCTGCAACCCTCCCCCCTCCCCCCTCCCCCCCCCCCCCCCCAAAGAAAGCAGAAAAGATTGGAGAAGGAAAGAAAAGGAAATCAAGGGTGTGTTTTATTGTTTTGCCACCTTTCAGAAAAGTAGCTGGTGAATGAAATGAGTGAGGTTGTGAGAAAGAAGTAGCTGGTTCCAAATAGCTACTGATTTGATTTCCTTCTTTCAAATGACCTGCAGGCTGCTAGTTTTGGTTTCCGCACTCCCAGGAATAACTGAGATCAGCAGTGCATGGATCACATGAAGAACAGAGATTATCCAGGAATAAGCTGTTCTCTCATTCCTTCCAGCCCTGCTCTTTTGTATGTTCCCTGTCAGCATTCAAGGTTCCATCTCTTTGTGTTTCAAAGGTTTATCTGAATAAAACTTAATGGAAGCTGGAGGACTAGATGTTGTCTATGCCTCATGCCCATATTTCCTATAAACTGCTGGCAAGCATGTGAAAAGTTCTCCAAATTGACAGTGCACACAATGTCCAAATCTAATTTGAACTGCATGGTGCAGCTTCAGCTTTCAATCACACAGCACTTCCCCTAAAACAGTGACTGTAGCTACATTTCCAAATTGGGACATTTGAGAAATTGCTCATCACGCAGCTCCCTCAATAGACCAACATATGTTTCAGCAGAATCAACAGGCTGACAAACTCCAGGCCACTGAAAGTTTTATGTATTGGAGAGCGTGTGTCGTACATGAATCAAATGTGTGTCATGCTTCAGAACTTGGAATGTGAATATCTGCAAACATTTTCCAGTATGGTTATTAATTATAGGGATGCTGTAAACAAGTCAACCTTCCTCACACATCTCATTTCAGTTCTATGCCGCAGCAGAGAGCCTTGGCCAAGTGACATCGCCAACCCACAAAGCCTCACCCACCTACTCTGCTCTAAGCACTGTGAATGATCTTGCTGTGCCTGATAGAATATGATTGTTAATCTTAAGCTCATGCTTTAGTTTTATAGAACTGACACGTAAAGTGCTTGGAGAAGATTGGAGGAAGCACGAGGAAGATTTGTTTTGTGCATGGGGTAATGAAAAGAAGTTCCAAAGGTCTGGAGATCTGAGGTCTGATGTTTGGCCTTGTGAACTTTGCTTGGTCTCTCAGAAATGAGAACATTACAGGTGATGAACATCCATGGGTTGTTGTGAGACTAAAATCATCCATGGTTGGGAAGTGTTCAGAGGCAAGTGTGATGAATGCTATAAAAAAAAACTATAAATAATAGAAATAATAAAATATAAAAACTTTCCTTACTCTGACAAATATGTGCTGTCCTTCATCTTTTACTGGGTCAGAACACTCAACTTTGCTTCTTCAAAGAAATTCTGAACTAAAAAATTTTACCCAGTGCAGGTTTAGGGAAAAGTATGTTGTGAACAAAGAGCTGATGAAAAGTAGATCTTTGTGATGGAGACCATTTCTGAGAAGAAAACGTACAGTTTCTACTACATCACTGATGTGACAGAAACATTTTTTACAAAGCAGGTTGGTTTTCTTCAGAACAGTTTATTTGTTGGTTTCTCCTCACATACTTTTTTTCATTCTTTCTCACATTCTCTCACATCTTTTTTTCTTTCTTTCTGTCAACAGTACCTCCCTGATCAAGTGGCAAGTAGTAAGCATAGTGATTTTGCATTTTGTATTCTCTCACAGGAACCACAATAAAAGACTTACAGATGTCCAGAACAGTAACAGTTCTGGGCCATCAAAAGCCAAATCCTGGAGAACTTCATCTCTGTCATAGACTTTCTGTGTGATATCTGGCATTAAGCTCAATGTTTTATTGTCCCACATACTAAAGGAAAATAAGTTTATTGATAAAAGAGGGTGTATTGGAAGAGTGAATTAAAAGGGCTAATTGTGCTTTGATGGGCTGTATCAGTGTCTGCACAGATGTACACTAGCTTTGACTGACAAGTGACTTTTATTCTTTGTGTGGTGCAAGCAATGATTGAGTTTGGTTTTTTTGCTGCTCAAATTTCAAGAAGTTTGTAAAATTCAGAGACCTGAATTTATGTCATTAAATGAAATTTCTGTCGTTACAATTTAACTTTGCTATTGATTAGTGGATATTCCTTTTGTTATTTTAATGGTATAGTTGTTCATGCAAGCTGGGAAATACAGAACAGAGAAGGCATAAACTAGGAATCTCAAGTATTTCTCTGGATTCTGTGATGTCTTCCCAGACAAGCCACAGCTACATCGTGAAACTATTCCTTTCAGCAGAGCTATGGGACTTTGTAATCTGAGTGTGAACATCAGTGGCCAAGTATGTGACCATGTGTATGTAAAGGTAGTTTGCCTGGGGGGAGAAAAAACTTCACTGAAAGTTTTTACAGCTTTCTTTTCCCATTTATGTAATGCCATGCTCCTTAGGAAACGTATGTTATCTTTCAGTGACTCAATTTCCCTGTTTGTAAAATGGTACTGCTTACATTTTTTTCCCACAGTGGACAGACTAAAGTAGTGTCCATGGAAATGCTGCTTTAGAGTAGCTATTACACGTATATATATATGTATGTATGTATGTAAGTATGTATGTGTGTATATATTACACATGTAACATATAAACAGAAAATTAGAGTGACACACTCAAAAATGTTGCTTAATCTATTGGCATGTGCATATTGATATGCCAAGCTTGATATCTCTCAAATATTTGCTGATCTCACTTTTATTTCCAAAAATTATCTTTCTGTTGCTCACCTCTGCTATTCCAGGGCTAGAGCTCATCAGATGAGATGTTTACTCAATGTCTTTGTTCCACCATCTTTTTGGTTAGAAATATTTTTAAGGCCTCTCTTTGGGTAGGCTTTTCAAATTTGTGTTATTTGGCATATTGTTTCAGGTCAGCTGCAGCAGTATTATTGACATGATGAAGGTAGGTGTAAAGAAGTGTTTCTAACACTAGAAAACTAAATGTCTATGAAGACAAACAGTTGTTGGTTTCCTTTTTCTTCGTAGAGGAACCTGATATAGTCTTGAACTGTGATTTTGAGTCTTAGAATTTTGGTTTGAGGAACCTAGCTGGGGTTTGGCTTCCCCAGTGTTCCAGTTGGCAGAATCATTCAACTGCGTAGGGGAATTTCTACCCAGCACGCAGTCCTACACATAATGGATATAAATATGATTCTTGGAATTTACCAAACAATAGACAAGAACAGTATTCCCAACAGGCTGGAGGAGAGCAGTTAAGTATGAAGGAAACACCTGCAGAAGTGGGTATCCATTGTTTCCTTTTGATGTTTATCACTGTGCCTAAATCTGGAAAGAATAGGATCTTCTGGCCTTCAAAAATGATTTCCTTCCTAGCCTTTATTGCTTGGAGGAATCTGTCCAAGGATTCTTGTTTTGGAGACAGTGAAAATTATCTCCGTGCCTGGGTGAAATTTCATCTCTGGCTCCTCTAAAGACTGAGCAGGTAACTTTTGCTGATCAAGTCATTTAAAATGAAGGATTTTAGCGAGCCACATTTGTGATGTGCTTCTCACAGTGGCATATTCTGATATACTGGGAAAACTTCACAGTGCTGGTCCTAAAAGAGAGAGGTGCAAAGGTGGATGCAGTCTGGGACCTGACTGAAGCTGCTATGTGAAGATTTCCAGACCAGGGGCTGACAGGTACCATTCTGTCCTCCAACATTTCTCCAGCACTCTGATAGATGAAAACTGCTAGAAAATGAAGAGACAGCCCAATCCTAATGCATTTTTGATCAGTGGAAGAGCCTGACCCTGGTGCATTGAGGGGTCGTGAGCAGGCCCTCCCTTTGCCTTGTCACCTTTGGAGACAGAAAGCACGTCTCTAAAGCCAGACACTTCTGCAAGCCTCTAAATGCTCTCATATAGCTTTAGGGATCTAGATCTGAATACTATCCCTTCTGGCTGATCCTGCTGCTGTTCTGACTGCCTGAGATTTGTCTTCTCTTTACAGCACCTTTTATTATTCTTCTGACAAGCCCTGAAGAGTGACAATGAGGAGGCAGGGGCAGGCGTCCAGTGCTCCCAGTGGTGCTGTTTAATTGTATGGTTTTTTTTCTCAAGCTGCCAGCTGGCCCTGACATTCTGCTTGTTTTCTCCCCCCTCAGGAGGCATTCTTTTGGTGGAAGTTACCTCACTGACATTTGACTAAAGCAGCAAATGATGCTGAGCCGCTTCTTCTCCACCTCAAGAGGAGCTGTGTGGCCAGCTTTCTCTTTAACTGCTCCCCACAGCATCTCACCCAGTTTCCCTGTATTCACAGCAATTCAGAGGCTTTCAGCTTTCCTCCTCTTTCCTTCATTCTCCAAAATCTTTCTTCTTTCTGCTGAGTCTTTTCCTCAGACTTCACAATGTCTAGAAGGAAAATACTTGATTTTCTTCTCCTTTGTGCTGACACAAACCAAGAATAATGCAACAAAGAGCTGTGAATTATACAGGATATCTCAGTGAGGCTTTGCATGTGGCTATAGTCCTCCCAGTTTTGCACTTCTATCCCCTTAGATTGCCTGAGACCACAGAAGATGGCAATCATATGCACAGTGAATGGCTGGCCACACTCAGCTCAGTGTTCTGAATTAGCAGTGTGAGAACCCACCCCATTATAACATGTGGCAATTTTTGCCAGGCACTGTGACCCCAGCAAGGCTTATTACTGTGAGCATGGTACTGTGTTCATGCATTCCTATGGCTCATTGTCTTCACAAAGGATTTATATTGCAAGCTTATGGCTACCTGCAATGTACTTTGTGGATATGCCTGAAATTATGTCTTCATCCAGGCAAGGATTATTAGGGTCCATATGTTTGGTAGCCATCCAGCTCCCACTGACAAACACTGCACTCAGTTGTGTTAACTGAGTGCAATGGGAGCCAGAAATCCTCCCATGTTATAATTTAACACGGTGGAAACCTCTATGTTGTTTAGATGCTTGGGAAGGCACCTACAGATCGAGAATGACAGTCTGAGAGGAGGAGATGTAGGTGAGGATGGGGATGGGGTTGGGGAGGAGATGGGATGGGGATAGAAATCATGGGCAGGGAATCATGTCAGCAATGTATCAGTTGGGTGGTAAATACCAAGTTATTGTTACTGCATTTTCTTCTAGCCCTCTCTGCTGGTCCCCCACCTTAAAGATTCCTCCAGTATCTGTAATTATGTTTGTTGGATAAATTCAAACCAGAAGAATGAAAAAAGCTTTCAGACTCGTTCAAGATCATTAGTTACAATGAATATGTATAGTATTCACATGCTATAATGAATTATGCATAACATTATGTTAAATATATTTTTTATTATGTATTGGAATATATTTTATATGTAATATGTTTTTGTTGTTGTTGTTGTTGTTTTTTCCTTCATGTTCTGGCCCCCATTTCCTCTGAGTAAATGCAGTATGATGACATTGGCTATACTGGTGCCACCTTTGTTTAGCATAGGCTAACAGACATCAGAAAGCACCAGACAGACCAGGCCAAAATGTGCCTCACTCCTCCCGTTTTATTTGCAGTATCAGTGCAAACAATCCATACCAGACAGCATGAGACTGCCATCTCATTCAGACTGTTGCAACCACCTGAAAACTAAATCCAACTTCCCACTGCGGTAGCAAATCAGTTTGAGAAACCTTTGAGTCTCTCCCTCTTCATCAGGACATCAAGAATGTATTCATGCAGCTACATTGAGTTTGCAGTGCACACAAGGCAACCAGGAAAATGCAATGGACTGTCACACCTGGAAGAACAAGTTGGACAACAACACACCTCTGTAAGTGTTCTGGATTGATTCTAAATTGTATGCAACTTTGTCATCTCTACAACATATGACTTGAGGAATAAATACCAGCATGGAGCTGTGGCATTTGTACATATTTAAACACCAGAGTTGGGGTCCATGATAATTTCAACCTCTAGACTTTTAATTACATACTCACGATTGCCTAAATATCCTGTGGTATGCTATGCCTTGTTCTTGTATCTCTTCATCATTATTTATGTCACAAAAGCATGAGAAGACCTCAGCCACCATTTATTCCCACTGAATTCAGCCATAGGTCTTACTGTAAGAGATAATTCAGCCAAGACATTTAGGGAGACAGCAGGGGAAGTTACTAAGGTGCTCCTTTACCCTTGGTTCTTCATTTAAAGTTTACCAAGAAGCACTGAGTTACCCCAGAACACTGAAATGACAGCTTTTCATCTCTAAATATTTTCCTTGGAGTTTTAGCTTGTAGATGTTTTGCCACACTCGGACAGATGTCTTTCCTTTTAGATGTCGCTCTGACACTTCTGAAATGAACATTAGGTCACCATTCACTGCAGCTATGGCCATGCTTTGCAGTTGTGTAGATCAGAAGGGCTTATCCAGAGAACAATACTTCCAGTACTAAAGCTGTGTAAAGTAATGCAGGCACCGTCTGAGCATGGCCTTCTACATTTATAGCGCTGAATTAAAACGCTTGGGATACAATAACCTGAAAGGGAAGGTGACGCATTTCAGCAGTTATTTTAGAAGCTATTTTTGTGGTCATTCTTTAGCCAGATCTAGAGAGCTTGACTTGGTTCTTATTACACTTTACTCTCCAGTAGCCTCATTATTTCTAGAGGATAAAATCCTCTTGGCCATATAGCTGATTTGGTTAAGATCCATACTCTACTTAAAGATACTACCTGTGAAAAGAGCAAGGGACATATGAATTGCTACGGACTGTCTTGACATACAGAGAGAATTTAACCATGGTCAAATTGATGCAAACTGCATAAAATAACTCAACAGTTCTTATTTAGCATATTTCATCTGAAACTTATTACCTAACTTGGCTCATTCTCTTTCACCACTACTGCATATGCACCTCATCTCCTCTGCAGTATTTCAACAGATAAATTCTCACTCTTTCATTCCTACCATTATTCCAGAACACCTCCAAAACAGATAGAGCCATGCTGACAGTGAACAGCTTTTGTTGGCTTAGCCCACATGCTTTGAAGAAGTAGTGTAACGACACTAACGGGAAAACTCTTCTTGTTGCTGTCTGTGTTTGGATGTGACTACAGCATGGGGTCTGTAGCACTGAAAAATTCTTACTGCTGCATATCCCAGTGAGCACAAGTGAGGTAGTGCTCAAACCAACGACGTGGAGAAAGTCACACTGTATCAGGTGAGCACCATTTCTAAACTACAAATGCAAAATTCATCAGACACCGTTATTTTTATGCTGTTTATAGGTTAAGTTTCTGTTTGTTTCTAATCATTGTCTCACCATTCTACCGAGAGGAGGTTAGATGTTTTTAGGACTTATCCTTTCCAATTTTTGATCATCACAACGTTTTTAGGGAATTCAATCTTAATTTTTTAATGTTTGCTGACCCTTTTACCTCACTACCCCTTTGTTCACTCTTGTTGAAGAAAATTAGACTTTTCATTCAATCCACTTTTCATGGCTGGAGAAACAGCAATGTTTTTTTTTTCACAATAGACGTTAATGAATGTGTAAAAACCTCTTTATTAGTCTAGATTAATCCATCAGTTAGGCAGTTCAAAGCAAGCCTCAGCAAGCCACATAATGATTAAAGTGAAATAGAGTATCTCACAAATGACCTTAAGAGTTGCAGGTAGAGTTCTTGAGAGGTACAAAGTGATAATCCTCTGTTGGCATCTTGGGTAGTTTACCAGATTTATTGTGCTTTATGATCATACAAGCAAGATGTAATTATGCTTTTCAAGAATAAATTATAGGAATTAAAATTCAAAATGTTTTAGATGCTGGAAATAATTTTTTATTTTGTTTTATTTTATATTTTAAATATATTTTAATTAAATATATATTAAATATATTTAAACAATATTTTAATAATTTAATATTTTAATATTTTATTTTAATAAAATAGTATTTAATATTTTAATAAAATATTAAATAATAAAATAATTTAATATTTTAATAATTTAATTATAATATATTATAATTAAATAATATTTTATCTTGTTTTATTAATGTTCTGGCTCAGCTTACAGCAAGAACTTTGGTTTTACTTCTACCTCTCAAGCAGTGCAGAGTTTAGAAATCTGCATGGCTCTTACATGTCTCTGTCTCCCTCTTTACAAAAAATGATATTTGGCCATATCCCAGCAATTTAGCAATTTTGTGTAGAATATGTCAAGCTAAGGGAAATTTTGGTTGGGTCTGAAAGCTGTATAGGAAGGGAGATGACAGTTGTCGAGCCTCTTTTAAATTGTAAAGCACAGTACACATACGCATATATACAACACTGCAGAAAATCAGTTTTTCAACCAGATGTATTTATAGAGTGCTTTAGCTTTGGCTTAGCAAAGGATATTAGGACTTGTTAATTATCTCTAGCCAGAAAAACAGCACTGAAAAAACTGAGAACCAGGGTGGACCTGTTGGCAGCAAGCTCCGTGGCTTGGCTCATTGTTAAGTTCAGAGAAGGTTACAAATCCTCAGAGTGTCCCAAGCAAGAAATTAGCAGTGGATGAGGTTCAAGTCCTGCAGATCCATCTGCATGAGCAGCCTGGAACAGGCAGTCTTGGCTCTCCCTAACAGTGACAAAGCTGTGTTGACTCCTGGAACACTATGACTGAGCCTACTAGCACAGAATGGCATGACCACATGGCACCAAGGATGATCCTGGCAGCACTTGGAGGTAGGGCCAGACTCACTGATGCTTGCTAGCAAGCTCCAGAAGTGTGCCATGCTGTTCATTATACACCCCATACTTCTGGGATTCATTCAGAGGAAAAGGAGGATTTACATAGGATGCTGCTCTTTCTCAGCATGTCTGAACTCCATCTAAGATTGTAGTAGGTGGCTTGTTGCCAAATGACAAAAGAGCCAGTGTCACAAGGTGTTCTACACAGTGCTGAGTGGAGATTTCTAGAACAAGGTTGGCTTGGAAGAACCATCCTACCTGCTGTATGAACATCCTACCTGCTGTGTGAACCATCCACAGCTATTTTGGAATTTCTTAAACCTTTAGAATTCCATAGCGAAACAATTTTTCTGCGTTTTACTCACTTGTCACAGTGACTTTTGCAGGTTATGACAAAATAGGAACACATATTAATAGAAACAAAGAACTTTCACTTTTTTTTCTTTTTTCTTTTTCTTTTTTTTTTTTTTTTTAATATAGCTTTTCTTTTCCCCCAGGCTGCAGTTTCTACTTGATTACAGTATTCACCAGTTTTTCAGTATTTCATTAATAAAAAAAAACCTTTTTCAAAAGTTGTTTTAACTGAGCTGTTTAAACTTTACTGCTCAATGAAACTGAGTTTACAAGGTATGTGACTGGGAGTCATTTTTTAAATCCCAATTAAAATATACATATAGCTTGGTATTTTTTAATTACCTAAATTTAAAACAAAATGGAGAGTTTATAAGTTTCAGATGGTTTCTTGAGGCTTTATGACTTTGATCTGGAGAAGAAATTGCCCTCCTTACAATTTTTTAAAAACAAAAAATATCCAACCAAAAACAAGGGAAATGTTGTGATTTAAAAACTGATTACAACAGGTATGCAATAAATTATGTCCACACTTTTTATAAGGATTTTTATTGGCATGAATCCTAGTCATGGCACCACATCAAAATCTATAATCAGTCCACAGGTGCCAATCCATTCTCCTGCTCACACGATACTCTGAAGACTTCTGGTAGTTTGTGGCTTCTGGGGCTGGGCTCTGCTGTCATGCCCAGTGGTGCAAATCCACAGACAGTTTAATTAAAACTTACAGCTAATTTCTGCTGCCAAGAAACAAAAGCAGGCAAAACCATTCTCATTGCTTTTCCTCACGTGCGTGTTTTATTTCCAAGGTGAAACAAGCTCTGGTGACACAGCAGGACACAAGGAGCTCCATGTTCTTTATCTCTTCACTGGAAAATGATAGAAAATAGTAATTGAAAGCAGAGGTTCACCTTCCACTAAATACCAGAGGTAAAGCTGCATTCACAACTGAGCATCAAATGCATGCAAAGCAGTGATGACTTTGGGACTAAGCCAGAGCTATGTGACTGAGAGAGGAGGAAAAGGAAAAGCTGTATGCTGGTCCAAGCTTAGGCTTCCCAGCAGACAAGTAGTGACCATCAGGAGGAAGCTTAGCTTGCTGTAGAGTTTTTAGTAGCCAGTTCCCAAACTGGCAGTAATTTTAGCAGCCAGTTTAACTAGACTGGACTGAGGTTTTTCCAACTTAGTCCTGTTCGAAGAGAGTTTAAGAAAACCCCTGGCTGCTGCTGAAGACCAGATGAGAAGCACATCTCTTAAAGAAGCTTTTTCAACAATGCAAATGAGACCCAATACTATAATTACTGTCACAAGCTCACTAGGTAGCCTCCTGTTCATAGCATGCATTTTCCCAACCTCCTTATTTTCTGTATCTGAGATATGTTCTTACATAGCACATGCAGCAGTTGTAAGTTTCTACCTGATAGCATGCCTTTCAGGAGAGAATGTTGGGGAATTAAGTAAAAAGTTCAGTCAAGGCTTGACTATCACAAGCAAACACTTTCCCATTTTGGAGGGGGCACAGCTTTGCACTATATAAACCCATTTGGCCTGGAAAGTAGACCAATTTCTCCAAGCCTTTCTGGGACTAAACCGGAATCTTCTGAGCACTGTTTAGAATTTTGGCTACAAACAAATGTCTAAGAACAGCCCCTTGAGGGCTAGACTTCTCACTCTGTATTCATAGAATCGTAGGGTCATAGAATCATAGAATATCCTGAATTGGAAGGGACTCATCAAGTCCAACCACTGGCTCCACGTAGAACCACTCAAAAGCCAAACGCTATGTCTGAGAGCAGTGTCCCAACACTCCTTGAACTCCAGCACTGGGGCCGTGCCCACCGCCCTGTGCATCCCATTCCGTGCCCACCACCCTGTGGTGCAGCCCCTTTCCCTGACCCCCAGCTGCCCTCCCGTGACGCAGCTCCATGCCGTTCCCTCGGCCCTGTCGCTGTCACACACAGCAGAGCTCAGTGCTGCCCTCTGCTCCCTGTGAGGAGCTGCAGCCACCATGAGGGCTCCCCTCAGCTCCTCTGCTCTTCACTAAGCACACCTATGAACCACAGATGCTCCTCATGTGTCTTGCCCTCAGGACCCTTCATCTTCTTTGCCCTTTTTTGGACACTCTCTAATAGAGCACCCTACACTGTGGCACCCAACCTGCACGCAGTGCTGTAGGTGAGGCCACGCAGTGCAGAGCAGAGGGGGCAGCCCCTACCCTCACCCAGTGGCATCGCTGGGCCTGCTGTACCCCGTGATATGGTTGGCCCTTTGGGCTCCAGTACACACTGCTGCCTCGCGTCCTGCTTGCTGTCAGACAGAACCCCATGATCCCTTTTAGCATGGCAGCTCTCCAGCATCAGTGTACAGATATCCAGGATTGCTCAATCCCAGGTGCAAAATATGTCACTTGCTCTGGTTGAACTTCATGAAATTCGTGATTACTCAGCCATCAAATTTGTCAAAATCTCTTTGCAAGGCATCTCTACTCCTGAGGGAGTCATTCATATGAGTTTGTATATTCATTTAAGTCAAGGAAACTTACAGGTAAGCAGGTGATTTGCATTTTGGTTTCATCTTTACTGTAGATCCATAGCAGCTTTGTAGAGGTTACTGTCTACAGTTGGTTTAATACAAGGATTCTGTATGTCTCTTCTGCATTTGAGCCTAGGATGTAGACAATCGGCACTGAGGTCACATCTTCTGGTAGTCCTCATCTTTGTGATGAATCTCATGATCTCAGAAGTTAGATTTCAGTTCTTTAGAATATGATTTGGCAACTTAGCAGGTCTGAACCTACAGCCATACTCTACATCTAAATCCCCATGCCAAATCTCTTTGGCCTATGTCTAAAATAAACACTTCCAACTGCATGTTTAAATAATGTCAGGGTCTTAGTACAGACTGATAAGAGCCAGAGAATTCAGCCTAAAGGTGAACGACCCTGTTCTCTGTAATGTGTTATCCTCCTCCTCCTCTTTTTCTCACAACAGCCAAGTGTTAGCACATTACATCATCAAGCCTTTGAATTTCCCTGCTCTTGTGATGTTTAAACTCGATTGTCTAACACTCGCCTCTTACATGTTGCCTCTAAGCTCTTTGCAGTCAGTAAACCTACTGCTGACAGATGGTGGGGAAAAGTGGGCTGAGCTGGATTTCTTCCAAAAACTATGTCTAGCCACATGATATGTAAAACACAACTCTCATTTAAAATCTGGTCCATTTTTGTTTTTGTTTATCCTTTAGAACTATTTTTATTTCAGGGAGGGTTATTTTCTGTTGAGGATCTTTGTTTGTTTGTTTGGGCCAATGGTAGCAGCGTTCTTCTGGCTTCTACGCCCTGCTTTTGGCAGTTTCCGAACTACCAGACAGGAAATTCTCCAAAGTATTGCAGCTGAGAATTGGCCCATTTTCTTGGAACAGAGTTAAAATGGAATAGTTTTGTCAGGTTCTTATCTTTATATGTAGTAAGTCATACTAATGCATATGTAAAAGTCTTCAGCCCAGAAATCCTCAGTAAGGGCTATCGACTGATGAAATCTCTGTCAGCAGATGATTTGACCATTGTGAAGGCAGGCATCTAGATTTGTAGCTTTCTAGTCTCTAATTTTTCTAAATATTTTCCTTTGAATAGTGCAATGCATCAAGCAGTTTTCTGTGAAACCTCTGAAAAGGGACTATTACTTCAGCAGAAGGATGTGATAGTCTATCAAACCTAGAAAAACATTTAAGAGATTTTTTTTTGTATTTATTTACTTATTTTTTAGGAAACAGTTTTTTCTTTTCCAAGTTAAAATTTATATATATATATAATGAAATGTCACACCTCATTTTCTTGGAAGACGTAAGGCTAGGGAGGAATGTTAGCATAGTAAACATTATGTTTGCTACATTTTCATATTTTTAAAAGATCTTCTGTACACTCAAGATGATCATATAAAACAACAAAAAAGGATACACTGTTAGCACAGGATGCTGGAGATAATGTATAATCCTTCAACATCTTCTCAGCTAACTTTGTTTTCCATTTGGAGCAAGATGTAAAGAAGAGAATCCCACTTCATTTCTTTATATGTGTCTAATTAGTCTGTTTGATTGCCTGAGTATGGATGAAGACTACAGGTGAATGCATGTGTTGAAAACCAACACATAGAATAGATTTGTTCCTGAACTAAACAGTAATGGACAAGGCAGATGATTTCACATTTTTTTATCTCAGTAATCATTTTGCTACATAAAATATCTAACTTATTAAAAAAATGCACACCTCGTATTGGATTTTGTGCTGGTGTATACTTAAAGATATCAGGACATAAAACATATTGCTATGACTGGTAGTAATCAAACCTAACAGATAACACTGGTTTTATGACTCCTTCTGAAACAGCTGTTTGTCGGGTGATGAAAACAGTATGTGAGAGTTGGTGCACCTAAGGAATCACAGCTAGAGATGATAGAAAAATAGAAAAATAGAATTGTAAGATATCCAAGTTGAGAGGGACCCACAAAAATCATTGAGTTCAAATCCTGATTCCACACAGGACTGCTCAAAAACAGACCGTATGTGTCAGAATGTTGTCCAGACACTTCTTAAACTCTGTTAGCATGAAGCCATGACTACTGCCCTGGGAAGGCTGTTCCATGCCCATCATCCTCTGATAAAAAATCTTTTCCTGACCTCCACCTGAACTGCTCCTGGTACAGCTCCCATTCCAGAGGGAATGACATGTTCTTCTTGTGTTGTGGTATCCAAAACCGTACACAGTACTCAAGCTGAGGCCACACCAGTGCACTGTAGAGTGGCACGGTTACTTCCTTTGACAGGCAAGCAACACTTTGCTTCATGCATCCAAGGGCCTTCTGGCTGCCACGGCATTCTGCTGATTCATGTTTAGTTTGCTGTCAACCAAAACCCTCAAATTTCTTTCAGTGTCGCTGCCCTCCAGCATCTCATCCCCCAGTCTGTAAATATAGCCAGGAAACAAATTGGGCGAAACTCTCCCAAATGTCTGTCTGTCTGGGGAATGCCTCTGCTCATATTACGTACAAGAAAGACAAGTTGTGGAAGACATGAATGTGGGAAAGCAGATGGGAGTAGCACTAACCTCTGATGGTCTCCCTGGCTAGGGCTGTGTCTTCAGATGAGGTTGTTTGCCACTGAGCAAGTGTGCCTCTCTATCTACAGGATTTAAATTGTATTTGCTGGTCTTCAGTGCTGATTCTCATGAACGAGATGGTCTTTGAGTCAGAGCAGAGACCACAGCACTGGGGCTTTGGTGGTTGGTTAGCCCACTAGTAATATAGGTATTGCTTTCTGGAAATATTATCTTTGTATGGGATAGGCCATGGATGTACAACAGTAAGTGCATCTGGCAAATGTAAAGACCATTACCATGGGTAATGGGCAGCTACATTCATGGGGAAGTTCAGCATCTGTGATGGCAAGTCTGATCTCCAAGTCTGTTCCTGAGACACATGAAAAATAACTAGTATTGTACTGTGTTTGTTTGATCTTTATTTTAGTAGACAATATAGGCCTGATTCTACTGCATGATGCATTGTACACCAAGAACACGGTCCTGGGAACTTCTGTGTGGTACAAAAGTAAGAGCGTAATTATGAAGCAAGTTGATCAGATAAAAGCAAAAGCTAATAAGGAAATAATAAAAATACTAGCAAAAATTTGTTTCTTTATTTCTTTTTATACATATATATATACATGCAAATATATGTATATATATTTCATTTGAATGGTTGGAATGGAGTCATTTTGCTACTTAAATAAATATTGTTCAGTGAATAAAGAGTTTATTAAAAACTCTTTAAAAAACAACTCAAGTTTAAAAAAACTCCCTAAAAACAACTCAAAACACCAAGTGTTTTAGAGTTTTTAAAACCTGTGATGGAAAAAACAATAATTTAACAATTAGTATATTTTCCAAAACTTTTTCTACCATCTTTTGAAAAAAAAATGAAAATCTTAAGAAGTTTGGAAATGCATTCTAGAAATGTTTTCAGTATTCTCTAAGCCTGCTTAGGTGCCCAAATTGCATAATTGAACTACTGAATAATAGTTTCATTACATTCTCCAGTTTCTACTATCATATATGCAAAAGCATGTTATAAAAAAAATACTCTATTTTTCTGTTTAAATACTTGTAGAAGTGTGCTATGTTTATTCTCATTGTTAAGGCTTTATTTGTTCTGGGCTGGATCCTGAGAAAAAAATGAAATTGAGAGAGAACTACTTACAGTGGAATTTCCAAATATAAAGGAAAAAATTAGGAAAGAAACAACACTTTGAACCTGCTTCTAAGTTGATACTCTTTATATACAGACATAGTACAGGTGAAGTTACACAGCTGAATATGTATCCTCTATTTGTGGCAATAAGGTCCATGTGTTTATTTACGGAGCTGTACAATAGTAGAATGTATTCAGGACTGTCATATGCAAATTGGCACAGACAATTAAAAATGTTTTAAAATCTCGGGGTTGTTTTTTTTGTTGTTTTTTTTTATATATATATATATATTTGGTTTATTTTTCCATCTTGGCTTCAAAAAAATGTATATATATATATATATATATACACACATAAAAATTCTTCAAAGCCCCAGACTGTTCCTCTTGCATAACTCCTTAACTCCTCTCACACAGCTGGGTTAATTTAAATGAAGATGCAATATGTAGGAAGTGGAACTGTGACCTCCATTGCAAAGAACCATATACACAGGTAAGTGAAAATGGAAGAAGAAAATCACTTTCTGGTTTGTCTCATTAGTTGGCTTACCACACAGCTTCCAATGCCTAATTTATCAGAACTCAAGGTGGTTTCTCTTTCCCAGATTGTTCTTCTGCAAGGTAAGCAGAAGAGAAGGGACTGGTTGCATCGTGCTATGATACAGGAATGCCTTGCTGTGAATTAGATATGTGGCTTGTGTAAATCAAGGAAGGTCCATGAAGAATCAACCTATCTGACTGCAGTATAGAATCTTTGCCTTTTTTTGTTTCCACCTTCAGTTCTTTTTGGAGTTAATGTGATACCATGGTATGGCAGGACATGTCTTCTGCAAACAATTGATTAGGAACATCTTTGTCTATTCAGCTGTATTGTTCAATATTAGCAACCACAGAACGCCATGAAAAGCTTGCTCCTGTGGCTGCAGAAATCAGCATGATGATTGGATTTAACCCTAAGGATGACTGCTTTAGCAGTGCTTTTGGTGTTGGAATTGCATCTCTCCTGATGACATTTTCATTTCATAACAACAAGCTGCCATACAGGGTTCTACTATAGAGTTAAGAGAAAAGAGCAAGAGAAGAAAGATTGATCTGGAACAAAAGATGGAAGATCTTTATTTATTCTTTTCCTCCTTTCTTCCATCATGTCTTAGATCCCTCAGAAGTCATCCAGACCTTCATAGTGGCCATTAGCACTCTGAAGCAGATCAGCAGCAACGTTTGACAGTCACATGTGCTGCTGAGTGAAATCAACTATTTTCTTTGTGCCCAACTTAAACATCATGGGATTCTTGCTGAACTGTGACCTTGCTATGCATGAGCTGTGCTTTGCAAAGGCTGTGAAATACAGAGGAGGGAGAAAAGGTAAAAGAGCAGTTGGTGAGTAACCAGAGCAAGAAATCCTATAAGAATGCAGAAAGAAAATACAAGGATAAGGATGAGGATGAGAATCAGGCAAAGAAATGTCACAGAGAGCATGTATATGTGTGTATTCCTCCTTTTTTTCACAGGCATCTGCCATAGGATATAATATCCTACAGTCCTAGAATCCTAATATCCTAGAATGGTTTTGGGTGGAAGGGACCTTTAATTTTTGTAGGAAGGGACATCTAGTTTCAACTCCCCTGCCATAGGTATCTCAAAACCCTATCTAGCCTGATCTTGAACACCTCTGGGGGAGAGCATTGGCAGCCTCTCTGGGAAACCTATTCCAGTGCCATATCACACTCTCACAGTAAAGAACGTCTTCCTAATATCTAGTTTAAATCTACCCTCTTCCAATTTAGAATGATTTCACCCTGTCCTGTCACCATATGCCCTAATAAAAAGTCCCTCCTGTGCTTTCCTGTAGGACGCCAGTACTGGAAGGCTGCTATAAGGTCCCCTCAAATCTTCTCTTCTCCAGGCTGAACAGCCCCAACTCTCTAAGTCTGTTCCTTCAGGGGAGGTGCTTCAGCCCTCTGATCATCTTTGTGATCCTTCTCTGGACTCTCTTCAACAGTTCTATGTCCTTCTTGTTTTGGGGGCCCCAGAACTGGACACAGTATTCCAGGAGAGGTCTCACAAGAGCAGAGTAAAAGGGCAGAATCACCTCCCTCAACCTGCTGGCCATGTTTCTCTTGATGCAGCCGATATACAGTTGGTCTTCTGGGCTGCAAGTGCACATTGCTGACTCATGATGGTTCTTTGATCAAGAAACAGCCCCAAATCCTTCTCCTCAGGGCTACTCTCAAGGCGTTCTCTGCCGAGCTTCTATTTGTGTTTGGGATTGCCTTGACACTGGTGCAGGACCTTGCACTTGGCCTTATTGAGCTTCAAGAGGTTGCCATGAACTTACCTCTCAAGCCTGTCCTGGTCCTTTGATCCCACTATCCAAGTTGCCTACAGAAATGCACCAGTCCTAACACAAAACCCTGAAAAACACCACTTGTCACTGGTCTCTACTTGGATATTCCTCTGTTGAGCACTACTCTCTGAGTGCAGCCATCCAGCCAATTCCTTATCCAGTGAGTGGTCCAACAATGAAATCTATTTTTCTCCAATTTGGCAATCAGGATGTCGTGTGGGACGTTGCCAAACACTTTGCACAAGTCCAGCTAAATGACACCAGTCATCTTCCTGTATTCACTGACACTGTATCTCCATAATAAAAAGCCACAGAGTTTGTCAGGCACAATTTGCTCTTGGTGAAGCCATGTTGCTTACCACCAATTACCTCATCTTTATTTTCCATGTGCCTTAGTAGGGCCTTCAGGAGGACCTGTTCCATGGTCTTGCCAGGCTCAGAGATGAGGCTGACTGGCCTGTAGTTCCCTGCATCTACTTTTTTTTTTTTCCTTTCTTGAAAATGGTGGTTACGTTTCCCATTTTCTAGTCCTCTCACAAGTCATTTTGAGTATCTATGACTCTGTGCACCTCCTATATCTTAGCTGTGAAAACTGCAAATGTTTTCAAGCATGGGAAACTGCTTACTCAGAGTCTGCTCAGATAACATAACCCTGATGTGAATCTGTTCCCTAAATGCACTTGGCCACATGGCTGGATATCCTGTCCCATGGTGATGAAACACTGGGCTGTGGAAGCCCACACATGTATGAAGAAAGATATGGGGACACTTTCCACAATTTTCACAGGCTTCTGTGCCTTGGTCCCATCACCTGTAAGGGTTCAGTGGCAGAGGAGCTGGACCAAGAAGACAAGCCTATGTTACTCAAAGCAACCCTAAAATTGGAACAAATCTTTCCACCCATCCAAAGTTGTTTCTGCTCAACTAAGCAGCAGCAAAGACCCACCCTGATTATTAACAAAGGCTGCAAGGCCTGCTCTCATTTATGGTTATGCTAGGAATTAAGACCTGAAGATCCAAGAGCAATGTGACTCAAGGCAGAAAAAAAATCAGCAAAGAAAAGGCATCTGAGACCTAATAAATAAATAAGGGGTCTGAGAATGAGGGCTAGCTAAGGGAAAATAGGCCCTGATCCAACAACACTCTTAAGTCTGTAAAAGCATATGAGGAGGCAAGTACTCAGGAGATAAGTGTTTTGCTGGAGCAGGGTCTTCTTGCACAAAAGGACAACTATGTCTTCAATCTAGTGTATTATGTGTTTCTAGTGTGGAGAGAGTTTAGCCCTGAAGCTTTCCATCCTATTATTTCCTCATCTGTCTGGTTTTGGGGCTCTGTTTGGGCTGTGTTGGGAGTGGTGCTTGAAGGAATACTCTCAAGCAGAAGGCAGGGGGAGTTCCAGCAGGATCAGAGGTCAGTGACAGGAGAACAGCAGGCGAAAAGACTCACCAGCTCACAGCAGTCAGGCTGCAGCTTTCAGCGATGCCAGCAGAAGCCCTGCCAGCCCTCATTCTCTGCGGAAGGACAGATCCAGATTGCTGCACAACTGACATGGTGTCCCATTACACAGGGACAGAAAACTCAAATTCTTCAAACAGCCTTGCAACTCCTGCAGTAGGCTTTTTGGTTTTACAGTGGATGGTTCCAACTCTTTGGCAGCACATTCAGATCAATAATATTTCATGGGAAGCAAGCAGAAACAAATAACACTCTTGTCTAGCCACTGACTGCCAGTGAAACAGCATCTCCCACTGCTTGCCAGCCATGTCCCTGGTGTGCCTGTGGGCGGCTATATTGCTTGAGGAAACAGACAAAGAGGAGGGCAGGGAGGAGGATTCTCCTTGGTATAGTTTACAGTGATGCATGGTTATGAAACTTATCCTCCAGTGCCAGAAAATCAGCTTCAAGCTGGCCCTGTTGGTTACTGAAATGTTGGCAGGGCAGCCCTGCTCCCATTGAGACTGAAAAGAGTTTTGCCATAGGCGTGGGGAGGAAGAGAATAGACCCTTCATACAAAAAGACATAGCCATAACTTAGATATGTTTTTTGGAAAACTCCTCTAGATGCAGCGCTGTTCTCTTTTTCCCCCAGGCTAGTGTTTACATAGGAATTGGCTTCTGTAAATGAGAGTAGCAGCCATCCTCTGCATCCTTGAGTGTACAGACATTAGAATATGGGAAATCTTCAGCTCACAGCAAGATGCCTAAAATCTCTGGGGAACCACAATGGCTACGAAAGCTGGTCAAATAATGGGTGAAAAATTGGAGGGGGAAAAGTTTGGTTGAAATCCAGCAGCTTTTTCCGAAAGCTTGTTTTTATTCTGCTAGACAGCAAATGGAGAAGCAAACTTCAAACTACTTCAACCCAGAATGCTTGACTTGCCTTGAAAAGAAGGGGTTTTGCTTAACTTTTTGGATCACACAAAACCTCCTCCTTTTTAATTTAGGTCAGTGTTTCAGGTGATGTTCATGTCTTAAAAACAAAAGATCAGCCAGCTTCTTCTTTATGGACTGTCAAAACAAAATATTTCAGCCTTACTGAAGAAAAAGAAAGAAAGAAAAAAAATGAAAAAAAAGAAAGAAAAAAAGCTCCACATACAAATTGCTGGAACATAGCATCACAGTACAAGACACTCAAAAGAAATCAACCAAATCCTCCCTCACCCCCTTTCCCTGCCAAAAATATTTATCTGAATATATGTTTTTTCATCTAAAATGTTAATATTTACAGTCACCTGAAAACTCCCAGTCTGGAGGGTAAAACTGCTGTTGGCTTAGAGTTCTGTCTCTGCAACACTCTTGCTTTTATTATTTGTCCTACATGCATTTTACAGGGACAGTGGACACTGACTCTCAGGAGGAGGTGCTGTGTGGTAGCATTTGGGATGGTGCTTGTACTGCTGTGCCATGGCTTCTGCCCTGTGATCAGACCTGAAAGGCTTGGGCACAGCACTGCCCACCTTGTTCCCACCCTGGGACCAGCCACCTCTCCAGACTGGCAGCAGTGATGGGAAATGAGCTGTGGAGAGTGAGAAGTTGCCAGCACCATTAAAAGGCAGAAAGAATTGGCTGATAACTGAGGAGAGGCAGGCTTGGGCAGCAGTTGAAAGAGGTCTTAGTCTCCTTCTCTGCTTATACCTGGGGAGATTAGGGAGAAAGCAGAGAGAAGGGAAAAAGTGTTTTCTTAGGTTGTGAGAATAGTAAGCAAGGGCATCAAAGCAACAGGGGACTGAGAGCCAAATTTTCTTGGCAATCATCCGTCAGCTTTAAATTTGCTGAGAATTCTCATCCTCAGCATTCGTCAGATTATTAATAGTTGTGCTATAGTAGGATTTAAATCTACATCCTAGGTTGTCAAGTCTGAATTAAAGAACCAAGTGGAAGAGGAGGAATGGCTCACAATGGGCCCTGAGCCAGAGAGGAGGGGTGCTGGTGGGAGGCTTCACTTTCTCTAACATGAGCTGGATCTGAGCATCTGCCGAGAGTCAAATGGATTGGGCTTGGGATGCCTCTGTCTAAAAATAGCTGTCAATGAGCAGTTCATATCAGCAAAATTGATCTTTGCTGAATTCTGTGTATGTCTGAATTTCCTTCTTGTTTTATTTATTCATCAACAATATCTGGTCACATTTCAACATGCTGCTGGCACAGAGAGAGTAGGCAACGAATCATCTTGGATATTTTTATATGTAATAGCAGATATTTTTTCTTACATACCATCACTGCTCTTACCTATGTATCATCATTCAAATAAAATTCCCTGTGCTGTGAAACGAAGTGCCTCCTTACGATTACTTTCTATTTCACGGTAGAAAGACATACAGGAACATGTTTCTTAACCATCCAAGAAGTTGTCCGTTGCCTGAATCTGGCACTTTCAAACTGCCCTATCCAATCCAGACTGTGGCATTTGCAGCTGACGTGATAGCAACAGAACTCTTTGTCTCTTGAATCTTCTGGGCAAGGAGAGGGCTAATGAGCTGGACTTAACCCTGCCAGCAGTGTCAGGAGAGGCATGCAAAGAGTTCACACTGAAAGATAGACAGTTCACTGTTTCCACTCACAAGCTGGCTCTGGGTTAAAAACTACACTTTATCTCTGACTCATGGGTTGTGCCAAAACCTTCCTCAGAGGTGTTTGCAAAAGCCTTGGAAAGCTTGTAATGTAGTGCTCTTCAGACTGTGACTTCTGGTTGTGGTTAGGGGGAGAAAAAAAAGAGAGGCCACTTAATTGCTAAGGCTCATTTCTTTGGTTGATAGATAAACAGAAAACAAACTCACTTATGAGCTAAACACCTTCACAAGAAAGAGAGTCACGCAACATAATGAAATGCTTTTTTCTACATCTAGAGAAAAGTCAAAATTTCCTTTCTGTCTGGCTGTGTTCAGGGTAAAATTACAAAGCACTGATCCTAATAAAGGGATGATCCTGCTATGGAAACCAATGGAAGGAATGCCTGTTGACTCAAGTGAATAACTAATAGAACTACATTGCTTTCTAATCACAGTACAGTTTCTTTGGAAGCCAAAAATTTTTACTATGTTTGTGTGATAGCACTGCAGGTTTGGTTATTCCAGATGCATTTTGGTTAATTCAAAGCCACAGACCACCAGGATTCTACTTCAGCTTTTTGTTAGACTTCTCTAACACAGGTGAGTGTCAGATCTGACCTGAGTGATGTTCATTGAGCCAATAATTTTCACTCTGTGCCTGCATGGAATGACAGGACCTGGAGGAGTTCAGGGCAGGCAGGCTTGCTGAGCGTAGAGTAGCATATCTGTTTGATAACATAGCTGCTTTTCAGTAACTCAAGAGAAAAAAAAAAAGAAAGAAAGAAAGAAAGAAAAACTTTCCTCCAGGTTGAATGAAACATTTCATTCAATCCAAAATATTTTACTGGAATTCTGGAGTTTCTCTCACATTTTCCAAGCAAGGAAATCATTGTTGAATTGTTTTCATTTTAAGTCTTTGTTTTTTTCTTAGACTCAGGAGACCAAATGGAGGAGCTTTGACTCTGTCCTGCAAATCTCTGGGAGAACAGTGCATCTACAGAGCTATTGGGTGTTTGAGGTGGATCTCTCTGACATGACAGTTTGATGGATGACCTTTTATTTCAACAGAAATCCTGGCTTAACTCACCCACCTTTCTGGCTCTGCTCTCCCTCCTACCTGCTTTCCCAGTCATCCTATTACAATTGTTTTTGGGGTTAGGGATTAAAAAAAAAGACTTTTTTTTTTTTTTTTTTTTTTAACTGAGATAATCTTCCTCATTCTGTTCAACTGCAACAAACTTGAGCTGGAACGACCAAGTGGGCAGAAGTGAGAGGTAAAGGACAAACTATGAACAAGTTGTCCTTTTTGATAGAAAGGAGCGCTCATCAAATTACAGCCTTGTGTTTTTTGGTTTGTTTTTTTTTTTCTTCTGTTGAAGCTGTTCAGCTTTCTGCAAAGAGCTTGGAACATATGGAGACAAAAAGAGGGAAAAGCTTTGCAAGCTGGTGAACAGGAAAAAGAAAAGAGGTACATTTAAGCCCTTTACTTGGCAAACCAGGAAAGCAGGCGCTTGAATTCAGTGGTGTATTTCTGAGAATGAGAGGAATAATCTGGGATTCCTTGCCCTCTTCACTGTACCCAAGGAAGAGAGAAATTTACCATGAGTAGAAAAATAAATGTATTGATAAAGCTAAGGATATAGTAGCACAGAAGGAAGGCAGCATCATGATGGGTTTCAGTCATGCACTGCAGTCAAAGCAGGTAGGCAAGCCTGCAAGTCTGACACTATCCACCATTTTCTGACCATTTATTTTACATGATAGTGAAGGCAGACAGCAATGCGAGTGTGTGGGACATGACACTTGACAACATTAAGGGAAGAGCACTAGCTGATTGACTGTTCTGGGAAGTCACTGTTTTCTTCTTTCCAAAACAAAAAAAAGTAGGCCTACAGTTCAATCTATCCATTTAATGGAGAAATTACACAGGGTAGATTCCTTGGATCACCTTATAGAGAAAAGGAAAAAAAGAAAAAAAGAAAAAAGAAAAAAAAACAAAACCAGATGACTGTACTTGTCTTTAGGTGCTACAACATTCATAAAAACCTGCACAAACAAAACAGAAATTGTTGGAAACAAAAGATTACAAAAAAGATATTTCAGTTTTGTCAATGCTTTCACCTAAAGCTCTGATTACGTATGTTTTCTGATTATAATTGATAGCAGCAGTGCAAACTCCCAGTCAAGCTTATGTCCATGGTACTGGGACCTGCTTTGTTCCCGTACGCACTGCAGATCCTCCCTCTCTGTTGCACTGAAGAAAGCCTTATTGCCAAACCTCCAGAAAGAAAGTTTGTTTTTCCTATGTGTTTGACTGGCTAGGGAGACCAAAGAGAACAAGAAAATGTGTCAGAGGGCATTCATGAAAGGTGTGTTACTCAGTGTGTCCGGAGGATAATTACTGGATAGATCTACTTAACAGACTTCGTAGGGAAACAGAATGAAAAAACTTCAAACATGATTACTGAGACTAGAAAACAGAACTAGACAAGGCCAGCGTGGGTGAGTTATATTTTAAAACATATGACATTTTATTTAAGCTTGGTGATAGGGCTGATATGTAATGTCCTATTTTAGTGGACCTTCTGTAGCTCAGAATGCTACATTGCAAGGAAAATGTTTTAAGCATCTACACAGTATCAAATGCAAAAACAAAGAAAAGAAGCTGTTTTTGTGTGTCACCAGGGATTCATTTATGAAGAGCTGCATTTCCCCCCCACAAAAAATACATTGACAAATGTACATTTCACTCTCATCTTAGAATTTGTTTGCTTGTCCTCAGATGGCATAGATAGATGAAGTGAGAGCCCTACTTTCAGTTTTGAATTACTTGAAGCATATCTTTATATTCTCTTTGCCATTTCTGGTGAATAATATAAATGTGAAGCATAACATTAAAGTGTATGTATACTGTTGGCACAGTAACAGGAAACCTAACAGTGGAAAATGTAAAATGGCTGTTAAAATGGTATGTGATTATAACTAATTATTAGTTACATGATCACATCAGTAAGGTTCTGTGACTCACTGACTATGGTAACTGATGGTATTAGTTTAAGATGTCCACAGTGTATGAAGAGCAGGCAGAAGTATCTGCAGATAAATGGAGAGACCAACTGCGAAGCCTACCCATGTGGGATATTTAGTTTCTTGTGCCTCCATAACTGAAATAGTTGCATGTTAGACAAAAATCCTTTCACATAATGACAGATTTTTTCGGGAAGCTGATGCATAAGCTGTGGGAGAAAGCGTCCTGCCTGTGAAGCCTTTGCGCCTAGCAATGTCTTCTATCTGCAGTATAGGTCCTTCCCACCTGAAGGAGAAAACTTACATAATTGTCAATGTCCATATGTCTGATGATTGAAGAGTCAGACTGGGAATTTTGATTGATTTTTTTAGTGCTCTGAAACAGCACAACTTCAGTGTTATTGAGCTGTGGACAAGAGGTCTCACTAAAAGGAGAGAAGCTCAGTGAGAGTGAACTACTCCCCATTCAGATAGCATAGTTCAGGGATTTGTGTCCCACATTTCATGGAACTAGGTGAAAGTGGCTTCTTTGTATTCACTGTTAGAAATGGTTTCAATGTGGATTAAAGCAACTATAAAAGCGAGTGCTTATTTGAAGAAAAGAGTCTTTGCAAGTAGTTGACTTGGAATGGTTGCATGAACAAAAGCTTCTAATCATCTGAGAAGAGCAGGGAGAACAGCCACTGATAGATCAACTTATTCAATCAGAAAACTCTTCTTCTCGCACCAAAATCAAAGAAGAACTGGAGCATCATGACTTCCTGTCTACTTCCTACCCATTTACCACTTTGGGAAAGAATGAACCTCAAATTTTTATTTGCAAGTACTTTTCACAGAAAAACAATGTGTTGTTGTCTTCCTATGTGAGACTAAATTACTCCAGAGATGGAGTCCTGCTTCAAATTGTGATGTATACAGCTAAAAATCAACAGCTGACTGTGGCCAGAATTATTTCCTGTCCCCAGTGGCAACAACGCTAACAAATCCATCAGCCATTTCTTGCACACATCAGTAACATCACAGTGAAGATGAAGAACACTTCAGAGCATTCTCCCATAAAAACCATTGCAGGCTGTACATACAGCATGACTTATTTGCTATGTACAAGGATAGAAGGTAGCTGTTGTTGGTGGTATAATTCTTATATTTACTCTCAGCAAATCTGAACTGAAAATAATTGGAAAAAAATATAAATAGTTCCATGCTCAGGACAGGGGATTGTCAGCTTTGAGATTTTCTTTGATGATAAACAGCCTAGTCAAGTCAAATGGCTTGTTTCTGTAAACTTTCATGGGCTTTGCTTTGGACACCTCTGAACAAATACATCATTGCTAAGGGAACCTGTATCCGTATGATATATAATGCCATCCTTCTAATATGTGATATTAACCTACTCTACTGTAAATAATACCAACAAACTGGAAATCTCTGCTGCTGGGAATTGTTAATGAAACAGTGCCTGCAGACTGATTAACTCTATGAACAAACCCAAATCGTGCATAATCAAAGAATTTGCCTGCTGAAAACAACACCAAGAGATACAATTTGAGCATGAGGAGCATAACTCTGAAGGCACCCCTGGAGTCCACTTGAAACAAATGATCTCTTGAGGCACTGTTGGGTTCTTTCCCCTGGTCTCTGGTAAGTAGTTTTGAGGTAAAGAGAAGGGAGTTCATCTAATGCAAAAATTGATCTAACTGTTTAAAATGTTGAGTTATCAAAACAATGTACTCCTTTCATCTCGTATATTAAAAAATCTCTAGGAATCCAAGCCCATGTGGAGTTAATCAAACCAAATGAAAGAAATCCAATATATATTGCATGATTCAGCCCACAAAGATCACCAATCTTAACAGTAGGGAGTGGGGAGGAGGACGCTTTTATTTTAATTTTTGGGAAAGGGCTTTGATTTGAAGATGAAGGAAGCGTTAATAAACCTCAGTATAAATGATTTATTGACTGGAGCCAGAGTGGAAACCCTTAGGGCTTTTCTTTTGGAGAATTTCAAACTTTGTGTGTGAAGTCACTTGAGCTTCATTTCCCCAAAGTCATATTATACCTGTGTGATCTTACAGGTGAATATTCTTGTGCATAGAGCATTAGAGGGGGCTGACACACCAGACTGTGAATGAAAAGGGTTGCGAGTTCCTGTTCCTGCTGCAAACACCGGAGGACCAAAGCAGGTCTGTTGATATGGTGGAAGACCTCAGCACAGGGTGGAGGCTCTGCCATTGCTGGATGTATCTTTCCAATACTTTGCTGCAGCATGAGAAGGCAGCTCTGTGCAGCCTGATGGCAAGTGGAGAGGAAAAGTCAACAACTCCTTGCCTGTGTGCTCAAGGGACAGAAAGCAGGGGAAGCACCAACAATGTTGCCTTTATTTGATTTATAGAGACAGCCACGAAGAACAGTATTTGTTCTTCTGAGTGAGTTCTTATACCTATGTTTCATGACTTTGTGATTTGCCTTAATTTCTTGTCCCATCTCACTGTCTAGAGGTGGAAGTAAACCATCCTAGAGATTCCAAATGCCCTTTTAAGCTGAGCAACCAGCCCCATCCTCTCCTGCTTCAAGATATGTCATTCTTCATTCATTCTAACTTCATTCATATGATTTTGTTTCACAACAATGCAAACACAACTTTTCCATAGTTCTGCATTATTTCATCTAAGGCTGGGTATCACCACACAGGAATCACCTTGACCCTCTGACACTGTAGAACGACTGGCTCGTTATAGGAGGCATCCATTGTAAGATAAGATTTGCAAAGAAGCCTAAGGAAATTTGGCGCCCCATCCCTATTGAATTACAATGGAACCTGGGCATTGAATTTCCTCAGTTAGTTCTTCTAAACTTTCCCTTCTTTTTTAAAGAACTAAAGGTGGGGTTTTAATGAGGACTTTGTGTTGGCTTAACCTTGCTTCCTTTGAAGTTGCTTTAGGATGTTTTATCACTGATTTCAATGAGAACATCATTTGGCCAGCGCTATGCAATTTTGAAAAATTCACCATGGTGATTCTGAATTACTTCCTCTAAAATTTATGGCGTCAGATTTTATCCAAAAGATTAATTTAGGAAAAATAAGAGGAGAAGAAGACGTTGATGATGAAGAAGAATAAGTAAAAGAAGAAGAGGAAGAAAAAGTAAGAAGAATTCATAGGAGGAACTGAGCACAGAAGAGTGAAGTGAACTTCATGAAATGTAATAAGTAAATTCTAAGGTGTTCTCCAAATGCAGCTTGATTATCTCAGTCTCTAAAAGACTTGAAAGCTCTAACAATTATTTAACTATGGGAGATATGAAGGGGTTTCCAAGAAAGTTTCCAGTCATGCTGTGCCAGTTTACTGAAGAAAATCAGCTTTGAAGACTGTCAGCCAATTAACTTTCTTCAAGATGCTTTATCAGCTTTATCTAAGTATTTGTTAAAATTCTCTTACACTACATGTATAGATTATTAGCTATTAACTTAATTATGTGGCCTATGGTCAATTCAGAAAGCTTTCTCTGAAATCAAATGTGAACCAGAGACTACTGGCACAGTTGCACATTTGGAAATAGGTTGAACTTCTTTTTAATGCTTCTTGAGATTATAGGACTTTGTTTGGCAGACTGGTAGCCTGGCTTTGAAAGTAGGCAGTTATCCCTCCTGGCCATGTTTTTACCACCATTTTGAGCTGCAATTGCACAGGAGGGTGACACATGGTTAACAATGGGAGATCATTAACTCAAGCATCTTCCATTAATGTGAAAGCATCAGTAATGGAATGGGATGACTGAGGCCGTGAGTCCATGCTGAAGGCAGGCTCCTGGCAGTGGAATTTTCCTGGAACCAGAACAAAGAATCAAGATATCAGTAAAACTCTCTATAAAGTATAAGAGATGAGAAGCTGGAGAAGAGGCTCCAACACAAGGACCGCTAAGCATGACATAGAAGGTGTATTTTTTTTACTTGTAGAATCAGCCAAGAGAGAAGGAAGGTGGCTGAACTGCAGAGAATCTGCTCTACAATTCAGAGGAGGATTTTTGTGGAGGAAGGAACATCCTGAACTCCTTAATGGATGCCTACAGCTAAAAAGGAAGAATGGTGAAGCAACCAAGCAGAACAGTGTTTGATTTGGCCTGAAGCTGTATTTTCCTTATATGAGTTAAAGTGCTGGAACTGTGGCTGGTAGCTTTCAGAAAGCAGGTGTATCTCTTTGCCCTCAGCTATCTCCGGTTCTAAACAGTGTAAAGTGCTGAGAAGTCAGGATGCCCAGCATTGCTCCAGGGCTCCTGGCTGGCTGGATTGTATCTCCCATTCTTATGGAGAGGTGACATATGGAGAGCTTCAGCATTATGCCACAGGGGCTGGAGGAGGATGTTGAGGCTTAGACCACTGGAATTTTATGAGACCAAAGTCTACCCATGCTGTGAGCCCCAAGCAAGCAGCTTAATAAAGCATCCAGTCTTAAATGTGTTGTGTAATCTTCCTTTTTTTTTTTTTCTTTTCTTTTCTTTCATAATGATTAGAAAGTGATCTTGATATCTAATATTTAAATCAACTCTACCATGTCTGTTTGTTATTTTATCTGCGTCAGCAGTGATTAACATCAGAATTAACAAAGGCTCACAAAGTGTCCTCCATTCTGTGTTCCTTCACATGTTGTATCCAAAAGTTATAGCAACTAACAGACTTTTCCATCACACAGTGTACTGTGGTCCTAGAACGATAAGCAGATTGGTTTTTAGTACAACTACTGTTTGGAAACAGGACCAAAGCAGGAAATAATATACTTCCAGTATATGTGGCAACTCTTCTTTGCAGGGAGAAACTAACAAAATGTACAGGGGAAATGCTGTGTAGCAAGAAAACAAAACATCAAGGTAACCATAATCTGTAGAAATATTCTCCAGAAAAAAACTAAGCCAAATGGATAAGCCTTGATGAGTTGACGGAGAAAAAACTTCTGCTAGGGGAGTAAGAGAAAGCAGTAGAATGAGTTCTAATTTTATACTTTCCCTTTCATTAATTCCATGAAGAAGACAAATATGAGAAATAAAAAATCCTTCTATAATTCCTTACAACTTAAGCTCAGCAATTCTCTTCAAGGCAATTCCTATTAGCATTTCCTATTGCAAAAAGGTAGTTATGTGTGAATGTTTCCAAAGGAAAAGGACTTCTCACTTTCTGGCTGCCCTCATTGAAAGACTTTTGTTTGTTAGCCTTAGAAGCATGTATTTTATCTCCTGTTTGAAGTCAGTTCCAAAGAAGAGTTTAAACACACACAGAAAATGCAATTCAAGTGGGTAACTCTCATTTGGAGCTAATGAACTCAGTTTCCTCTGTAACTAGCAGTGAGGCGCATATCTACAGAAACATACAAAGCTGAAGGTTAACAGTATCTATTCTTCTTGACTGTGCTGGCTGGAGATGTTGCTAAAATTATGGCAAACTGCTAAAGCAAATAGAACAGTTCTGACACAGGTTCTCCCCTCACTTGCTTAGTTCAAGATGTTCTCCTCTGTATTTCATGCAGATTTAATAGTTTGATGCATCTGATTGCGGACACAACACACTAATTTTCCTGGAGACTTCCTAATGTGAGAGGTGAAAGCAAAAACAACTGCAAGCTTAAATAATTCCAGCTGCACTGACAATTTATTATAAAAGTTCTTGCTGTGGTCTACTGAATTCAAATAAAAGTCTCCCCACATTCACTTCTCTGAGAGTAGTAGATGGCAGAGACAGGCACTTTAGCCAACACATATCAGTAAGGTACTATACAAGCAATTCAAGCAATACCTTTTGCATATGGATAGGAAGGTCGGTTAATTTCTGGATGTATTCAGAAGCCCTCTATCTTTTCCATCAGTAGAATTTTTGTAAGTCCTGGCAACCTGATTCAGTATTTCAGGATGAAAACAAGAGTGCTTTGTGAGATCATGAAGAGCAGGCTCTGGAGTGACCTTACAACATTTAAAGAGAGCATACAGAAAAGATGGGAGTGCCGCTTCATCAAGGAGTGTAGCAAAAGGACAAGGGTAATGGTTTTAAACTAAATGACGGTAGATTTGATTCAGACATTAGAAAGAAATTATTTACAACAAAGATGTGGAAGAACTGGAACAGATCTAGTTGGAGGTCTCCCTCCCCATAGCAGAGGGATAGGAACTAGATTCTCTTTAATGTCTCTTCCAGCACAAACCATTCCAGCATTCTATGATAATTTACCAGTATTTTGCTTCTTTCAGTGAATTCACAATATGCTAATAGGGTCATATCTTCACTTTATTTGTCTTATTTTCCCTCCCATCTCTTTATTGTCAGTCCATTGCTGCAAAATATTTGTGTGCAGGCAGGTGTAGTTCCTTCTCCTCCGTGCCTACTGACATGCCTAGACACTCTGTTCTTAATTGGTATTTCTAGGCTCCTTTCCTATGCAAATAATGCTGAGTAGAAGTCATAACAAGTATCTTTTGCATATGCTTTTCCTTTCAGAACTCTTCCATGAGTTACCTTACTCAGTCTTACTTTTGTGTCATCTCTGGGAGAGAAAATTAAGGAAGGGCATTATTACAGTTTTTTAGCCCTTCAGAGAGGGTGTAGAGAGGACAGAGCCAGTCTCGTTTGAGTTGCACAGCAATCAGGTGGAAGGTAATGGATGCAAATGCAAGAAGTGAGGTTCTTATTAGAAGGAAAAAAGTCCCAGTAAGGGTAATCAAACACTGAAATGGATTTCCAGAATTGATGTGTGGGTCTTCTACTCTTGATCTCATGAATTCATCTGGAGCTGAATTCAAAATCTGGAGCAAACTGATGTAACTGGACATGGTCTGAGTAGGTCATTGAATGGTGGTTCAGAGATCTCTTTCAACACAAATTACTGTATAATTCTATGTCTACTTATTGTCTTACATATTTAGGTTGCTAGGGTTTTGTAGAACATAATGATATTAAAAATTTGACAGCAGACTGTACAAATGAATAAATAAACAGCCTTTTCTGCTGTTTTGGCACTAATGAAATTTCTTCTAAAGTTGAATGACACTAATTCCATTTTATAAAAAATGCAGGCTCGTAAGTGTGACTTTTCTACCAGCTGTACTCAGGAAAGGTCTTCTGCAGTTTTATTTTTTTCCAAATAGAAACACAGAGATGTAAGCTCTTTTTATCTGGACTGTGCCACATGTGAAATAAGTCCCACCAGTCAAAGGGAGCCCTTTTTCTTGTCATCTGTGATTTGTAAATCAAAATTTTTGGCTGTTGTTCCTCAATGATTATTGGACATCTTTGGTGTTTCTTTTTTGCCTGGCTTTTAAAAAATGCACACAGAATGGAAATGGCCACAGTAAATTAATGCTTTTGCCATAATTTTCCATATATCTTTATTTCAATTGGAAAGGAAAGTGTAAAAGGAAGATTACTCCTGAAATGATGAGAAGGGGCAGGATTTTTAAGACCTAGAACATGTGTTTCCTATCTTAACTTCCCTTTTATGTCTGTACTGATTTTGCTTTCTCTAGTTAATTTTCCTATAACCTGTACTTCAAAGATATGAAATATTCTAATTAATTAACTTTATGCTTTAATTCTTGAAATAGACACTCAGCCATCATTGCCTCTGAAAATGATTTTCCCTGCATTTACAATGACAAAATAAATACTGAATGATTTTTTTTTATTATTTTCATGGTGAAACTGAATTTTTGCAGGATGACGTTAGGTAATTTTACAGAACTTTTTTTTCTTTTTTCAAATTGTGGCATAGTAAACCCTCGACTTGCATATACTGGAATTGTTTGGATGTTAAGAGATTTTCTGATTATTATTTTATTGTCTTTAATGGAAAGGAATGAGAATATTGTAGCTGCTGGATATCGTGTTAAAGCCCTAGAAATCAGAGGAGGGATGCTGGTTTCAGGGCTCCTTGAGAAATAACAACAGTATTATCTTTGAATTTATCTTTGAATTTCACTTTCTTTTAATCCACAAATTCCTAAAAGTTCATATGAACAAACTGTTCAAATATTCCTTCAGTCTTAAAAGATTTTTTTTTACATCTCTCTTTGAATATAATAGTAAAAACTTTATGGGAAAAAAAAAAAAAAGAAAAAGCATCAGAAGAACAGGGAGGTTAACTTATAAAATGCATGAAGCTGACCGCCCGGTTCCCAAAGACATCTTCCTTCATAATTTGATAAAAACAGTGCAAAATTAAACTAGATTCCCTCAACAATTCTGCAAGAAGCCACTATTCTGGCTTTGGAGAGTTCACAGAAGAATAAGCAGCCTACAGACCCAGTCAGACCAAATTCACAGACAAATCCCTGGAGAACAGCTTTTGCATTCAGGCAAGCTAGAGGCAGAAGTATTTAAATGAAAGCCTATTTACTTTGCTGGTATCTGTTTTGTTTATTAATACCACCAAAGACACAAGTGCTTCATTTCTCACTGCTCAGGTTTCTTTTCAGCCTGACCTTCTGTCACATGACTCAAATAGTATAATATTGCAATGTGTTACCATGGAAATGATAGTGATGATGGCATGTGTTCAGCATAGTCAAATTTGAACCTAATGAGAGCAGATGTGACTTTGAGCTTTCATCCCTAAAGAACAGATCTGGTTATAGCTTCATGTCTTTTCCGAGGAATCGTGGAGAAAGCTCTTAAACACAACTCTGTGACTGTATTAGATGTGAACACCAATATGGGTGTATGCAAATAATAATTTCTACTAGCTGTGAACATCTTTCTATGAAGTCAAACAGACACACATCAAGAAAGCTATGAAAGAGGACAAGCTATGAGGAAAACAAGAACTCTTAACCATCTGCAGTTCCCATTGCTGATGTGCATTATCTTCTCCAAACATAAGCAGATTTCTGTGCGTCACCGTGTGTTATCAGTTTTGGTCTCTGCACTTTCCTAGGAAAATAACTACTTCCAGTTGCTGCAGGCCAGTATGACATACTATGCAAAGCTGCATAGCACCATGAATAAATTATGGCTGTCACCAACTTCTCTGTCAGAAAAAGACTTATAAAAATAAATTAGCACTACCCTTGAGCACTACTATGAGTGAACATCTCATGCGTGACTTTGCTAACTAAAGAATCAGACCTCAATTTCAACACGGTGAAGCCTACACAAGCAAAGCATTCTACATGCGAGAGAACAGCCATTGTGCTAAACAACTACAAAGAGAGAAAAGGTCCCAACACAAGAAAGGAGCATTCAAACCAAGTATTTCAGAGCCAGTTCCAGCCCTGTTGACTTGGAGCAGGATCAAGAACTCAGCTGGATCAAGATCAGCAGAAAAGTCTAGGGCTCCTTCATAATTACACAAGATAATGCTTTCTCTGTAGACTGCTGGGGAGAGACCAAACCTCTGTGACTCCCTGCCACCCTCAGTGTGTTGTCTGATGGGGAAGCCTGAAATTAAATAGCTGTGAATGTCATCCATCACTGTGAGTGAACTGTGTTATATTGCAAGTATTGTGACTCTATATCTGGCTGTATAAAAATGAAGACCAACTTTGGCTTTAGAAACAGTACTTGAAAAAAATTATCTATAGACACTGACTGCAAATTGAGATGGAATATATCAATCATCCGACCATTGTGCATGGAATCTTCCTGTCTTCTCTATTTTTCTTTCTTGTTGAGGTTTCCAAAATTTCAGGTTCTAGGCCCAAAATTCAGATGAAAATACATACTGCTGTGAGAATTCTCTAGAGAATTAATAAATAATTTCATAAATAATTCATAAACAAGTGTCATAAATAGTCTCTGAATGGTGGCTTTCCATAGCTTGAAAGTCCATTGGGACTTTCTCTCTAGAGAAATTTCCATTCAGAGACTATTTATGACACTTGTTTAATCCTCTTGGTATCACAAAAGTGGACCCAAACTAATTAGGGCAAAACTAGAATTTGCTCATAAAAACGGGCAAAACTAGAATTTGCTCATAAAAACTAAAGCAGAAACCCTCAATCCATCTTTATAATCAGGGGAAAGAGACAGGCTTAAAGCAAGAAGAAGAGTACCATATAATTGTCTGTTCCTTGTTGTCCCCATGTGACTGAAGATTTGCCTTCTAAAATGTTATGGCTGACTCAGAAGGCAACCAAAGTCCATCTTGCCCTTCCAAGTGCTTGGTACTGCTTCTCCTAGTCTCCTTGCTGCTCCTATCCCCTTCTCCCTTCTGAAGGAATCCATTATAAGCTTAAACCAGCTCCTGTTTCCAGACTCCAGCATCCAGGAAGAGCAGGGAAGCTGCCCTTTCCTTTTGAAGCTTTGCCCCTCACTCTGATTTCACCATTCTCACAGCTCTGTTCCTCCTGGGGAGAAGCCATCTGACACTGCTAGGAGTCCTTGAGGAGAGCAAACCTCCCAGTGTTTCCCTGTGCATCCAGAAGTGAAGAGCAGCACTGGCTCTGGCTAGCACCCAGACCTTGGGTGGGAGGAGCAGGGCATGCTTCCGCAGGTCATGGACATGGGCAACAACAGTGAGGATAAAAGGCAAGACCTCTGGGAGGTGCTTGTACGTCAACATGCTGGGAAGCTCACCTTCACCCTTCCATGGACAGCACCATCACAATTAGATCTTCCCCGTGCACTCAGTTTTACATACCACAAAGTTCAGGGTGACTGTGCTCTTTGCCTGGTTTTGGCATCCCAGTGCCATGGTGGGAACTGAACAGTGATGGATGATGAATGAAGCTAGCAGCTATGGGACTGCAGCAGGCTGTGTATCACCAGCTGAAACATTAGGTTGGAAGGAGTCTGTTTAACAGGTGTGCTAGGAGTGTGGCACAGAGACTTGGGCTGGGTCCAGTACCGCTCAATGTCTGCTGTGTTGATTCACTGGCTGGCAAGAGTTACCACAGGGTGCAAGAAACTAGTGCAAATGTCTCTTCATCTACAGAAGCCTGCTAGAAAATTCCCTCAGTATTCATGAGTTATCTACTGTCCAGGAGCTGTGACACTTTTTCTCTTTGTTTTCTTTTTCCTCCAAGGACTCATGAGGTGTTCTCTGCCAGGGATAGTTCGCCTACAGACCCAGTTTAAAAGCAGAAAACAGAGCAGTGGGAAGTAACCATTGTGAGGACTGACTAGTTCAGTGCAGCAACAAAATCTTTTAGACATGTCCATGACTAGTAACAACTGGCAGTGATGTCTGTTTGTTGCTGAGATAACTAATGCTGCAGACCTGACTCTGCTCTGCAGTTACTCTCAAAATTGCCAGAACTACCTTAGTCCTAGCTAGGAAATTACTCCAATTTTTAGATTGTCATTTCAAACTGCCAAGTCAACCTTCTCACCACACTATTAAGAGATAATGATTGGATGAGATCTGAACATGTTGGACTTGATGGATTGGGACAGTTTTAGATAGCAAGCTGAGTAAGAGCTTTCTGAGCCAAAGCAGAGTCCTCTGCATCATTGTGACCTCAGCCACATGTCAGCCAGTCCTAATGTGTGAATGTCTGACCACAAGTCAGAAGGCTTCCTGGTGACTTCACTGGGGGCTCTGAATGCATGGGACCAGGTGGAAATGCTTCATTTGATTTGTTGCTTTCAAATATTCCATTATAAAAGCTTGACTTTGTATGCCTGAAATCAAGAGGATATTGATTAGGTGGGGTTTTTTTGGTATAACATTTAACATTCTGTGCTCCATCCACCAATTATAACCACAGAAGAAACTTTTTACTGAGTGCTAATGCTACATAGGACAAATAAAAAGAGAAAGTAGAAAAGAATGAGTGGTTGCATCCAGAAAGCAGCAGGACAGCAAGTACATCAGTCTGAATAAATTTACTTGAATGTGATTCCTACAGAATGAAAGACTCCATCCACTGAAAATCTCTGCAGGACCAGAGCCATGGTTTGTCTGTTCAACACTAAGTGCTCTTACTCTCATTATTATTATCCTAGTGGTGACTGATTGGTCATTAAGAGTATCAGAATTTGTCCAAGAATTGTTCAAATTGAATAGAAATTTTCAGCACCTGAAAACAAGGAAAAACTGAAAGAGTAACATAGGTTATACAGGTAAATGGTCCTAAATGAGCTTCATTCTTTCATTCTTTGAAACAGCAAGCATGCAATCAGGTCAGGGAGAATTGCTAACCTGAAACAATAATTATGATTTGCCTTTTGTGATTTAGCAATTAATTAGCATATGAATAGTGAACGTTAGGCTTACATAAGATTGCAAATCTGTAGTCCCAACCCCAGCTGGAGGCTCTGTTAGACTGCACTACTGACATAAGTCTTAATAAATGGATCGGTAATCTCTGTTATGGGCTTCTCTCCTGTTCGGAGGGTAAGAAACATCCCATTTCTCTAGGTCTGAAGCAGGATTAATTGATTGGTCTCATATGAACCTGAAAGCCATTAAGAGCACGAAGGATGAAAAGCAACTCAAACTGCTTTATTACCATTTTCTAGTAAAGTACCAGTTTAGACTCTGGACCTACTGTGAAGCAGCAGGTTTCCAGATATTGACTGTGCTGGCATGTGCTTCTGGAAAAGAGGAAACAACTGATTCCTAAAAGCAGAAACATCTGCTCAAGTCATGAACACGCTTTCTGGCTGAGGCCAGACAGTAGGATTGCTAAAGAAGTCCATGTGCTGCCAGCTGCACTGGCTGGAATCACAGCTAAATGGGTGGTGAACAATGAACCACACTGGCTCCTCCACTCTCAACCCACCATGAGATAAAAAATGGTGCTACAGAGCTGTCATTGTCCTTTCCATGACAGCTTTTGCAAGGAAGGTAAACAGGATCATGTTGTCCCCCTGGTATGGATGAATTTCAGAGAGGGAAAATTGACCTCCTAGATGCCAGTCTAGGTGCTGTACTAAAGGAGTCTGCATCTTTGCTTAAGTGTTCTCCTCCTACATATTGCATTTTCATCTTCTTTGCTGTTTGATCCCATTGATCAGTGTCAGTATACTCTAACAAAGTTTTATTGGTGGGGGCAGTATTACAAATAGAAGGGAATCAGGCCCAGTGAATAGAATTTTGACACCATGATTCCACTAAAAATACTTTATTTTTCTTTCCATAGTAAACTTCAGTTGTCAAAATGATGAAAATAAATAGTAGGAAATGACAAGTCCTATTCTAGAATACAGCTTTGATTGAATCAGCATAACTGCAAACATATCCTGATATAATTGTCAATATATTTTTAATGGTTTACACTGACAACAAGAAAATACAATTGAGAAATCTAAATAAAACGGAGGTGTCAGTCTGGAGGTCTTAGCAAGAAAACACTCCTCCTTAAATTATGAGGGCAGATTTTCTATTGTATTGGAAGGAAAATTTGAGTAAAATCAAAAGAATGAAAAAAATTGTTAAGGAAAGAAAGCAGATAGTAAAATTCAAACCTGTATCTATGACCAGTGTGTGTAGATGTATATTCTGCAAAAGCTGAATATGGGTTGAACTTTGACCTGTGGTCATCTCTCCATGTGAAAGTCCTTAGTTACCGACTGTAAGCATTTGCTGAAGTCTTTGCAGAATGAGGAACACAGGGTTGAATACAGCTCACACCGGAGAAAGGTGCACTGTCAATCTGTGGGACATATTTTGTAGTTCCTAGTGTACCTTCCCTTACAAATTATTTTTTCTTGTTCTCTGCTTCACAGCATTATGTGGACATTTCCTGCTTCAGAACTAATACAGTCTTTGATCTTGCAGTGAGTCCTGAAAGTGAGACCTACAGTCAGGGCTCCTTCTTCTTCCTGCTTCCAGCACTCATGAAACCATTCCTCCATCCACACTTCAGCAGTGCACTCAAGCATGTGCTTAACACTAAGGTCATGCAGGACTTATGTATGTGATTAAAATTAAGCGTGCATTTAAATGCTTTGTGGAAGTGGGACCTCAGTGAGGATAGCTGTTGGATCAACCTGCTATGACCTCTGCTGAGCTGATTATAACTCAGCCTTCGTAGCACTCTATTTTTCCCCAAAAGTCATAGTTTATTCAATATGTCTTTTAACAGAAATTGAAATGGTCCTTTTTTCCTTTTTTTTCTACAATGCTATTGCAAATTAATATTGATTTCTCCAACTCTGTAAGCATTTGCCATCATCTCATGATGGCAAATATTTCCTATCATCTCATGATGGCAAATATTTCCTGCACTGCCCCACCACCAAACAAATTCTGTAGTACCTTTTGTACATTAAGAAAGCATGTGAAGTATAAAAATACTTCAAATATTTCTAATGTTTGCATAAAAGCAACAACAACAACAACAAAATCAATTTCTGTAAGAATGTCAAGTTTGCACAAATCAAGTTTAAGAGAAAAAAGAGGGAAGCTAGATTTCTGTCTGGACCAGAACAAGGAAGGGTGGCTAATGAGAGACACCATACAGACTCTTGCATTGTCCACTTTTTGGCCACTGAAACATTCAGAGACAGATTTGTTTCATTCTCTCTACAGAAAGAACATTCTTTCCTTACTAAAAGCTCAGAGAGAACTCTGAATAAGCCTGTGGGATTGAGAAGCAGAAGGAGATTTTTAATTTTTGTTCTGCAGATTCAGATCTATGGATTACGCTTGCCTATTACCCTAAAGAAAAACAAAACTAAACAAAACAAAAAACAAAACGAATGAGATGATCTGCATCACTGCAGTAAACAGATTAGCCCTGTGTCATGTGAAAACTCCTTACCACAGCTGAGATTTAACATATGAGGACTCACCCTTTGGCACGTGGCCCTGCACGTCCATTCATTCTCACATTCCAACTGCAAAATATTTTTAATAGTGCTTCTCCAGTTTACCTACCATCCATATTATGAACAGAGACAGTTGATCTTCCTTCTGATTTTTAATCCTTCCCCTTTCTGTCCAGAAGGACTGCTTAACCTAAAACCTTAATCCTTAAGCTTGAAAAGTCTGTAGTCACTTGCCTTCATAACCATGTTAGCTTTATCACTGCATCATCAGAAGTACTATTTTTTTAACAGAAAAGTCGATGTGCTAAGCCTCTCCTGCAGCACTGAAGCCTTCTGATATTTCAGCCTGAGATAATGCCAGTGTCTTCGACCAGATTCATGTCTGGGACTCTTTTAATTTTAGATTATCTTAATTCATCCTCAGATAGCTGGGAAATCTTGGCTAATCGAGAGCCAAAAGACTACTAAACATTTCATGTCCTACCCTTTTGGAAAAGAAGTCCAGAGCTGCTTTCTTTAAAAAGACAGTTAAAAATTGGCATGAGAGTCCAGCACTGTAAAGTCAATGAAATCAGTGTACCACAATCTTGCTCGGGATGTTTTATTTATTTCTAAGGTGTTCCTGACTTTGGTTGTACTCTTCTTCCATGAGCTTTACTGCAATTTCAACCTCTTTTTCTAACAAGAAGCCATTCAGAGTCAAGTGTGTGTATGATGCTTTCCTTCTCTATCCATAAGAGATGGGAAAAGCATATGAAGGAGATGCTGAAAACTGAAATTCATTATTTCTGCCACTCATAGAGAACTTTTTTCTTCACTAAAGCAAGTATGTTGAAGGCGCAAGAGATCTTGAAAGTCATTTTCCTTCTTGTTCAGACTTCTGCTCTTCTATGCTTTTACAATTCCATCCAACTATTTACCTACCTACAGCACTTACAATTCATTTCTTGATCTTTCCATTCTACATCTCACCAACTCAAATCTATTCAGCAATGATTCTTTTCAAGATATGCAGAACTTTTATACAATACATTACATGTCTCTATTTATAGATGATACGCAAATATAAACCACACATTTTTTATACTTTACTATCAGATTAGGTGATAGGAGATTAAATCAAATGGGGAGCATAGGGGTATTCATATTTAGCTCTCTGGTATTCATGCTAAAGAAAAGCTGAAATCTCTTCTTATCTTGAATGTTTACATTCCAAAACTTAAACATGTTTATAGTGCAGCACTTCAAAATTTCATTTCTTTCACTAAGGAAAAATGCAATTACAGACAATATATTCTGCCTGTTTCGTAAAATGCTAACTTTTCATTTTAAAAAACAGAGCTAATAAAGGCAGACAAGTTTAAATTTCAGTGGTTACTTCATGTGAAGAATTTCACCCTGTGCAATTTCCTTTTTTTTTTTTTTTTTAATTAAAAACTCACAGGTGAAAATGATGATGCAGTAAATTAATATCTGATAAAACAATTGACAGAAATTGAGGAAGGGGCCTAACAGAGAAGAACAGTTAGACTCTCAGTTTATAACTTCATGCCTAACCAATAGGGAAGGCATGCAAACATAGCATTAATTGCACAGAAATTTATAGGATTACAAGTTATCATATATGCTGACATAAATGTCTGAATTCCAGCAGTGGACCAGGCACTCCATTACTGACTACAATTTAACTCAGTTCTTCTGAAGCCACTGTCACCACACTGATACCTGCTGGTGGCCAAGGATGTGGGAATATTCACTCCACGCAGCACTGCCAGTATGCCCACAACAAATCTAGGTGACTCGTGGTTCCAACAGAAAAATGCCTCATATTCCTTCTCTGAAGGATGCCTGTTTTGTTAGCTGTCTGGTAAAATAAAAGCATGAGTCTCATTCTGATAATTAGTATCTAAGCCCTGCCCAAAGGAACAAAATGACAACTTACTCAATTTTAAGAATTTATGAAAGAGGAATTTCATCCAAATATGATGTGACTTTGATTTAAAAAAAATAACATCAAAAAACTTGCATAACTTCTTAAAAGCTAAGGCCTGCATTGGGTTAGGTTAATGAATTAATGAGATTTGTTAGTCAACTGTATTCCTAAAGCAGAAAGCTATGTTGTATGTTGTAGAGATGCTGAAGTGCCAAGACTCTGGGATTTATTACGTTCTCCTTCTTTAATAATACCACAATACTATTTATTTTAACAGCATAAGACAAGATCAAGACTCCATCTTATTTGGTCATTTACCTGAAAACTCAACAAAAAAAAAAAAAAAAAAAAGAGGAAAAAGGAAAAACGAAGATGCAAAGGGTATGTAACGTTTGTTAATTTACAGAAACATAGAATCATTGAATATTCTAAGTTGGAAGGGTCCCATAAAGATAACGAAGTCTATTCCCTGGATCCACACAGAACCACTCAAAATCCAAACCCTGCATCTGAGAGCAGTGTCCCAACACTCCCTGAACTCCAGCGCTGGGGCCATGCCCACCACCCTGTGCATCCCGTTCCGTGCCCCCCGCCCTGTGGTGCAGCCCCTTTCCCTGACCCCCAGCTGCCCTCCCCTGACGCAGCTCCATGCTGCTCCCTCGGCCCTGTCGCTGGCACACACAGCAGAGCTCAGCACTGCCCTCTGCTCCCCTTTGAATTAAATTGTGTAGTTATGTCCATGTGCACAATGTCATATATGATTGGTTAGAAGGGGCTTCCAGACAGTTTATTGCAGCCTTGCACTTTGAACAACCACTGGCTTGTAGAGTCATAATTCCAACAAAATGCATCTGATCTGCTGTACTGCAGAACAGAGTTATCAAACTGAAGTTTTTGAATATGGTAACAGAATCATAACTTGTCAAGTCATTCACTTCTACTTAAACATAGCTCAAATTTGCAGCTTTGCCCAGGCTCTTTATGTTGGTCTCAAGTAGACTGAAGAACACTCTACCCCTTCACCCTCCCAAGTAGACTTAACTGGGAAAGAAAAAATTACATATAAGCAACAGAAGCAAAAAACATGTGGGATCAGACTGGTCAATGTGAAGGGAGAGATCTAAATGCAGAGGAATCTGAGGGCCTCTGCGGGAGTTAATGCTGTGAGGATAACAGTTACTCTTAAACTGAAGTGTCACTAATACCCAACCCTGCAAACTATTTGGCCAAAATAGAACAGGCAATCCCTTCATCTCTGTAGAACAATCCACACTATATTGAGCTTGGATTGAGGAGCCTAAGGCTTGCCAAAACTTTGACTTTATCAACTGTTCTTTAATAGCCCAGCCAAAATCAACTTACTTTAACTGGTTGAAGAGCTTTCTGTTCTTTTCTGCTTGGGGTTCGTATAGCAGGCTCATCACTTGGGCCTCTGCATATTTCCAGTAGGCATTAAGCAAACCAGCTGAGGTCTGTTGCACATCCGTTCTCTTACCCAATTACAATGGGTCATCTGGGGTATACTGCTTACACAGTTGCATGTGTTTGCATGCACATTGCCATTGCATGCATATGCTTGTGGCTATATATTTATACGAGACAAAGAAATGTTAAAGAAATACACATTCCTTTTTAAAGAGTGCTGTAGTTTGCAAGCATCTTAATAATGCCATTTCTTAGCACTGATACAAGCCCTGACAAAGTGCTGTGTTCTGTTCAGCATGTGCAGTGGTGTGAGGAGCCACTTTGCAGCAGGAACAAAGGACACTTCTTATTTTGGAAAGCAGCAGATTAGTTCCCCGTGGGACAATGTTCCCCAGAAGAACAAAGAGGGAACCCTTCTGAACTGAAGGATTGATGTATTCTTCTACAAATGAGCAAAGTACAAGTATTCCTGGTAGGAAATGCGGATGTTTCTCAATTGGTCTGGAAGGATGGCAAAAGGAAACAAATTATTTTGAAGAAAAAATTGCAAAGAACAACAACAAACAAAACCCCAAAGCCACAGCTCCAACAAGTGATTATGACAGGCAGCCCATAGACTTGGCTTAACTTTCTGCCTTGTGTTCTGAAGTGTTGGGTGGTTTGCCTGATAGAAGAGATGATAAAAAAACATCATGGAAGAGGAGAGAGACACCATGCTTCTGCTCTTCTGCTTGTAAAGTTAAGACCAAAGGCAGACATACAGCAGCAAAAATACTCTTCCCTCTCCTTCTTCTGAAGCAGACAATGCTTTCAGCCTATGTGGCTGAAAAAGCAAGACAGAGGCTGTGCTGAGGAAGAGATAGCATACAGTGCTAAGATGATGGGACTACAGTCCAAGTAAAGCATCTTGTGGTGTGAGAAAAAGTAGATGCATCAGCCCTCAAGGTTTGAGTCAAACTCCATTGAGGTTGATGGAAAGCTTTCCATTCATGTGAGTGGAATAAATGAATGATTCATGACATACATTGTTCAGATGAGCAGTTCCCCAAGACAAGAATGAATTAGAAGGTGAAGGCTCATAATGTGCATGAAATGTTTCTTAGATACAGTGAACACAACGGGAAGCCTTTGATCTTCAAAATAACTGTTACCTTACCTTCAACAGTGTAGAGCACATGCACAGTCCATCGGATGTGTACACTGTAAGCCCTCGTCTCTGTTATTATGCTGGTTTCACTTGAGCCACAAAAATGAGACAGACAAAATGGCAGGGTTGAGAAATGCTGGGTAAAAGTAGGACAGAAGCACAGGTCAGGACATCGTTTATGAAACATTGCTCTTCTGGCTTCTGCAATAATCAGATTGGCCTAGCATTCATTTTTTCACCTTTTTTTCCCCTACATTAAGCAATTCAATGCATCCTGTAACCAATCCAACAGATAACCGAAGGACTTCTAGGCATTTGAATGCATGGGATTCATCACGACTGCTCACATGTCAGAGGTAACACCAACTACTGATGTTTTGAAATTTTATGCAGAAAAGAAAGCAACTATTAGCAACAGAAGGACGGGTTTGTGGCTCTCGTTGCTACACGTAGTAAAAGTAAAGTGCTTACAGCTGCTAGAGGTAGCATGATTAGTGAATATTCCTTTCCTCCTTTGTTGACTAATCCGGCCAAATCCACCTATGCCTCAAATTGGGTACAGACACTGTTTTCCTGATAACTGCATGTTTCCTCGGGCAATGCTAGTATTGAAAGGTTCCATTCAGATTTTGTGTTGTTGCACTCATATTATGTCTACCTCATGGTGACCATTCAAACTTTTATTTGTTCACTTCCCTGTTTTACTTCTCTAGCTATTTTGAATATACCGTAAGAAACCCAGTTTTCAAAAAGCTTGGGAGACTTTATCTTGAGCATTAGTCTTCAGTGTCAATTGTGCCTACACACTTTTGAAAGATGCTCATGAAGTTATTTATGTAACTGCAATACAAATACTTCTATCAAATTTACCACAACCCATGAGCTACAAATTCCACTTGAATTATTCTGTAAATCTCAATTACTGGGGTTATAATTTTCCTAAATCCATAGGCTAGTGGATGAATGTTTGATAAACTGAAATGTTAATATCTTTGAAATTTTTGTAATAGAAGTGGTGTGAAAATACCCAGCCCATTTTATAAAACTCCTTATACTCCCATTTCTGTATTCAAGAATTCATATTAAAAAAATGAAGAAATTTTAGTGCTAGTCTTCTTCCACTTAAGCCACTTTTTGGAGAAAACCATTTAAAAATAATAAAATAAAACAAAATAACCTATGTGACAATTAGGAACTTGTTGGGATTCCATTTACATATCACTAATGATTTATTTTTTAAATTGGATCTCCTGGAATTAGTTAATCATTTACTTCTAGATACATACAAGATAGATACTGCATAGATGCACGCAAGAATTATTCAGATTAATTCTGAGTTAACAGATTTTGTTGGAAAACGCAGTTTTACCAAAATGCCATAATAGGATTTTGGTTATTTTTAGTCAGAAAATGAATCATTAAAAAGACGTCTGTTGAAATATTCATTAAAAAAAAAAATTAAAAAAATGTCAGCCTGTTCTCAATCAGGCAAGAAATGATTTCAGAATATCTAAACTCTCATGAAGTTGAAAGTGTGTTTTCCAGCCAGCTTTAATTAAAATTTATTAAACATATCCAGTTATGAAATGAAACCTAAAATAAGAAAGGTGTCCAGATTCACTGGTGGCCTTCTATCATGTGCTTTTTAGAGCCTTTAGGACAGGTTTAATTCGGTTTCATTGCATGGCTGAAGTGACCCAATATAGCCATTGTTCTCGGGGAGACCAATTGAAAGCCACTGCATCTTGCTCTTCCGAAAGATAGGAGAGAGTAGAGGATGATTTATGTTCACCAGACCACGGAGAAGAGAATCATTCTGCCATTGGCAGAGAAGAGGATTAATAGGACTTCTGGCCCCAGGTGCAGGAGTACTTTTTAATAAACCAAATAAAATAATCAACAGTATTGAAGTTTAGAGCTTCTTCTACCTTTCATATTTCTTCTACCTTTTTGAGATAGGAAAATGTTAGATTGACCTCTGGACATACAGTACCTCATATTTACAGCATCTGGCCTCAACTCTTTTTCCAAGTCAGTTCTTTGGTTTTCAATGCCATTGCCAGTCCCGACCTCAACTGTGAATACTCACTGGAAAAAAATGAGATTCCACAGTAGCTGGTAGTGCAGAATAAAAGATGTGATCAGAAGCAGGGAGATACCTCTTCCTGGACTACAAAAGGAGAATAAGCAGAACCCTCTTAAGACATGACACTACCCAGGTCTATTTAAAACTGATCTTTCTGAAGGACAAGTCACTAATTTATGTGGTTTGCAAAGGCTGAAAGTAAATGAGATTAGGAAGGCAGAACTGGCAAACCTGAACCAGATGGCAGCCAGTGGTGGATTTTAAGAGATCTTGGATATGCAGTGTAATTCCCTAACAACAGTACGGTTTTGCATCACCTGATAGAAATAAGCCTGAAATTGTAAGGAAACTATCCTATCTGTGATCTTTATGTTGTGATGACTTTTTTTTCTCTGGTGAAGGGTCGAGCTGGCAGGCTATAAGAGCTACCACACATACTACCTGAGAGCATTTGAGCAGTGGGTTCCTTTGCACTGGTGAATTTAACATAACAAGAGAAAGAATAACAATTATACAGTGGAACTCGTATGTCTATTGCAGTCTGCTTTCTATAATGCATGACTGCAATGCGAAATTCTCCATTAAGCTTACTGTTGTTGTTCTATCTGGGACTCTAAGAGAAAAGCAAGCAAATAAAAGAATACAGTGCAAGGCTAATTAAAACTGAGGATTACACTAAGGCAATAAAAATTAAAAATCCACCTACCCTGCGGTGTATACTTGCATTTAGGTGTCTTCATAAGACATATCTGCCTGTATCACTGCAAATCTGTTAGGTTTTTTGATGTTTTCTTCATATAATTTAATAACGTGATGTGGAAAATAACCTAATGCAAAAGTAGTGAGAGATAGAAAGCCATGTAATAAAAGAAGAAAGAATGGCATCTTTGCCTGCTCCTTTTACAGTGGCAAGTTGATGAAATCAATGTCTAGTGTTCAAACTATGAAAAGGATTGGAAAAGAATGACAAAGTTTCTTGATTCCTTCAGGTAATATTTAAAGACACTGGAACGTATTGGAGTTTTTATATCTCAGGAACAGGGACCTCTACAACCATGTATGTGAAAATTAGCAAGAAGGAAAAAGAATAGAGCTATTCAACTTCAGATGAGCATTCTGGCCTCAATCTCACCATTACTTTATTTGTTCATGTTTGAACAAGGTTAGACATCCATGGACAGAAGAACAGAGAAAGATTTTAAGCTTGGCAAAAAAACAACAACAACAACAAAAACAATAAAAAAAACTGGTGTGTGTGACTTGGCTGAACAGTATTGGCTGATTGGCAAAAGATCTGGAATTAGATGGGTTCCAGGGTTGAAATGGCAGGAAGCCTTGAGTGAAATGAAAACGTTTGGCAGTGGAGTCAGAATCAAAAATATGTTCCAAGGTTTCTGCAACTGGATTTTTGCAACTGGAGCCGTGGGTCAGACAAGAAGATTAGCCTAAAATCTTGTCTACATGGGAAATGGACTGGTTGTGCTGAAATTATGATACAACTATGGTTTGGCTGCTCATTTTCCCAAAGTAAAGAAATCCTTAGAAAGGCAAAGAAATCATCATGAGAAAGACCCAAGTTTGGCTGGGCTTATCAATCAGACTGGACTATGGTTGTCTTGGAGCTAGTTAGTCTGAAGATGGCTTTCCGTCCTGCTTGTTGGGATAGACCAAGGAAAACAAATTTTGACAGATGGACATGTTAGTGAGGAAGCAAGTCCATCTGGCCTATGAATGCTGAGGCAAAAACTGCACATTTCACAGGAATGGCAGTGGACATCTTCTATGACTCACACTTCCTCTCCCTGTGCTCTTAAGTACTCATGCCCAGGGGACAAAGAGCAAACGAAGAATTTAACTTAAGGAAAGAGGAGCATGTTTGAATAAACCTGTGGAATACTAAAGCATTGTGAATCAATGTTTGGTCACAGCAATTACATAATTTATGTAAAAAAAACTGCTTAACACCAGCCACATAATCTAGGGAGTGTCAAACCAAGTTGGGAAGGATATTTAGACCGCTACACCTCCTCACCAGGAAGCCACACTTCAGTCGGTATGTCAAAGGATTTTTGATACCATGAAATCACATAGAGCTTGATTTTTTCATTGAAGGTACTGAAATTTGTGATGAGCAAGCTAAGGCAATTAATCATTCAGTACATTAATTTCAGGAACAATTAAGTAGGTAGGCAAACTAATTAATTTATTGGAGTCCCTATGTTTTTTCCAGTGTGCTATGAGTTCTTGTGCAGGCAGTTCCCACCTGCAGCTTGGAAGTTGTCAAGAGGGAAAATAGATATCATCACAGCTCTGGACTTTCTCACCTGGAGGGCACAAGAAACACTTTGAAATTAGGGAATAAAAACTTCAGAGTGATCCTGCTGAAATGATCAAAAGAGAAACAGTTCAAAATGTGGGGCAAGCTCTAAAGCTGATGATTAAGTTAGAAGGTGAAGAATGACAATTTAAGAACTTATTGAGATGAATGGGAAGGTACAAACCTCTTGGAGCTGTTAGTCTAGTCTCCCTGCAGACACAGAGGAGGTACCTGCATCAGCTGGTGTTTGAGTTACATTTATCAGAATTACCTCTCTGAAGACTAGAAACACATTACGCAACATGCAGACTTGGACCTTGGAGTACAACTGGTCATCAGGGAGAAGCTTCCAGAGAAGACAGCACCTGCAGCAAAAAACACCACCAAAGAAAAGCACAGACAAGCAGCCACAATAATGATAAGCCAGTCTAGAGTCAGGGAGCAAATTTCAATGCAAATTAGACTGAACTGGATCTAACTGCAGCACAGATGGGATTATGACCCTACATACATAATCCACCAACTTTTCTTTCTAAAGTGCTGCAAACTTCATGCTAACTTCCACTTTTTAATCCAAATATGATTACTACTAATAATATGAACACTACTAATAATTACAAATATGATTATTTTCCTCAAGTTATTAATTTCTCTGTGTCTGTTTCTCAAGCATTTGGCTTGATTACCTTTGCTACAATTTCTGCTTTGCTATATTTCCTGATATCCACAATTTCTACTTCAACCTTTCACATACACTCTTGCTAAACATCAGCCTGCCATTCCAGCTATATCTCAGTGTTTTCCTAAATGTCTTTCTCTGGTTGCCACTTAGGATCATGTCAAATTCAAACTTCTATTTTTTTTTCTTTCTCTCCCCAGCTCTTCTCTTTTGCCTTTCCCTCCTTCCTCCTTCCCTCCTGTCCTCTTCCTCCTTCCCCTTTTCTCTTTCCCTTCCTTTCTAAACATCACATTTATTTTCTTAGGCACTTACATTCTTTCTCCCTACCCCTTCTTTATTTTTAAGGACCAGACACTGCTGAACTACTGCTCTTCCTTTCTGCTTGCAGTACATTATGAGGAGGACCAGATAAGTGGAAAATACCTGTTGAACTAAGCACTATACATCTGTCATAACAACCTCTTCTACTTGCCCATTTAAAAGCATTCTCCTTTTACTCTTCTTTTGTTTTCTTTCCCAAGGCTTTCATTATGATACATTTTCCACAAGAAATTTTCTATCTTGTTAAGTATGTTTATGTACGTGTGTATGTAAAGATTTCAAGACCCAGGGCAAAAATCATGCTAACGTAATATAACTAACATATCTGTTACATCTCTGCTCAATCATATCACTTCTCATTACATTCCATGTCAAGTTTTGATGCCTGGCATGTTTTACTATTAAAATAGTAAGTACTAGCTTGATTGCAGTACTATCTTTTGTACGTCTACACAGAAAAGAGTACCACCCACTTGCAGTTCTCAGATAAATTAGTTCATTACTGAAGAAATGACGGATTTTTTCCCTACCATCTCCTTTTGAAATAATTCAAATATTAATGTATTAATTGGACAGGTGGCATTTACACAAAGACTGATATGTATAAATAATTGTTACCTTTCTGAAGACAGAATGGGTTGCCGAAATGTTTTTTGTAATTATATGTGGGAATTTTTTCCAAGTATATTGGTGCTCTTTATGGGTTTCCTTTTATGTTCTTCTTCATTTTTCTTTTCTTTTCTTTTTTTCTTTTGGTGTGAGTGTCTTACTTTCTCCCAGTTAACATGATCTACCCAGTCACCTTGAAGACTAAAACATAGACTGGATTTCCATAAAAGTGCTTGAAATTTCTAATACTGAAATGGAGCTGTCTAAATGGAACCAAAATACACCCAGACATTTCCACAAATGAATGGGCAAACTCAGGACAAATTAGAACGGCTATAAGTTATGAAATATGTTTTGAACTCTACACAATAGCACATCTTCCTACATATGCGTTTAACTTTCATGATAAAATGACTGCCCACTACTGACTAGATCATTACTTAGCATACAACACTGTAAACAAGAATTCACACTACAAATGGAATCTCCTCAATTTGTGAGAACGCTACAGCCAGCTGTAAAGATAAAACTGGAAACAATGTCTGTTTTGTAAATGAACCATATTCATATAGATGCAATACTATCGAAGAAGAAAGGCTCCCTGGAAGTACAGAGTGTTGAAATAAATGAATTCAGAGAGAAACTCAGTAAAATGCTTAAAACGTAGGAAATCAAGGTGGGCACTAGGGAACTAGATAGCTCTAGAAAGTCGAAAGGAGTAGAAGAAAATAAATGTGAATATCAAAAATAGATTATCGTTCCATGAAACATCAGTGTATCACAGTGAAAGTATAAATGGAGAGAAACACGTAATTTAAATAAATTACACCTGGAGGTAAAGAGAAAGTACCTAAAATAATTGGTAAAGATTATTGATTAAATTAGTTTCAAGAATGAGCCAGGCAGAGGTTTGAATTAACAGTATATCCACTAAAATCAAAGAAGACAACCAAAACTAGTTGAGGATTTGGCTGATCGTGTGGAGTTGTGGCATGGAAAAAAAATATGCCATAAATACAAAGAATTAGAACAAATTCAGTCTTTGAACAGACAGAAATAGAAAGCAGACAGTTGAGGAAGACCTTCATCTTCTCTAAGACCCAAACTTAAGATCACAATAAAAGTCTTCAACTGTTTTTATTGAAACGTTTCCAAATTAACAATAGCAATAACAAGCTCTTGAATAGGAAGGGTGTGCCGAACACAAATGCTGTGTTTAGTGGAATAAGATAGAGTGTTGGTATGTACTTCAGCAGTGTTCAATTTTCTGCAATGTGCATCCCTATGCTCACAGGGAAAATGAATTGCAATTGACCCACACATACAACTGGGACTTCAGCAAAATCTGAGGAAGAAACAACTTCATTAGGAAATAAACTGTAAGCTGGAATAGTTCAAAAGCAGGAGATAAAATGTATTGTTTCCTTTCTATACCTTGAGAAGCATGCAAGATGGGAAATATTCTATGCCTGAAATGCTTCCATGGGAAATGAAAATACCTACTGGGCTTGCTTCAAAAAATGAAACTTGGGCTAAATTTGTAATGTATCAATAAAAATGTCATCAAACTGCATATCCTAGACAGATTATTCAGAGCTACCAAGCACTTCCCTACAAAGCAAGAGATGGCCTTGCTCAATTTTATAGTGGGTCTACAAAAATTAGATATTGGAAATACTGTCTAGGAAGTGGAACTCTAATCTGTTGCAAGCTGTATATTACATGGGTTGAATAGGACATATGGAATAAAAATTATTTGACTGGCACTTGAGAGATGAAGTTTTAAATACATTGAAGTGTTAGAAAGAGAAATCAAGAGATGCAAGAATTGTGTTTAGATCTTAAAATACATATATATAAGGAAAAGAAGGAAAAGGAAAATCTGACATTTTTCAAGCATATGCAAGTAGGAATAGCTTTGTACTGAATCGCATACACCTAATATCGGAGGGCCACGAAGATGGTGAAGGGCCTGGAGCATCTCTCCTATGAGGAAAGGCTGAGTGAACTGGGTCTGTTCAGCCTTGAGAAGAGAAGACTGAGAGGGGACCTGATCCAGGTCTATAAATATCTAAGGTGTGGGGGGCAGAATGGCGAGGCCGGACTGTTTTCAGTGGTGAGTGGAGACAGGACAAGGGGAAACGGCTGGAAACTGCAGCATAGGAAGTTCCGCACAAACATGCGCAAGAACTTCTTTACAGTGAGGTGACGGAGCACTGGAACAGGCTGCCCAGGGAGGTGGTGGAGTCTCCTTCTCTGGAGATGTTCAAGACCTGCCTGGACGCCTACCTGTGCGACCTGGTGTAGGGAACCTGCTTTGGCAGGGGGGTTGGACTCGATGATCTCAGGAGGTCCCTTCCAACCCCTACAATTCTGTGATTCTGTGATTCTGTAATACATGTAGGGAGCGCATTGGAAAATGACCAGTAAACATACCCAGAGACCATTTATACCAGATGGGCAAATTCAAAACTATTGCACAAATCTTTCAGTGTCTATCTCTTCTGAAGACAAAAACTGTTTCTTTCGTGAAGTCTTGTCACCAGACAGCACAATATAATGTTGGGATATAATGTAGCTATAGTAAGCACCAGGCAGTTGTCATCCAGAAGATCAAATGTGGTAAAGTGACTGCAGTTTCAATCTCATTGACTCCCTCTAAAATCATGCAGAAGTTGAATGAAATCCAGCTGCGTCTCTGGAAGGGCAAAATTTCATAGAATTTGATCTGCATTTATAGCAAAGAATATTTTGCTTCTAAAGATTCCAAAAGTGCCAAGTGACTTTATTTCACCTTCATGCTCATTTTATTTTATTTTTTAGTAAGTAAGAAATAAAACAGGTCAGAATACACCTTCAGTGTCTTAGAAAAGTTTTATCACTGTAATTATGTGAATTTTTTTTTTACCTCAGATCAGTGTGTTGCCTATTGTCTGGTGGTATCCAGAACAAGATTCTGATTGACTTCATTTTATTCTTCTTCTGCTAGATCAAGTTGATCATTTCAAAGAGAATACACACCACCAAAATTCTAAACATCTGGGGCCATTTGTGATTCATGTTTCAGTTGCTAAGGATGTGCTTTGTTTGGTTCCAGATCTTAATACTTTTTTTTTTTTTTTTTTTTTTTTTTTTTTGCTAACTCCAATGGGAATTTGACTGGGCTTTAAATACAAGGATTTCTGCTGCCTGCACTCTAGGCATGTTCTGAGACTGGAGAAGCAATATTCTGTAATACTCAACAGATTCACCTGGATGTTTACTGTAGCCATCCAGCACCATACGCCCATTTCCCTTGGCTCATACCTAATCAAAAGGTTTTCAAGCAAGAGTGGTTCTCTTTGTAAAGCATCTTATTGGCACTTTGTCCTGGTGTAGTTATTAAAAGAAGTTGACAGTAGACACAGAAAATATCCATAAATTTGCACCTGACAACTGAATATTCTGCCATTGCAGTCTACACATCTGTTAGATAATAAAGTTCCAAAACCCAAAGTTCTCACCAGCACACTTCTCTGAACCTTCCTGCCAGCAAAAGATCTATCTTTCTACAGGTCTGCAGTGTGCAGTTTTCTGAGTTGGGCTTGCAGATAACAAAGTGATCTTATAGTGGGCAACTTGCTCTTGGAGATTTCAGTCTGAAATCTGACAAAAATAAAATGCTTCACATTTTATTTGTAGGCTGAAAGTTTTAGGTTTTAATATAAGAGTCTTCTGATGGGTTCAAGGTAGCTTGGTATTGGATTATTTGCCTGTAAACCCTCTCAAATGCACTGTCCTCTAAAAGACTGCTGGCTAAAAGAAAATTCACTGAGTAGATACCTCTTGTCTTTCATAGATTGGAGTAGGATTTCTCTGCTTTCAACCAAGCCATTTCTCCTTGAAGTTCTTCACAATAAGGAAACCTTTAGAGGTTAAAAGAAGTAAGTGAGTTGCCAAGCTAAAGGTCAGAATGGCACATTTCTAATCTTCTTAGATAGGAGAGAAAAATTCCCTCAATAGCTGCAGAACATAATATTCTAGAGAGTGATATTCAGTTCTCCAGTGAGTTGATACAATGCTCACTTCTTACATAAGGACTGCCTTGGTCTGGTAGCGTAAAATAGCCATGAAGAAGTGAAGAATAAATAGGAAGTTCACTCAAACTCGTTGCAGGAAAAGGAAGAAAATCTTCCAAATCTGGGGAGAAAGAAAACAGCCACTTTCAGTTCTGTGAGAGGACACGAACAACAGTGCCTCACTGTTGATTATGTATAAAGAAGTGTCCTTTCAGAGTCTTATTTTCCACATTGCTTTCCCGATGTCTCCTGCTCACTGAGACTGTGTTCACTGTCCATGCTAAATGTACTACCTCCCCACCCTGAGGAACTAATTAGAGCCTATGGATAAATGCGCTTTGCAAAAAAAGATAAAAATTTAAAATAAATAAATAAATAAAAAGGAAAGCAGAAAGGCATCTTCTAGAGGTCTGCTTGCCACTGTGCCAGCAGCCTTCCTTCTGCAGGGCAGCCCCCATAGGCTTCCATTGCTGCGGAACTGAGATGAGGGTGTCAGCCAACCTGAACCGTTGGAGGGATCTGGCCTGGGGATGAAGCACTTGGACCCAGGTCGGTCAGATTTCCTGGGTAGGCATGTGAAGTCCGAGACGCTGGAAACCGCTTCCTCCCCTCCTTTCCCTGACCACACGGTGGAACACCATCTACAACCCCAGGTCGGGGGAGGACAGAGAGACTTCATTGCTTTGTACTACTGTTGTTTCCCAGAACATGTCTTCCTGAGTCCTCAGCCAAAACGGCCCTGGGACATCAAGGCGGGCAGAGGCCAACATCCTCTCTCGCCCCCCCCCCCCCCCCCCTTCCCCCCCCCCCCTTCCCCACCCCGCCACGAGCTCCGTCCCGGCTTTCCCACCGTTTCCCGCAGCGGGAGCCACCGCCGCCTTTGTCCTCACCCCGATGTCCCCGAGCCCCGCACATCGGCACCGGCAGAGAGGCGAACCGTCCGCGCGCCCCCGAGCGGGACTTCTGGCTCGCAAAGGCCATCAGGGCACCGGGGCGAGCCGGGGATCTGCCCCGCAGCACAACCCCCGTCCGGCGAGGGTCCCGCGCCCCCGTACTTGCCCTCCCCACCGCTCCAAGACCCGGCGGTCAGTAGCCCACAAAACCCAAAAGTCCGTGGGCGCGGAGGGCTTTCCCCGCTCTTTCCTTTTTGATTTGGTGGGCTTTCCCAGCCTAAGCGTGTCCACCTCGGGCAGCGCTCGGAGAACGGGGAGGGGGGAGGCTGAAAGTCGGCGGGAGGAAGTTATGGACCAGCAGACCCCTGGGGAGGAGCCCCCCGCCCCCTTCTCCCCGCCGCTGCCCTCCGGCGCCGGGGTTCCTCGGGCCGCCGTGGCCTCCTCCCCAGCTCTCTCCCGCCTGGGTGGCCCCGAGTGGGCGCCCCGGCACCCGTGCTGCCCGCCGGGCACGGAGCTCCCCGCGGGACCGGCGCAGCGGGGGACCGGCCGCCGCCAAAGGACGGGGGGAGAGCTCAGGGTATCGTTTCCAAGCTGCCTCCGCGAAGATACATTTATTTACTCGTTTATTGTTTACTTATCTTATTTTTATTCTTTGTTTTATCTCATTTCATTTTACCCTCTTCTGTTTTACAGGTTTTTTTTCTTTCTTTTCTTTTCTTTTTTAAAAATCTTTTATTTATTTATTTATTTATTTTTCTCCCAAGGTTTGATACCCACTGTTCCCGAAGAATCCTCATTTTGGAATGAGATTGTTGTTTCCCTAGAGGGTGGCTGGTCAGAAGTCAGGTGTTTTGGGGTTTGTGGTTGTGGGGTTGTTCTATTTCCTTTTTTTCTTTTTTTTTCTTTTTTTTTTTTTTTTTTCTTTTTAATTTAAAACGTAATGCTGAGAGACAAAGGTAAATTATCTGCCTCGGCGTTGATGGTACGTCAAAGATTGCAAAGCCCAGGCGCTTTCTTCCTGCGAAGACGATGATTTATAGAAAATTGCAGGCAGAACACATGCACATTCTGGCAGCCGTAAAGACAGTCCCTCCCTTTTCCTTAATGTTCTTTTATCAGCTTCTTAGGAGGTGTCCGCTTCATTTGTCTGCATGAAACCAGTAGTCTTACTAGGAATCTCCAGTTCTGATGGTTTTTTTTTTTCCCCTTTTCCTTAAGAAGGATTCTCTAAATCCAACAGTGCTCCTTCTGCCCAGATATTATCCTTCCTCCAATTTCTCACAGCACTTGTTTGGGGCGAGGGGGGAGCGGGGGGAGCGGAAAGAGGAGAGGAGGAGGGAGAAGATCTTTCTCGTGTTTAGTGATTAACTTGCACGGCTCAAAGAAAGAGAAGGTTTAATGGGAGAGATCCTGCTTGTGTGCTTTGTGCTCACGGCGGTCTTGTGGATGGAAAGAACGGAGAGAGCATGAGTTTAATGTTTGACTAGTACCTGGGCGACCGATTTTTGTTATTTTATTTTATTGCTATCGTTAGCTTTTCTGCATTTGGTCTTCAGCTGAGCTGGGAGAGTTCAGACAATGAAGTTCTAACATGCCTGACCTCTCCCAGAGCCAGTAAAATCTGGACTCCTTTAAGAAGATCATCTCGGCTTCACCACTCTCATAAAACTTCCTCGGAGCAGGGGAGGGATCTCCCCCTCCATCTGAATCGGAGCTCTGTGGTTCTAGTCTCTCTTCCACCCATGCAAATTGCAGTGCTTGAGGGCTCGAGAAATCCCAGTGATGTTCCAATACCAGCCATGCCCTTGCGCTCAAATTGATTTTGCCTCACTCCCGTGCATTGATTTTCTGAGTCTGCACATAACTCCTAATCCCCCCCACCCCTCTACCCCCCTCCATGGTAGGCATAACCCTAGAAAGAATCTGACCTGGTGTGGTGGAGCTTGGAGGGCTTGGGGGGGGGGGGGGGGGGGGGGAAGGGGGGTCGCGCAAAAGAAGGAGTTAAGCACAATGCTTAATAGAACCAGGCTAAATATAAATGCAGACTACAACAGCTTTGTCTTTGCTGGCTTGCCTTCATCAGCAAGATACCTTCCTTTGTGAGCCTTGATCGTTTCTTTCCTCTGCTTTAAATAATCTGTCACAAAAGAGCAGACGACTAGGTGTTGGAAGGCACAAAACTTATTTTAAGTGGGATTATTTATTTTATTTTGCACGTCTCACCAATGTAGGAAGTGATTTGGTGCTCGGTAGTACAAGCTCTCTTTTCTCCTAGATGCTTGTGAGAAATAAAAAACCTGGAGATGACTGTCTTTATTTCCGGGAGTAGACTTCAAAATACGTGCCAGAAATGGACAATTTGAGTCTCCTTTCTCCACATCAAATGCGAGCTGGAAGGGGGATTAAAAACCAACCACGTGGTAGATCTGGTTTTATACTTTGCAACCTCCAGCTCCATTTATGTTCTTTACCCTGCTCAGGGAAGATTAGTCTCTAGATGGATGTGTCTGAGGGATCACCTCAGGGGCAGATCTGCATGCAGAAACCGGTTTTTGCCATGGCTGGAAGAAAGCTATGACCCAGCAGAGCGCTCCATCCCAGCGGCTCCCCCAGCATCGCAGGAGCTGCTGAGCGCTCCTGGGCAGGAAGCTTTGTGAAGGCAACAGCTTGGAAGGGGAAGCTCTTCAGATCTTTCCCCCTCCTTCTCCTCCTCCCTGGCCCGTGAGTGATTCAGTGTCCCAAACCTTAACTTTTTGTTACCACCTTCCTCCTCTTAATCTCCTTCATCTTCAACACCGCCTCCTCTATCACTACCATCTTCTCCTCCATCTGTCTGCCTCCTGGATCTCTCTTGTTTGCTCGCTCTCCCCCCTCCTCTTCCACCTCCCTCCTTCTCTTCTTGCCTTTTCCTCCTCTCTTTTCTTCTCGTTTCTTTCTCCTTTTCCTCCTCTTCCCCTACACGTTGTTGTTGTTGTTAGAAAGGATTCTTGCACCCCCTGGTGCTCTTGCGTTTTGTGTGGTAGGAGAGGAGATTGTCTTCTTTCTCTCTCTCCCTCTGGTTGCTCATTATTCAGAGAGAGACACAGAGGGTGAGTGAGAGAGAGAGAGAGAGACGGATATCTCAGGTCATCTGCAGCTGCAGCAAACCAGTGAAGGAGAGAGAGAGAGGGAGAGAGAGGGGGGGAAAGCAGGGAAAGATGGCGATCCTCCATTGCTGAGACCTGGCAAGGAGCACATGAGACTCACAAAACAACTTCCACAACAATAACAAGAAGAAGAGCTAGGCAGAGAGGAAGAGGAGAGGAGACAGCAGCAAGAGCAGCAGTGCCGGGACGCTCCTGTAAGTTCTCGCAATTAAAACCCATCTCCGGTTTGGCATTGGAGAGATCATCTCTCATGTGTGTATCTATATACCTCTTTTTGTTTGGTCTTCTCTCTCTTTCTTTCTCTCCACCACCTTCCTCTGAAACCCATTCATTCGGCCAACGGAGGAAGGAGGAGGAAAGAAAGGAAGAAAAAAAAAGAGGAGAGGGAGCGAGAGAGCGGGGTGTTTTGTTTGAGAGAAGTCTCTTGCATGGAGGAGGAGAAGAGGAGGAGGTGCTGGTGGTGGTGGTGGTGGTGGTGGTGGTGGGAGGAGGAGGAAGGCGGTTAATTAATTTTTTGTTGTTGCATTAAAGGGGGGGTATGGGGAGATAAGTGAGATATCAACCGAGCTTTCGGGGCGGGGGGTGCCCGTGTGGCTATGTGTGTGTGTGCGCGAGGTCTGGATGGTGCTGTGCGTGTGGACTTGGATCAGAGACGGGAGAGACACGGAGGAGAGAAAAGCTCCGTGCTGGCACGACCCAGGCAATCGGGTGACCTCTTTCTTCCTTTCTTTCTTTCTCTCCCTCTCTCCCCCTCTCCCTCTCCCCGTCCCCTCGCTGCCCCCGTCTCGCCGCTGGTCCCTCACCGGCGGTGCTGCCCCCGTCGCCGCGCTCCTGGAGTTGGGATGCGGGGGTCTCCGGCGGCGCGGGGCTGGGGGGCTGCTGTGCCCGCAGGAGGCTGCTCGCAGGAGGACAGCGTTCGGCTGGAGAGCAGGAGCCATTACACACGCTTCTGCTCTCCTTTGAGAGAAAGAGAGCGAGAAGGGAAGAAAGGAATGGGAAGGAGCCCACTTCTTCTCGCTCACTTCTCCGACGTCCCTACCTTTTAACCAGGCAAGGGAGAAGGAGCTTTCTCCCCTGTCCCTTTCTCCACCACCCGGAGCAGCTTGCTCCCTATCTCTCCCCCTCTTTCCCTTTCTTTATCTCCTTGTCCTCCATTTGCAAGCTGTCTGCTTTGGTTCCAGTCCAGGCTCCACAACACAAAGCTTCTCCTCGCTCTCGCTCACATGCACACACACAGTCCACAGGGCTCTTTATGTCTTCTGGAGTAACCTTCTTCTTACCCCCCCCTCCCTCTCCCCAGCCCCCCTCCCATCCTCCTGGCTTTGTGGTTTCTATTCTCCACACAGAGAGATCCTCCTGGAGCTTCATGTGGTTGTGATCTGATAGGATTCCTCCCCCCCTCACATCCCTCTTTTGGGGGAGAAACGGGAAAAGTTTCATTCGTTTTTCTGGTGTTTGGAAGGAGAAAGACCTTCAAGTTTGAGAGCTTTCTGCAGCTGCTTTTGTGTGTGTGTCTGTGGGGGTCTGTTTGTCTCATGAAGCTGCTTGCATGTCTAAGAGGAAGTGACTAGTTTGGCAGAGAGCTGTGATCTGAGTCAGGTAAGCCATGTCATGTTCTCTAGCTCCACCAGAAAATGGAGGAGAGAGAGAGTAGACAAAGCTGAGATGGGAACTGCTCCTAACATCGTGGATGCCTCTCCATGTTTTGAAGCTTTGCTGGCAGAAGCTGGCTTAATCATGATTTTTTCCCCTAGGGTTTCTTCAGTTTTTTCAATGTACAACATTGTGATGGGTCTTCTCTCTGACTTCATGCTATCAGGAAATGAGGATTGGAGGAAATTGTTCAGATTCTCCTTCACACAGAGAAACACATCCTTAGGCTTTTTTGCTCTTATGCTTTCATGTGGAGGTCACCTTTCTAGACATTTTTCTTTGGTTAAAGACCACAGAATTTAGGAGGTTGATCGGTTGACCAAAGAAATCGTGTATATGTGCATATATTTATAGATTCCTGAAAGCATTTGGAGGTAAGTGCATGCAGCTTGAGGCTGCTCAGGTTCTTCCAGAGAATGTCATGAAATGTCATTTTTTTTTTCTAGGTGATGCTGTTGATGCCTGATTTATGGGATTTTTAACTTCTGATTTTCAAGAGAATTCCTTCTTTTGGGTGTATTTTAAGTTAAGATGGAATATTTCTCCCCACTCACTAGGTTGCATTAAAATGATATTGGCAAGATTTTAGTAGGTTCCTCAGAGCATCATAAAATACATAATTTCTCTTGGAAAATATGAAACAGTTTTCACAGCTGTCTTTTTTGGTGTCTTAAAATCTATTTTTCTTTCTTCTTTTTTTTTTTTCTTTTTTTTTTTTTTTTTTTTTTTTTTTTTCTTTTTTCCCTGAAAAGTTATGGCAGCATTTTTGTTACGGTTTTAATGTCATTATGGAAACCTAAGATCTTTAAAGAGTGATAGCAATTGAAAATGAATTTGTCTGATTTTCTTAAGCCACCTATTTAACTGAAATCATTTTGGGTAGTCTCAGACCAGGCCTTGCTCTTTTTCCACCAGCCTCAATTTGCACAACAGTTGCATAGTAGATGCAGCTGCACATAAAATTCAAGCTACAATACTGAAATGCATGAAGGGGATACCAGGATGAAGCATGCCCAGTTTGAAGGCACAGCTCCATAGAAAGGTAACATTCATATATAGAGTGTCCTGATGCATTTATGAAGGAATGTGCAACTTATAGGAGGTACAAGTGACAGAACAGGAAATTGGTGAATCTGAATCAAAGCACACCCCAACATGGGCACCAAGAACAGAAAGATTTGATAATTGTTATGACTAGAGTTGGAGTTGGGATGTGCCTCCCACAAGGTTAAAATCAGTAATTTTTTATTTTTTTTCCCCCCCCGTGGAATAAGTGCCTCAGTACATAGCTTAATACATCTGGAAAGTATACTGCCTCATCAGCTGTGCGTTATGTTACTTCTGGTAGCTTATAGGTCACCCAACGTACTGAGACATCTTTCTGAAACACTTTCAGAAGTGGCCTGTGAAACACATTCCAGGTCTGCTTCACCTTATACTTCAACAAAGTAAGGAGTTGGGTCAACTACTTAATTTTCTTTTTTTCCTTGAGGTGATGTCCATTGATGCATTTCACAGTTTCTGCGCAGGTCTAATTCAGCAGCAACAGAAGATAATGAGAAAGTCCTCACTGACCTCTGGTGGTCTGGTCAGATCCTAAGTATCCACCTCCTCTACTAGAGATACAGTCTCCTTATCGTGCTACATAGTTCAAAACGAATTCCCTGTAACTTGAGAGGTCCTCTCATTGTCTGCCTGCAGACGCGTTGCTCTTAAATGTGGCAATACAAGAGCAAGCTCGAGTAAGTTAAATTGGGCATCTTCATAGGAAGGCGTCTGGGCTCTCTCCTGCAGTGGCAGGCACCCTGCAGGTAGGGAAGCGTCACTGCAGCAGTTTATGTTGGAGTGCGGCATTACTCCTGCGGGAGTTTTCTTTAGAATGAGTCTGAATTGTTGTTAGAGTATAATATCTTAATGATGGTCCTTGCTGCAGTCTTCCCAGAGTGAAATCCACCTTGCTTTTAGAAGACTAGCTGAGTGTCTTCTATTTTTCAAACCCAAATAAATATATAAGTAAGAATTAGCTCTAGAAAAATAATTTCAATTCATGAACTAGTGATGACTAGCATGTATCATGTCATAAGGCACAAATTTTCTTCATTCAGTTAGTGGCATTCAGTTGCTTTTGATTTATGAGAAACGAGTACCAAGCGCTTGTCTATGGTGCAGGCTCTAACAGAAACTGCATTCTTAGGTTGTTCTTAAGTATGTAGACTTGCTTTTCTTAATTGCTTTTCTTAACCCCATTAGACATAACCTATGGACTACTGCTTTAAAAATATTTAAACAATGAATCAATTTCCTTTTACATTTTTATTAGGTTGATAATGAACTACATTCAGGAGAAACTTAAAATATCGTGTTTCTTTCTTTCTTTCTTTTTTCTTTTGAAATTTTAATTCCAGAAAGTATTCCAAACATTAATGTGTTAAAACACACTTTTGGTTTACTTGTATATGCTCAGGCAGTGAAGATATGAATACATAGCTGGACAGTGGAAATGGAAAGTAGAGCAACAGCAAGCATAAGTGAGGGGAAAAAAAAGATGGCCAATTCAATCCAGCAAATTTATAACCATTTTTGGAGTGCTGTGATTGACTTTTATGAAGATGTGAATAATTGAAAAGATAGCTGATAAGTATTGAAGGAGAACTATGTTCAACATAGATGTCTGGACATCTGGCAGATGTTACTCTGGGCCCCAAGGAATGGACAAGTTTAATTTTAGTCTTAGAAAGGAAATGGGAAGAACCAAAGCCTTATAATAGTACGAGTTACAGTGTAAGGAAGGTTACTTCAAAAAAAAGCTCAAAGACGTCTCTTGAAATTTGGAGCTCCCAGAAACAAATGTGAATGATTTTGTTCTGTGAATTTTCTGATAATTCCAAACAACATGTGGAGGGACAGTATAAATTGAGATTGCTCCAGTTTGCTCTAACACTTTCTCTGCGTGTTGTTGTGGATAATTACTTAAATTGAGCAGAAGAACATTGCTTTGTAGTAGGAAATTGCAGAAAAGGAACTTCTATCCATGAAATTAGTGAAAAGATATATAGTATTCATTAATTAACATCGCCCTGTTATGAAGCTATCACTAACCAAACATAGTGACAAAAGTCATAGAAGGATAATTATCCAAAAACACCCAGTGAGATGCTGAACTGAGTGACTGGAAGAAGCATGCTGGTAGAGAAAAGAGATGCTCTTCTGACAGACCAGGAAAGATGGTCCATGGAGACCCATCTTTGACTCTTTTCAGGTATTATACTTCTCTATATTTTGCTGAGTTTTCTGTGCATTGTAGTAGAAAACCATATATATGTATGTGTGTGTGTATACATATATATATACACGTACATATTTGTGGATATTTCTCTATTTTGAATTGAAATGATGTTTCTTGTGAACTTGTTTCAGTTGAAAAATGTCATCTTCTACTATGATATCCTTAAAGGATATGATCAAGCATGAATTTCTAATTGGCAAAATGTCTTAACTTCATCAACATAAATGCTTGCTGTCTTTTCAAACAGTTGTTCACTTCTAGAGTAGTAACTAATCAAGCAGTCCATCTGAAAGAGTTTGTTTAAAGGAAATCCTTCAGGTAGGAGTAAAATATAACATGAACCAATAGGATGTAATCAGCAGTCACTGAAATAGGAATTGAGGAGGACTGCCAACCTTACTCTACAAGGAGTATGAAAATTTGAGGGGAGAGAGGAGAACAGTAAGAATTAACGTGGCTTAAATATCTGCTAAACTGTGGATACTTAAGTTCCTCAGAGAGAGCAACTCAAAATTTTTAGTGAAAGAAGTGCTGGAGAAGTTGGTGTTGGTGCAAGTCTTCAGCTGCTGGCAGAGACACAGTTAACATTGTAAACGGTTGAACTTCAGCATGGCACTTCTCCAAATGAGTTGACTGTTGAAAATAAAATGTTCCAGAAGAACTGGGAGAACAGGAAAGAAGTTAAAATAGCATGGCTTGTATGCCAGTGCTGAAAGAAGAAAAGAGGGGAGGAAGGGAGATAGCTCAACTTATGATAATTATCTTGTTGGCTGTAGTGAAAAGGCTGTAGCAGAAGACTCCAAATGAGGGGACCAGATTTAATACAATCTGAATTATTGTGCTGAGTTTTGGAAATATTCTTCTACTTTTAAATTGTGTTTGGGAAGTTGAAAATACGGGTAAATAAAAAGTCACATGAGATTGTTTTGATTTCTGTTCCATTTTGGTTTGGGTTTTTTTGGTTTTGGTTTTTTTTTTTTTTTTTTTTTTCCTTCCCCGCTTTGGGATGAATACAAAGATGTAAAGCGTGCCACTTATCTCTTGAGCTTCATGAAGCTGTGCCATATGTTGCAGTCCAAACGCAACACCGGAAGGGTTTGAAAGAGGGGTTTTGTGATGGGATAAGAGGAATCTTTATTTCTGGTTTGTCTTATAGTTGAAATACATGGGCTTATGTACAACATCTACTCTTTCTCCCGAGTTCTCTTCTGCTTTTCAACAGTTGCATGGAGTTGTACCGTTGCTTTGTTCAGCTTGAGTCAGTCTCTGTTACTGCTCTCATCTTAAAATATCCTTGGTTAATCACTGCTTGAAGGAGCTTCCCTCCACCATTGGTTATGCTTGCTTTGTAGTATTTTCTGAGACATACTCGTTATTAGAACATCAGTCCTAGACTGAACAGTGATGCTGTGCCTTTTATTTCTCCTTCATCTTCACTTCTTTGTTTCTGGCTTAGTCTTTTTGATGCCATTATGGACCTTCATAGCTGCTGTCTACAGTGTTTTTTTGGCTGTGGCTTGAAACAGTTTACTGGGTAGAAGATGGTAAAGATCCCTCAAGAAAAACAATGCTTGTTTGATAATTTAAAGAAGATGGAAATGAGACATCTCAGGATGTGCTGTCATTGTTCTTGAGTGGAGTCAAATACAGTCTCTTTAAGAATACATGTTTAATAATGTCAGCATAGAGCTGTAGGCACAGCGTCAATGTCATGAGTGATTAGGAAGGACTTACTGAGAGCTTATCAGGGCAGCAATCATTGCAAGGCCACTGTGTTGAGGACAAATAATTCTGAGAAAGCCCTGGATTCACTGGACTACTGTTAGTTTTCAGTGGTTAAATTCAAGAATGCAGTTGAAGTGAGTAGCTTGTTTTTTCATGGTGGAAGATAAAACAGTCTAATTGGGAATGTGCAGGAAATTGAGGAGTTATTTTACATCTAGCTTCTTCTCTCCCTAGGATGCCTATGTTTTATGCCTGTGTTTTGCCTTCTTCCAATGCCAGGGAAATGTAATTAACAACTTGCTGTTCAGTTAAATAATGGGTAGTCAGCAGAACTGGACAGTGTATTTGTGGCACCTTTTTTTTTTTTACAGGTACAGCCTCTATGCTGACCTGAAGATTAAGAAGTAGGATGTTCAGCACTGGCATTGTTGCTATTAAAAAGCTCTGGAAAGGGGCTTGAGAACCCCAGCTGCTGCTGTGGTAGAGGAAGTTAGGCCTTCAAAGGATACAAGGATTAGAGTGTCAGGAAAAGTAAGTGGTAGCATCAGCACAAGTAGAAAATAGGCATAGCTATTCAGCAAACAGAAAAGTAGGCTAAGGCATGCCATAATTATGTGTAGTGGAAACTTGCTGCTAATAGAGAAATTGCGTGGGGTAGAGAGGCAGGAGAATGATTTTTCAAGACAAAACAAAGCAGACATTGCAGAGAATGATATAGGAAGACTGAGGATTCAGTGTGCTTGTGATAATGTGAAAGAGAAGACTTTGTTTTGAAAGATGCTAAAAATGGAATCTTCTGATGTACATGTGGTCACTGTTTCCGTGGCCTTGTAGGACAATAGGGGCTTCTTTGCACTGCCTGAGTGAGCAAACTCTTCCTTCTCACTTTCAGCTCTTAAGGTTCAAACAGTGCTGCTTCAGGGTGGTACCATTAGTTATGGAAAGAAGGCATCACAGGATATTCCTTTTGGGAAGAAGATGGGTCATACTGGATTGGTTTGTTGTCATGCAAATATTTCAAAATAAGATAGCTACTTATCACAAGAATCAGGCAAACACATACCTCCCACACATTGTCCCTAGATCTCTCATTGCTGGCAAGGAAGAGAGAATACTGGGCGAATGTGACACTCAGAACCTGTGCTCCAACAGCCCATATTTGGAGTTTTCTCCTGCCTTACAAATAAACAGAGCAGATAAAGACTACACGTGCAGGAAAATTAGGATTCAACATGAGTTTGATATGCAGGGCAGTGCATTTACCTTCTTAACAAACTTGACAGTTGGTTGACTTGCTGAAGACTTCAGTGTCTCTCTGGAAAAGTGATCATTACTAAAATATTCCCTGTAGTCTGAAAGCCAGAATTCAGATATCTTATGATCCTAAAAAGTATTTTTTTTTTGCTCTCTATTTTCCTTTTCTTGATATTAAAGTGACAGTTCAGATAAGTCCACAATTCCTAGCTCAGGTTGGGAGCAGGATTGGTGGAGGTATCTTGCTTGTATCATTGGTAGTTACCCAACAACTCCCTTTTCCTCCCCCTTTCATCCCCCTTTCGTCCCCTCTTGGATTTAGCAGGGATATTTGAAATCAAGACCTTGGTAATGGATTCTGGTGATATGTTGAAACAAAACCATGTGTAGATAAGAAAATTCTCGTTTTGGGAGCGGTTCTGGTGTGAGACTGGAGCAGATCTGCAAACACATGGAGAAGGCAACTGGAGATACCTTCCATTTTGCTATTGTGTCACTGCTCTCATTCTGACCGATCATTTTTTCTTAGGCATGTTGCTGCTTATGGTGAGTATGGAAGAAGGGATTAATTATATATATAATTACATATATAATATTTATATATTATTATAAAGTATCTACTTAGTTAAGTTGCTAATGCACTAAAGTCTGAGAAGGAAATGGACATAAGAAGTCATCACAGTTTCTTCTGTGTTGTGTGACAAACAATGTTGTCAGAAACATAAATAAATGTCAACATGAATAAATTGGAAATGATTTATCTTTTTATTTGATTGGAAGATCTGATCATACATTTCAGTTTTTCCCTTTCTTGTATGCATCTGGGTAGCTTTGGCTTCAGGAAACAGGACTTTGCAGCACTGGTAGGCCCTGAAGCTGTGCTTCTATCATGCCCAGCTAAGTAACTTGACAAGTGTAAAAATGTTAACAAATGGCTGATGGAAAAGTGGAGCTGCCAGACAGCTCTCAGCCCTGTTAATTAGCTTCCTGACTGCTGAATTGTCTCTGCCCTCTCACATGGCCATAGCTTACAGCCTTACAAGAAAGGGTTTGGGGTCCTGGCCAGGAGCGCATCTTTAAAGCTGAATTCATGTAACTTGAAGTCAGTCCAGACTGGTACTTTTTGGTCTAAATGACCTTTTATCTTCAATGGGGGAGGGAAGTAGGGAGAAAGCGTATCAGCTTTCAACTATGTCAGGTCGTATAGAGGTCAAGTTCTCTTGTCTGTGATCGAGCATACGGTGTAAAACTGCCCTGTGCACAAGAGCACCAAGACTTGGGGAGAGGAGGAACTTATCAGGCCTTCAGCAGTAAATATGACTGAAGGCCACTGTGTGAATCAGCATATATGATGGCTCTCTGCTTTAGGATTGCAGGATTCATATTTGAAACTTTGGTGGTGCTGGCCAATGGTGCATTTCCACGTTAGGTTGAGGAGAAGCAATTGTTTCTCAAGAGCATGCAGGTTTCTCCTGCCAGGTTATCCACACCCATATAAGACTGTATGAAATCCTTGGCTCCAAGGGCATAACTGTTACTCACTGGAGCTGCTGAAAAAGTGAGTCAATGTATTTGGGTTTCCTAGCTGTGTGAACGAATGAGTAAACCTGAATTATATTTAAATGATCAGATTACAAAGATGATAACATACTACAATGAATTTTCCATTCCACATCCACTCTGCAAATACACTGCTCTCTTTTTGTGGTGGAGGAGGATAGAATACAAGAACTTCTGCGTGTTACGCTCGTGAAGAGCCACATTTAAAAAATGCTGAAGTCACACTCAGAAAATGTCTTTGAGATCAAAAGCCTTGAGTCAGAAGTTGGTTGGCAGGGTGACAGGCAGGTTGACCAAAGGTTGCATGTGGTGTTCTCTTGCAAAACGAGCATGAAACGCTTGTTGCCCCCCATGGTTCTTCAGTGCTTCCACAGGTTCACCCATGTTACTTCAGCAGTGCACAGGAACATAATTTGCTTACTGGTGTTATGTCCTTATCTCTGAAGATATTTATTTTAAGAATTTATGTCTACATACGTTTGTTAATACTGTACTGTAATATCAGATGGGCTGTTGAGACCTCAAGGGGGTGAGCAATCTATTTTTAGTGTGTTTGAAGGGTAGATGATGTTTCAGGTTGTGGAATGACTTTCTGGGGGGCCTGTTACCATACACTGAAGTTTTGTATGTCATGGCAGTGGAGAGCAGTCATATGATGATGAGGTAGTAACTTAAATGGGATATTAAAGAAATTCTCTCTTTGGGGAAATTTTAAAGATAGATGGAGCTAAAATGCTGCATATACACTTGTTTCCTTGATATACTGAAGACATCTAATCCTCTTTACAAGTGAAATGAGCAGCCTGCTTACGAGCTGAAGGCAGTGCTTGCTGATCTGTTGACATCCAGACTGGAGAGTTATTCATGTCTAAATAAGAATTTCAGTATTAAATGACCAAAATACTGTTTAGTTGCCCAAGTGGTATGAAAGAAGATGGTTTGTCATCTCCTTCCTTCCATATCAGAAGTTAGTGAAATGTAGGAAGTTTGATAGTAGTAGTGCTGCCCTATTTAAACGTATTTGAGGTCCCAGCCCTACAGAGACTGGAGGTTTGGGTTGAGAAGACTGCCTCTTGCTCACAGCAACCTGAGCAATGACTCCAGCCTCGCTTTGGAAGAACTGCACTGTAGTGGTAGCCCTGGAGAACCATTTGTAATGATTTATTATGGTTAGATTTTATGTGAATTGGCTTCCTATTTTCTTTGGAAGGCAGTAAAACTGCAGCTTCTACAAGATTCTTCTTACATTCCTGGAATTTTGTTTTGTGTGCAAGCATGTGCATTTTATTTATTTATTTAATAATGCCTATCATTATTAGGAATGTTAACAAAAGCTTTATTAATAGGTCAGACTTCATCTAGCATTGCGTTCTCTTGTTACTGCACTAAATTTGGCAGATAAGAGAAGATGGGGGCTAAAGCCCTTTTCCTGTAATAGCCTATTCATTAGAATAGTGCCAGTGATCTGATTTTGAATTTCACTGCGGTTACTCCTATGAATAAACATCTGAAGATTGAATCTTCAGCAACATAGACTAATTCTTTAGGAGTTCTGAGGAAAGCACTTGGAAATCGCATCTTGCACAGGAGATGCCCTCAGCTTTCAACAACTACCACCTACTTAGACAAGATGTTCATTTACTGTTGTTCGCGATGGCATGGTTGTAGCTGATTTGCAAGCACTAATGGGAGCTAATTCAGTAGGTAATTATTTAACTTTCATTTATGTGCTCCTTTTCTTTCATTCTCACTTTTTAATATATTGACAAGGAGAAAATTTGCCATAAAAACTTAAGTTTGACTTCAGCTAACGCTGGCATGTCCCTGAAGAATGGTTACATATGAAGTTCAGGGTGCTTTACTGAGAACAGTTGGGTTGCTGTGCTGCCTCTAGATGATTCTCAAGCATTTTGGATCCTCATCACTAACTCCGGTGTTTTTGGAAGCCATGACCTTCCACATATTTTTGCCATTAAGGGAAGCGTTTTAATAAATACTAATATGGTAATTACTTGTTCAAGACAGAGGTGCTTTGGATCAGGGAAAATGTAACCTAGACCCTTTTACTATGACAGGAGTGGGTACATTTGCATATGTGTATATAATGCAAGTTGCTATCTACTACGGTACTTTGGTACTTTATCTGGCAGATCATTTAAATATTTACTCCAAAAGGTCTTGTTCTCTGTTGGTTTGAAGCAGCGCTTCCAGTTATTTTTAGGTCATTTTCATCTTAGCAACCCTGCTGGAGATAAACCAGACACAAGTGCAATAAACTGTTCCTGCATTTTGGTAGAAATTAATAAAATAAAGTTTAATGGTTTGGTCCCAAGGGAGGAACAGACCATCTGGTTAGCAGAAGGTTCAGCCAAGTAATACAGTGCTGAGAATGCCACAAACCAATCTAGAATATCTAGTAATGTGTCCAGTTGCTGCATGTATTAAGCATTGAAATGGTGCTTTCAGATCTGCAGAGCCAGCAGTTCTGTTACCACTGCTGTGACGCAGGAGATAATTCTGTTGGGCAAGCATCAGCATGGGGGTGGATCTACAGTACAGGATGTGTAATGTCAACATGAAGCATGGGAGCTGGCAGTAAGAAGGAAAGCAGCCATTTCATGCCAGTGCAGGAAGCCTAAATAGATTTTTTTCCCCGTGCATCTTGTCTCTTTATGCTGTTTTCATATTTGGTGCTAAATGATTATCTTCTACTTTGTCATCTGAAAACTCCAGCCCTGTAGGGTTTCATTTCATTCTCTTTTTGAAACTATTTGTTGTTTGTTTGTTTGTTTTAGACAAGCGAAGTCATCTCCAAAAGCATGTCTGATGGATTTTAAAAGGGGTTGGGGGGGAGCTGAAGGGCTGAGCAGATCTGGAGGAAGAGTTCAGTCATGTGAAAGTCCCAAGCTTCAGATGAAGTTTCATTGTAGATCCTTTAGGCTCTAGGCAGACAAAGCGTGTTCAAAAGCTGTAACCATTTCAGAACACTGTAGTGCAGCTGAGAAACACACAAACGTATGAAATACTGCAAGTGACAAAGCATAGTCTTCGAAACTGCAATGACCATGAAATGATTAGAAATCTATTATAATTGTTTCTGCTTTCTTTTTTAGCAGGAATATCTTACTAGAATTTCTTTTTCCCCATTTGGTTAAAACTAGTGATAAATTACTATGACACCATTTTTAAGTGCCAAACAGTTAAATTACTGTCCAGGAAGAGAATTTACACATATGTTTGCCAGGCATTCTATGGACTTTTGAATCTTAAACATCTAGTGATTTGTCTTCGGTCAGCTCAGTCACAGACTGATGGTTTTTTTCCTTGTTTCTTTTTGGTGGTGGTGGTTGTTGTTATTCTTGTGTCCCCCCACCCAAATGTTTGTAGACATCTTCCTGTAACCTGGCAATATCTAGAAGACCAGAGCTTGTTTCTTGACAGGCATGGGAGAGCTCTACTTTGTAATCAGAGCTCTCATGATTTCTATTGCGTGTTCAGCAGGGTTTTCAAAGAATAATATTACAGTGCCCCTTGAATGAATCCTTGTCTTAGATGCTGTTCTGTGGTAGCCCTGCAAAGGTATGATTTTCTTCATATGTTCTTAAGAACTGGAGTGGTAGTCTGGGAGTAGTCAGCCCACAGGTATGTTTTCCCAGTTGCAAATTGGTGATGGGAGGAGGGGATGGATATAAAACAAGTCTTGTGTGTGAAGACTGTTCTGTTATACAGTAACTTCACCCTTGAGTGGTATTTCTTGCTCTGTTGGCCCCATTCAGCACATTTTTTGATTGAAGCTATGGAGGTCTAGTGCTTCTCCATAGTGTTCTTGCAAGGAAATGCAACTGAAGAATTATGTGAAAGTTGAACGTCATTTCTTAGGCAGAACTTTTTCTTGATTGCATAGAAAACTCCATGTTGTAGTAGCTCTTTAAGCATCAGAAATATTAAGGATGCAGTTAAAGTAATAAAATTCTTCAAAGACGTAGTTACTCTGTATGTGTAAATTCTCTTACAGGTTTCATTTTATGGAAGCTGGAAATTATTTGGCTTCTCCAGCGATGATGAACAATTTCTAGAGCATGTTCGAGAATGCTCATTAGAAGTGTTTTTGCACAGACAAAAGAAAATTCTGCTAAATTTTGTCTACACCTTTTTTCACTACAACTAGAACATCTCTATAGTGTAAAGAAAATACGGTGTCCTTGACTTTTTCATACCCCAAAAGGTGCTACTTGCTGAAGATAGTTTATTATAAATAACTACTAAGATGATAATCTCACCACAGCATGCTTGGCAGTCTTCCACTGAGTTAGCCTGTTTCAGCAAGGAGCTGTCGCCGAAGATACAAAGCAATCTGCAGGGACATATGATCACACACACACTGACTGTTTTCTCTGTCATCATGGATGCCTCATCATTTCCTGTGTCTTATAACTAGGAAATGGAATTATTGTCTGATTCTAGCAAGCTCTAGCACCAGAAAGATGGATTTGAGTTCCTCTCTCATAAATATCATGTGACAGAGAAGTTATCAATTTTGGAGACACTGGTAGGATAATATTTGTTGAACTTGGCTGTGGTGGGTTTTTTTTTTTTTTTTTTTTTTTTTGTTTCTGTAGGTTGTTTTTTTTTTTTTTTTGGTGTCACAAGGATGGACAAAAGCTTCTGGAGAAACTCTGGATTTACGTGTACGTGATGTACGTAAGATGTACATGACACATCTTCCCATTAGAAGAGGTGGAGAAACATGCCTACAACAGCCAATGAAAATGGGTAGAGATGGGGTGGTTTTTTGGGGCTTTGACTAACTGCCTTCAAAATCTGGTGGTTTTTTTATTTTTTTTTTTTTAAACCTCAAGGACTATGGAGAAAGACGTAAGTCAACCATATATATTTATTATTTCTGAGAGTATCATAAGATTAATATTAATACCCTCAGACAGCAGTCATAAGCTTGATGGTAACTGATTTTGAGTTTAAAGAGTCGATAGTGCTTTGCGGTATGTGGGTGTGGACTTATAGCCAGAGTTGTTCAGTGAGTGTCACTGACTGTTCTAAGCAAAAATCTTTTCAAGTAGAGTGCTGGCAATTCATGTGTTTTATTTGTTTAGAAATAATTTGATCAGACCATCTCTTCTGCTTTATCAATATAAAAACAAGAATCAGAACTTCATCTAACCTCCATGTTGAGGTTAGCCTGTTGTTGATACCTCATGCTGTTCAGGGGCATTGCAACTTATATCTCAGACCTATATCTTTTTGGTTCTTCAAAGATGTAGAAATTGGTCTTTAAAAAAAACCGGTAAGACTGAGAACAAATGAAGATACAATTATGGTAATTTTTTTCTCCTTGATTTGGCAGATACTATGTGTATCTCATCAAGAACAAGGAAAAAACAGAACATGAAGAACGTAGTTAGATGTTGAGTTGCAAGCCTTAGTAATAGTCCTTTTTTGCAAAACTAATATGTGTTTGGATTTAACTCTCATGTGGAAAGTAATTTGCTCTCCTCAGCTGAAAAAACATGAAAGAGGTGGACAGATGTTACCATTCTTTATCTTATGATGATATTGTACCCCATAAACCCTACAAAGGCAAATTCCTGCATTCTTACTTGACAATGTGGGAGATGGGTTCTGCTCACTCATAAGACGAAGAATGCACTGGAACTGATGTCCAGTGATTATGGAGTGTTCTTCATCTCTGAACATCTGACATAGATAGCTGCCTTTATACTTAGAGATGTCTGCTCTGAATAGGCCATGTCTAGGAACTGCCTAACCTGGATGACCTTGTGACTTTAAAGAAAATCCTGTGGAACTGTTAGTTGCAACCTTATTGAAGGACACATTCTGAAGAGCTAGTTCATTAAGCAAGCTTTGAAGGGTGTGCTCTGCAGAGTAGCTTCCTGTTATTTGGTTAATGGTTGACCTAGTTCTATTGCCATATGCTTCCTGGAACGCATTCTAATATAAAATATGTGCTAAAGCAAGACTGGGATAATAAAAGGAATGTCAAAGCCTTTATGAAACAAATAATATAGTGCTGTTGGATTTTGGGTTATTGTACTTAATAAAAATGGCAGTTGCAATGATACTGATGAATCAGTATTGAATCTGATTGCAAATGCAGCACTGTTAATCAGACCTGTTTAGGTATTTTTTCAGATTTGTAAAGAAGGCTTATATCAGTAATTCTCTTTGCTTTGTGTGTGAAGCTGAAGTCGGGGAGTGAAGGGAGTGAAGCACTTAGAGTGGTATTATAGTTGTAGAGAAAAGATTAGATGAGATTTAGTTAAAGGCAGGAGGACTGCTTCATCCCTCCCCCCTCTTTTAATTGCAAACCATGAAACCATGGAACAACTTTTTTTTTTTTTTTGCCCTGCTTAAATCCTAGCTAGGACAGAAACAGAGATTCAACCTTTTATCTCGCATATCGTACACCATATAGCATCCATAGTTGCACCTATGCATAAAAACGAGATTTGGAAGTATTAGGCAAAAGTTGAGTCTGCAACCTGACAGACTGACATCCTGAAAAATCCACAGGCAAAACCTACTGATTTTATGCCCTAGGGGAAAAAAAAGAAAAAAAAGTGTGGTAACGATTTCATATGTAGTGTACATAATGGTAAAAGAGGGGGAAGGGAAAATAAACGCCGTGCTTTGTAACCTTTTGACAGTTCATGACTGTATGAATAGATGTGGTGATTAATTATTCTTTGTCAATCTGGGAATCTGAACTGCTTACCAGACGTATTGCTCTATTTATTCATACAACCTGACAGTGGCAAACCTGTGTCTCTTCAGTTGCAGATGGCTTGCAAGCAGTTCAGGTGCGAATGTCAGGCAAAGGTATGTCATAGCAGTAGTGGGAATTGCTGTGGCCAGCCTAGAAAGTCAGTGTAGGAAGAATTAAGGCATCGGAACCTGTAACGGCTGCTGTTGCTTATCAGCATGGGAAACAACAAACCTGCAGAGAAGTGGTGGGATGTCTTGGCATACATAATTGTCTTCTATGTCATTTTTAAGGATATGAATATTTTGGCTTATTTGATTTGTACACATGGAGTGACAATGTTGCATAGTCTCCCTTCCTTAGTGTATAAGGCTGAATGGTATTTCTGTAGAACCTACTGCATCTAGACAAAAACAAACCACAACATTTTTAGATGGACACAATGTGATGTGTGAGATGTAATCATACTGGTCATGAAAAAAATATCTGCTCCAGGGACTGACACAAGCGCAGCTTTTTATGCAACCTGACCAGAACAAAGGATAATGCTTCTGAAAGATCAGATGGATCTGATGCTTCAGCAGGCTGAGCAAATGAATGGAGGGAGGTCTTCCCTTATCCATTGTCTCAAAGATGTGGGCTGGTAGCAAAGAAAGGGAGGTTGAATAGAGCTTCTGAAGGGATATGCTGCTTTGTGTTCTGTGGGAAGAGAGCAAGCAGGAGTTCTGGAAGTTCTCTGCATTGGCAGGCTGACAAGCTTGAAATAGAAAAATGTGGCAATGGACTATTGGTATTTTCTCTTTGGTAGCCTACTTATAACATTTTCATTATTAGGAAGCTGAGGAAATGTATCAGGGTTCAAATATGGGAACAAATCTAACATAAAAGAGTTATGTAAAAGACTACTTAAATCCTGGCCTGCTAGTGAAGAATGATAAAAGATATTTCTGTATATGAAGGAATTCGGAGTTTTGTCATTCCTCTTCCCCTTTTTCTCTTTTCCTTTTCTCTCTTTCCATGAACAATTCATTTACATGTTCTGGAATACCTCAGTTATGTTCCTGATAGGATTTTTATATAGGGAGAGCTTGGCTGATCAAATTAATGGGACAGTCAGAATCATCTTATGCTTGGAAGAATCCTTCTGCTTCTCTTGCTCCAGCTGTCAAGCTGTCATAGCCAAATTAACCCAAGTCAGATTTTAGTACCATGCTCCCATTTTAAAGGCATAATGAGGCCAAGGAAATGTGAGAAGAGAGGGAACAGAACAGGAATTTTTGATAAGTGAGTAGAATTGAGGGTTACATCATGTTCCAGTGCTATAATATTTGACTTCCAGCGTCAAGGAGGGATTTCAGTTGAGGAATTAATCCTTTAAAGGGAGGAGAGTAGGAATTACATCAGTGTTATGGTTAGATCTGTGCATGTTACCTTTCTGTTTGGTCACTGGAACTAGGAATTACTAGTAGTCATGTTTCTGGTTATTTGGAGATTTCATATGTAATCAGGTTGTGGTTTTGTTTTTGTTTTTTTTTTTTATAAAACCAGGCATTTCTTTAAACAGGGGCCCATAGCATTGTATTTTTTAGCAAGCATGCCATTTTTTCTTTAAGTTCATGGACCTGAGACTTGTGTGTGTGTAGTAACAGTATCTGTCTTGGTGATTCATGATGTCTCTTCCATCCTTTGCTCTTCAACATACTGTCTAGAAGGTTATATGAATTCTGAAGAGGTGTATACAGTCCATCACTACTAAGCACTGGAGGTGAAGATGATGCTTTACAAGCCCACTTAGAAAAGCACATCTGAAAGTCATCTGACTCCTTGAGAGGAAGCCTGTGTTGATATTTTTAAATATGTGGTATCTAGGCCACAATGATCACCTTGTATGGAATCCAAAAGCAATTGTGAAAGTTCTCTTATTCTAAGGAAGGACTTAAATGCAGTCCCAATGGATGAGCCATGATGGATTTGACCCAACATACCATTCAGTATGGGTTTCCAGCTGCTTTAACACAGAGGAATTTCTACTGAAGAGAGGAAGCGATGACACTGGTTGCACAGTGGCTGAGCTTGTATGCCTCTGTTATTGAGGCACTGCTACACCACATCTAAACTAAAGTGATATTGGGCACGGTGACCAAGAATGCACATAGCATGTTGGCAAAGAGTTAAATGAAGTTTCAAATAATATCTGGATGTGAGAACAAGACAAAAAATTTCCTGGGTGGACACAACTCTCAACAAATAAATCAAGGAGTATTCTCCCAGACGGGTCTGAAAGTCAGCACTTTCCGAACAGCATCAGCTTGGTGTTTAGCAGGGACAAAAAGCCGTCTTATCAGTGAAGGCTGCAAAAGAATTTCTTATTATCTTCTTACCTCTTCCAGATCTCTTTTTTTTTTTACTGTTTTCTTAATAATAGAATTCCTTAAGATACAAGACAGTTGGATCATCAACGGTTCCTAGAAAGTAAGGACACTATTCTAGTCATAATAATGATAACGTTTTCACAAAATATAATCTACGTTATGACTTAGATAACAGAGCAGATATGAAGGGTTGGATTGTATAGGACTTTGAACTGTGCAATAGCAAGAACAATGTGTCATCCATCACTTTAAGGAAGGCAAACTTATTATGTTACCATTGCCAATGGTGATTTTTGGAATGTATTTATTATTTTTAAAAGACCACAGGAATTTCTGGGGGGCTTCCTCAAATATTCACATAGGATCAAGCTGAAGAGGGGAAATTATCAGAACATTTATTTGAACAATCATTACATTTTCAGTCTAATATCTTTTGTGTCCCTTCAAGTAAGAGGGATAGAGAACTGAGTAACGTCCTCAGGGTTATCTAGACAGAAGAATCTGCTTTTGCATCTCTAGAAGAAGGAGACACCAGGATAAGAAAACCCCACGCAGATAGCATGAAGAAATCATAGGTCTCATTGACCTTGGCTTTATAGTGTATTTAAAAAAGATTAGGGAGGCTTTTCATGAACAAAGTGAATACCAAACTTGCTTTAATAGGTCAAACAGATAAAACCAGCATCATGCCTTTGCAGAGCTCTTGATCACGGAGAGAAAAGAAAGGGTCTCCTTTTTTTTTTCCTCTTAGATCTATTCCACTGCAAACAAAAGCATCCCATAGGTGAGACAAGAAGAGTATCTGACAGGATTTAAACAGACTTTTTCATATTTCCTTCTGTTCTCAACACTGTTAATAGGCTGGATATCAAGAAAGGATTATTCATGGAGAGGGTGGTCAGGCAGCAGAATAGCCTCCCCAGGGAAACCAGCCATGGCACTGAGATTGCCAAGTTCAAGCACTGTCATCTGGACAATGCTCTCAGATACATGATCTGACTTTTGGGTGATCCTGTGTGAAGGCAGGAGTTGGACTTCATGATCATTATGGGTCTCTTCCAACTTGGGATATTCTAGAATTCTAATTTATATTTAACAATAAAACACCTAAAATCTCCTAATTCAGTTTATATCTGTAATATAGTAGTATATATAGTATGTATATGTTAGTAGTATATTACTACAGTAGTAATGTAGAAGTCAGTGTGGGCTTCAAGAGTCTTGTCTTTTTCTTGAATTGTAACACAGCAATCCTGTAAAGTAAGAGGTGCCATTCATAATGGTTGGAACAGTTAACCAGACCATAGCAGCACTCAGATGCATACATAGGATATACTGTTATCCTGCTGCTGCTCTGTGCAAGTACTACTCTTGGAATACTAAATTCACTCCTGAAGTTGGTGTGTGTTTAAAAATAAGGGTGGAAATGCTGAGGATAGCAGTGACCTGAAGTCTGGAAAATTGTTCTTTACAGCAAGAACTTTCAGATAGTCCATTCTCGCCTTTCAGAGGTTTTCAGAAGTGACATTTACAGGGCTAAAAGCAGCTAATTTGCCAGGCTATGCCTGTTATTATAGGAATCTGGACTCTGTACCAAACTGTAACAAGATGCAGAGGATGGAATCTAAGACTAGAAAATGTTTGCTATATAAATAGTTCTTTATTTCTAATTTAATAGTGGAAAAAGATTAGGTGCTATTGGAATAACTAATGGACTCAGTAGAAAGTCCTAAAGTGTCAAGCCTGTAGTCTCTCCAGATGCTGTGCTGAGAGACAAGCTTTAGACTGTTACCACTGAGTTGGATAGGAACAACTGTCTAGTTGTACAAGGTGAACTCTGAAGATGACTGCCCTCATCTCATGCCAAGGCAGGGGTAAGTTGTCTTAAAGAACAGCTGGTGAGAATTCTGGAACTTTGCTATGTAGTTTATCTCAAAGTATTTTGAGATTTTCTGGAACACACAATGAGAATCTTTCACCCAGCATAGCAGAGAAGCAAATATCCAAGTCAAGTGGATAATAAAGCAGACTGCAGGTCTGTAGTGTGAACTGATGCTTGGTTACCTGTATCCCAGTTTTTTCCTCCATTTCCCTGCTTTAGTCTTAAAAATACAAGAGTGATTTGTGCTTAGTTCTCAAAGTGGAATCTGTGCACAAGGCTGAGGGAAGCTGCCTTACTCTCATGAATTTTCCTGTTGTCTTGATAGAGGAAAAGAAGAAACAAAACAGGTTTTTGTAGTCCTTGCCAGACTTTGTACGTCTGTTGTCCTGCTACAGACTTGCACATTGTGATTTCCAAAGGACAGTAAATCTCCCACACCAGAAGACCTCTAGTTTCCTCTGGACACTACAACCCAGCACTTTGGTCACCCAGAATTTTAGTCCTGGTTTTACAGACAGGAACTAGATACTTTAGCCTTGCAGTTATCTCAGAAGTGGTTGTGGCATAAGAAACAGAATTTGTGAGCATGTCCATTTCCTAGAGTAACCTAACTTTGTGTTAAAAATATATCACAATTATATTATGATTCCACAATAACCAGTTTTTGTATTAATAATAATTTCACAATAACTAATTCGCTATAGCCTTCAGTAGTAATCTATCAGACATTTGTTAGACAACTCTCAAAATCATAGACTTCCATTAAAGGTGATACATCTAGAAAACTTAAGAGATTAACTCTTCTGTCTTTGTGCTAATCGAAAGGTTTTAACAATGAGCACTGTCATTATTTCTTCTGAGTTTCTTGGTAACTGATACACAAACAAGTCAATATTTGGGGAAAAAAATGGTACATTAGCTTGGCTTTGAAGGTCACGTTACACAAAAGGCCTCCCTGTAAAGGCTTTTCCTTCTAAAATTTATAAATGATTTACTTTAAGGGGATGAAGGAGTTTTGATTCTCTAATAGACAAAATATTTTCAGTCCTTAATTTGTACTTTCAATTTTGGAAGACTGCTTTCAAGATTCATTGTATTGCAGCAATCTAATTGGAGGAGTTAGAAGACAGTGGCAGAACAAAGGAGCTCAGGAATGAAGAAAGGGGAAGAGGTCTGAACAGTTCTTTCTGCATTACTTTGCTCTGGGATGGGTGATTGTTTTGACTTGCCAGTAACAGCTATCTTCCATCATGAAATGCAAGAGAAATTCATATAGAAGGTGACTTCCACTCTTCTAACTGCTCCCACTCTATTTCTCTCCCATATTCTTTGTCAAATCTTTATTTCTAGCCTGCAAAGGAGTCTTCTCGTCTTCATACTGAACAATTTCCTTTTTTCTACTAATGAAGTCTACAGATATAGACCCTGTGTGCTCAGCTAAAAAGGAAACCACTTTTTTTTTTTTTTTTTTTTTTTAGACAGTGAAGCTTCACTGCCAAAATGATCTTGTACTGCAGGTGGCTAGAGGTATATGATACAAGTTAGACTGTCAGCTTTGGAACATATCTGAAGGGCAAGCTCTTCAGGAAGGGTGAACTGTAGCACCAATCCTGTGATTAGCAAGTCTAGTTCTGCCTCCTTCAGCTTCTGAGATCTTGAAGATCCACTGCATGCTCTGCTTTCAGGTAAGGAGTAACTTATTCCTATTTTGACCTCTTCTTCATAATAAAAGGAAGCAGTAAGTTCTGATCCACATAAAGATCTGGTTCTCAGCTGGGGAACACTGGCAGAACTCCAGCAAATTTCTAGAAATAAAAAACTGGTGAAATTTCTGAAAGCCCAGTAGGTACTGGGACTGGCATAATATTCTGTAGGTCGTAAGAATATGAGAATGGGAAATTGGAATAATGCCTTAATCTTTCCATGATCTCTCTCTCTTTTTTTTTTTTTTTGGTCAGAGGGAAAGAAAATCTTTGGGAAGAACTCTGCTCCTTTTCTATTGGTGGTATTGGCTTGCATGGCTTTGTTTTTCTTTGAAAACTGATATCAGAGGAGTATCCAACCTTCAGGAGTGGAGCCATTATATGTGGCGCTGCGGAACAGGAGCCAAAGTATAAAAATAAAATACCAGGCTGCCTTTCTCAGGATCCAGACATAGCATGCACACACACACACATACGCAATATCTTGACTGACCATAGTTGTATTAGTTACTGAGTTCAGAACAACGGACAACGAGAACCAAAAAATGAGTCCTGTTCCTTAAAAAGAAAGAGGAAGAAATGTCAGACTTCTGCAGTCTCAGATACCAGACTGTGGAGTGCATGAGAGGCCCCTTATCACAAACAGGTTTGAGACAGTAAAACCAGATGAGTCTTGGTCACTCCTGGTGGTGTTTGCTGCAGCCCCCTCCCAACTCTTGTTTGTCTATCTCATTTTCTTTGCCTCAGAGAGTAATGGTTCAGAGCAAACCAGTCTTCTTTTGAAAACACATTCCTTTCTTAAAATGAGAAGACAGTGTCTTTTGTTTCATCCTGTGTGCTGAAGGATCTGCACACAGATTTATTCAGAAGAAATCAAAGGCCAACTCTTCTAAATTCAGGAGTACCCTGAAGTTGTATGTCACCACCACTAGGCTGTGGAAATAGCAGTGGCAGATACCTTGTTTGCCTTTTGGAAAGACCTGAAGTGGCCTAACGAGAAGGCAGTAAGTAGGTCAGAAAAAATTATGTGTGAAAAGCAGAAATTCAAGATCTAATGCCAGGATTGCAGATAGGAAGCTGGACACATTATGTCAAATGGAATGATCTTTAGGAAAAGATGACACTACTCAGAGAGAAAAGAAAGCTGGCAGGGGTAATTCTTGATCTTGTATGAAGCTAGGCAAAAAAAGATTTAGCTTTTTTTGGTCTGCTTTGTTGAAATGCTGATGTCATCTCTACTTCTGGACTTTTCCTGATGAAAGTGAACTGAATTGATAGAGTTGGGAAGCTGGGGCTCTTCCAGTGCTTGATGAGAAGTGCAGAACCCCTGCTACATCACTGCTGATGATCAGAGGGATGGAACATCTCTCCTATGAGAACAGGCTGAGAGGTCTGGGACAATTCAGCATCGGGAACAGAAGGCTTCAGGGGGACCTTATAGTGGCCTTCCAGTACTTGGAGGGTACAGGAAAGCTGGGGAGGAACTTTTTAAGGATATGTAGTGACAGGACAAGGGGAAATGGCCTTAAACTAGAAGACGGTAGATTTGGACTAGATATTAGGAAGACACTGGTGAGACACTGGAACAGGTTGCCCAGAGAAGTTGTGAATGCTGCCTCCCTGGAAGCATTCAAGGCCAGACTGGATGGGGCTTGGTTTAGTGTGAAGTTTCCCTACCTATGGCAGAGGGGTTGGAACTAGGTGATCTTAAAGGTCCCTTTCAACCCAAACCATTCTATATTTCTATGAACCGACATTACAGAAGAAGTGTACAAAGTTCACATGCCTGTATGCTGCCCAAAGCTTGGGTACCTACTTTTTTGACTGCATGGATAGGGCAGGTGAAGCTTCTAGAAAAATCCCTGTTTCTGAGATGCCCCCCAGCCAAGAATTACACTGGATTTTTAGTTAGGCTTTTTTCCAGCTGCAGCAAGCATGTTCGTATGTCTTGGTTGACAAATATAGGAGAAAAAAAAAAACAACAAAGAAGAAGTGTTAGCACTATCTATCTCTGCCTGGGCTAAGTAAGTCACAGCTGCCCATGACACAGTTGGCTTTTTGCAGAGCTCAGGCTGTTTGTGCTCTACAGAAGTAGGAGGAGGTATGCTCAGCATGCTTCCTTCAGTAGGAATACCAGCAGTATCTTGGATTACTACAGGGAATGTTCTGCATCTTTAAGCCCCTTTTGCAGAATTTAGGCACTTGCTGAACGGAAACAGGAGTTGTTGGTAGGTTGTAGATGTGCCATATATAGGCTAATTGCCATTTTTGGAAATACGTTATAGCTTAGATATCCAGACCGACAAAGTTAATAAAAGATACTTATTTTATTGAAGTTTTCCAGGAAGAATGTATTAATGGAGTATACAGTGAAGGAGATGCTGTAGACTAAAGATTTGAATGACTTGATAACTTGATTGTCTTATGACCTGAACTTAAAAAAAAAAAAAATCATAACATATTATGGGTTTTTTTTGGGGGGGGAGAGGGGTGTAGTAATATCCTAACAGTGAAGGGTAGGTGTAACTGTCAGTATGTGAAAACTAATTGCTTGGGTTGTTCTCATAAATTTTATTAGCCAGAGTGGAGTGGTGGAAGTGTGCACGAGTTTTGTGGCTCCAACTAGCATGTGTCTGATTAAATCATACTTCCTCTTCTTTGGTCATGAATATCTCCTGCTCACAGAAGACGTTGAGGAAGACCTAGAGTGTTCCTCTTAGAGTATTTTTATAAAGGTGCTATAAAGAATATCCCCTCTGTTGACTTTTACTAGGTTGGTTTTTGTTGTTGTTGTACTTTCTCTGTTGCATTTGCTAGAACAGAAGAATTATGAATATGTTGTCCTATATTTAGAAGAGTCTGGGAAGAGAGCAGAAGGATTTGGTGGTTTGGGTAAATTCATGTCAAGAGAAATGCCTCACAGATGCTACAAGAATTTGACTTTTTTCAGCTGTCAGACCTTAGGAACCAGTCTCCTTTCCTACCCTCTGTGAAGTTCACTTGTTGAACTGCTCCCTTTTTTCTGTCTCCTTCAAGAAATAAGTAATTTCAAATCTCAAGTAATATAAGGGCTAGACCATGACCACCATCCCTAATCTCTGCCTTCTGTGGCATTCTGTTCCTCATCTCACATGGCATTTTGCTGAGTAGGCCTAAATACTTCAGCAAAAGACTTGGACTCTGTACAGAGAGCTAGAAATGGCAACTCAGTGATAAAAAGTAAATACGAAATGATTAATAAAGGGAGCCAGATATATCCTTGTGTGTGGTGTTTGATTTACCTCTGCTACCAAAATTTTTGATTTCCAATGTTCTGGCGAACTTTCTAGTTATTGTGGAAAGTTAGCACTGGTATTCCAAAGCCAGTGGCACAGAAAGGCAGCATGGTGTAGCAGGGAGGAGCTGGAATCTGGGAGCCCACTTTCTTTCAGATCAACTGTGCAATTTGGATCCAGGCCACTTCACCTTCCTGTGTTTCACCACCCTAAGGTTAAAATGGAAGGCTCTTCACTTTGAAGACTTACTCATCCTGCTCTTCACAGAGGTAGAACCTACCACAGTGTGGCCTGAAATTGAACGACTTGAATAAATACATAGCACCTGTGTGTGGATCACAGTGTGGGTACCACTGCTACTTGATAATTTCATTCCACTTTTTTGTCCCTTACATATTACTTACAAACTGTGAATCTTCAGCAAGTGTCTACTAATTTGGAACTGCTTGAAAACCAAAGAACTACGTCAGCCTTTAGTATCTTTGAGGGAAAGTCTTATATTTAACGTATATTTAAATAATATTATATTGTCTTCTGTCACTTTGGTGTTTCAAAAACAGATGAAGAAAAAATGAAAGTTCTGCAGGGATGACTATACTTCTGGCATGGATTCTTTTGTCAATGAAGTCCTAAATGAATGCAAAACTTTCACTCTGCATACATTCTTGCAAACAAGAGCCCACGCTTGAATGAATGCTTGCTGCAAGAAACAAATAAACATGTACAAGTGGCTTTTATTTAAATGAGTTTTTAAGGAAAAAAAAAAAAAAGCCTGGAATGGACTTCAAAATACATCACTTTCTTTTCTTTCCCGTAGTATTAAAGGATGTTGGCTAACATAAATTAAGTCCCTCAAAGTATTCATTATATTTTAATGTCACATCATTTGCGTGCATTGGATCATATAGCTCTGTTTATATTTCATTAGTTTGAAAATTCTGTTGGGTATTTATATATCATCTTATGGCCTGGATTTTCTGGGTTGTTTTAGGTATTTCTTTATAATGCTTTTGCCATTTTTGTTAACTTAAAATGTATTTTGACTATCTTTTCCATTTTGCATGCAGAATAAATGACACTGTTCATATATACGTGCAGTTATTTTGACGGAATGAATGCAGTTTTGATTAACTCTTAAATCCAAAAGTGTGTTCTCAAAGGCATGGTTTGCCATAATACATCAATGAGAGAAGTGCTGTGCAGACTGTTTAGAGCAATGGGTGAATGGCCTTCTAACTGTAGCCAAAAGCAGAGTACCCATCCTGTACAACGATCATCCCATGTATTTCAGTATTGTATCTGAAAATTTGCATTGAAGAAAGATTTTATGAGGACAGAGTTTAAAAGATCTGAGAAGGCCATTTCTTGGCTGATAGACTAGCACTTCTCTCCAGAGTTCTCTTTGTTGCTTCTTAGTACTTATGTGCAAAACCTAAATCCTGGTGAAATCTTGGGTTCTCCCACTGTTGAGGTCTTTGCGTTTTCTTGAATTTATCTAAATATCTTGTGAGAGCTTTTTTTTTTTTTTTTTTTTTTGGTCAGGGTGTGTTTTCCTCTTCAATTATGTATTCATGAGAGCTGTCCAAAAAGTCCTTCTTCCTTAAAATTGAACCAGCATTCTCTTTTTCTCTTAAATCAGGGAAACTGAAAATCCCTTCCATCCCTTATCTCGCCTTAGACATTGTTCTCTAAGGACCTTTGCAAAGTTTTCTACATTCTTCCTTACAAAAAAATAATAATTTGAATTCAGATTACAAGTTACACAGATTTTCAAAGGTTACGGAATCTAAACAATCTCAAACTTTCTCTGAATTGGATTGTTCTATGTCTCTCTTTTCAGTGATGAAAACATACTATCCTCTGATAGAATGTTTGAATAAAGCATGATGGCAAGTTTCAAATTGGTGGTGGCCTGAAGTAGATAAAATCATTAATGATCTATTTGTAAATTATGAGAAGCTATTGCTTTAATTCATTGCATTAAATGGAAAGAGTGAGTGACTAGAAAATATAAGAACAGGGTGTTCATGGTCTAATTTCATTTCAAAGGGATACTTTTTATGTGCATAAACTAGCCTTATCTGAACTCGCAGAGTGGTCCCACTTTTTCCACAAAGAAGGTACTATTATGACAATGGAAGCTAATATTTTTTTTGTTGTTCTAAAACAAGATTTTGTTACCATACTATTTAAAATGCTTGAGATTTTGCCAGCTTTAAATTCCTCAAGGTAATGTTTACAACAGTAGAAAGAAACAATATGTGTACTGGACTTACAAAAGAGAAAAAAGCCACAGAAGTTCTGTAATGTCTACATACTTGCAAGGATTGTAGCTTTTGAAGGATGAATTGGTTATAATCTCAGCTCCCCTTTGCTGTGGGCCATATTACAGAGTCTTAATTAATTCTTTGTGGTCCATTTCCTGTTTGGGTTTTTCTTAGGATAAAGAAAAAATAAACAGATTTTAGTTGTTGAGCATGAAACAACCTATTTAAAGAAAAAGAGAACAGACTAGAATAGAAAAACTTCATTAGAAGATTCAACATCTTATGCTTTCAATGCAACTTAGCTTTAATAATAGTTTTCTTCTTGATTTGAACATGTCCAGAATAGCTAGTAGAAAGGACTGCTTATTACTGGAAAGATGAAAAATAGGGCTATCTCTCTTCTTTCTGTGAGAGATTGTTTTTAATTATTACCTGTGTAACAAAGTATGCATCTTCTGCATACTTTGGAATATCAACTCAAGGAATAACAACTTTTTTTCTTCAGTATTTTTTCATACCTGTTTGATCCAAATACCATCAGGCTGGGCAGGTTCCATTAACCTTGGTTAATTCATAGATATTGTGAACCAGAATACTGGGATTGCTCAGAATAATGCTTTTTCCCCTTGAAATAAATTGTAGATATTCCTACTTTGTTCCTTCTAGACACCGATATCCACAGATAACCTATTTAAAATACTTTGTACTTCATATTCTGGCTGTATGTATTACATGACCTGCAAAAACTTGTTTCCTGGAAGGACCAAGTGGGTGGAGGTGGAGGTTGAAGAGGGAGTAGAAGAAGAAAAGTTCTCATTTGGAATTAGGATATTGCATTCCAGTGTGTATATACTGCATCTCAACATGTAATCCAGTGGAATACGTATATGGTTTAGAGGGCAAAGCATTCTGGACAGTGTATAAACATTAACTGCATCTTACTCCTTTTTTTCAGTGGTATCACTTTTCAGCAAATTCAGTGATGGGACCAGCATCTTGCTGCTACCATCCTAAGCAGAGGCTCTTCACTTGCACAGGTAGAAAAGATTTCCTAAGAAGGATGGCAGGGATAAGGGTGGCAGACTAGTAACCAGTAGTCTTAGATCTATCAAATACTGGAGAAGTGTATATTCTTCTACCTGCGGCAAAGATGCTGGCTGCCATACTGCGAGTGAGTCAGTGGGCAAATAAAACTATGAATTCTGTCTGGCATTATGAATGGGTCACTGATAGATTTGTATTACCTAAGGAAATGAACTGGCTGACAGAGAGGTTTCTGATGGCTGCCCAGCAAATGTCAGATATAGGAGGAAACTTAGGAGGAGGAAATGGATAGCTGGAGACTCAGGCAGTGCTAAAGTAGCTACGATGCTGTTGGAGCTCCTCAAATGAGCACATTTCTGAGGAGTACAGTGGGAATGCAAAACAATCTTTCAGCTCTGCTAAATAGTGTTTTCTTGTCCTCCAGTAGAATTTCAGCCATGGACATTACTTTATAATTACAGAGTAATTCTTGAGATAGGTTTGGGTCCGCATGAGGTGATGTGCTGTTATTCTCAGCTTTGTTTGCTGGTAAACGTCAAGACTCTGGTGCTTTGGTTTTGTAAAAAACATTCTTCTGACTGCCCTTTTTCATCTTGTCCACACACTGCCTGCACAGGGTTAACCCTTTGAAGGAGGGCTGGTAAGATGCAGTACCTACAGAGCTTGTAATATCTTGGGACAGCTGAAGAGAATGAGCTGCATCATCCCCAAGGTCCTTGCTAAGATGAACCCATTTTAGTGATGAAAGCAGGCACTGGCTTCCTTCCCCTGTCTTAGATCTGATCCATGCAGCTTTTCCTTGGTTCCCAACTGCTCTGTGAAATTTTCTTACTTAGAGAGTCTTGTATTTCTACCAATTTGGGTGCTGGATTTTGGAAATGAACCAGTGGCAGCAAGGTTACTCTTCCCATCAATCCAATTCGGTCTCAGTCACCACTGCTATCACAGAGGACCAGTTTGCCCTCTAAGCAAAGCAGCTTTTCACATCTGTCTTTTACGATGATGTCTCCTCATTTCAGTTTCTTGAAAGCAGTTTTCTGTAGCAGTCCCAAAACAGATATACTCACTTTAGTGGTACTTTCTGAGTGCTTGTGGCTTGGTGTCCACTTCTGCGACTTTGCTGAGAATTCCCCACTTGTGTTTTAAACCAACTGTATTGGCTGGTCTAATTTCAGAGCTCTAGGATTAAAATTCTGTGACCCCTAAAATAATCTAGCAGTTAATGTTTTCACATGGTTTAGCTCTGTCACCAGCTTTTAAGCTGTATTTAGCCTTCGTAAAAACACTGTGCTCCTTGCAGACTAAGATCAGTCCTCCCTAGAGCACGTTTATAACTCACCAGCCATAGCACTGTAAGTCATCAGGCCATGCAGTGGAGTATGTATTTTGGGTGAATGGCAAGACAGCTTTTAAAGGCACAAAAGGATAGGAAATCTGAGGGTTCAGTTAAGGGCAAATGGCCATCAGGTAATGATCTTTCTGTATTCAGCCACAGCTATGCTTTTTCCCTCTTCAATTCACTCTGTAGCAGGGTATGTGGTTGAATTTATCACTCACTATTGTCAGGATCCCATTTCTAACAGGTTTGACTTTCCTTGGCAAGAAAGAGAACTTTGCTGGAGTTATGCCAAGATGAGTAGTCTGCTCCTCCCCTTGCTCCCACCAGGATGAGGATAGTAATGCACCTTTTGTGTAAAGGGCTGCAAGATGTTATTTCCAGTGCATTAGAAGGAATTGGATTGTCTTTAGAGTACCCAGGCAGTGCGCTGCTGTGTTCTTCAGCACCACCTACTGACATCTTCCTCTCCCAAGTCCATGCACTCGGGGGAATGCACTTATCTTCAGTCACAGGAACTGGATTTCTTGTGATAATTGACTGTACACTCTTAGCTGAAAATTAGTAACCCCAGATCCAGTGCCTTCAGTTGCATTATGCAGTGTGAGGACCAATAAGAAACGGCACAAAAGCAAAGTTGCTTTATTCTGACATCTTGTTTTCCTAGTGGACCAGTCCAGTTTCCTCTTGAACACACATCTGTATAGAAGAGTGTTGAGAGTTTGGGTTGTGTCACTGAGGTGAGTATCTTTACTTATTTCCTGTGATCACTCAGTAAGGAAACCAAGTGGCAGATATAATTTCTACTTTGCTCTGCTGTTCATATTCCCTTCTTTATCTTATCAGGTTAACTTCAGAATTTAAACATATAGTCTCTTCAAAGGTTTTAACTGGAAAAAATGGCTTAATACCTTTTTGTGTATGCGTGTAGTCTTTCATTTTCTTCTTCTATTCCTAAAAAAGGAAAAGTAAAAAAGGAAGCGAAGTTTATCTGTGGAAAAGAAGGATCCTATCTGATCAGAATTACCCGCCTTCCCTAGTACAGTTGCTGCATCTTCTTATAACACACAGCCAAAGCAGTGCTGTGTTTATTGAGTCTGGTGGACTAAAGGAAAAGCTGGCAAAACTGTGTGTGTATTTGCACCTCCACAACTACTTTCACACAGTAAATGAAGCAGCATACTTAATAAGAAAAAGGTCCTACTCTGACTGTTTAGTTGTTCGATCTCTAAAGAGACTTGATTTCTATAAAAATTAATTATTTGCCATAAAGATAATTTAGAAAACAAGAAAAAACACACCCTAGTTTTGTTTACAGCAAAAGCAATTGATATTTGATAACCTTCTCACAGGCCTGAAGTTCTTGCTACAACTCAATTGCTCATGCTGACTGATAACCTTCACAAAGGGAACATACACAATCGTAAGATGCTATCTTCATTTGCCTTTCAATTAAGTAGTGCCATCACATTTGAATCTTTTTTTTTTTTTTTTAAGTTTGAAAGTATCCTTCAGGAATTTAAATTTTACTTTTTCAAGAACAAATAGGTATTTATAGTCTAGGATACCAAAAACTAACAAACAAAAATCAAAACAAACAAATTCTTTGTGAGAACTGAAAATTAAGCCACAAGTATTTAGGTACCTTGCAACAATAATGCTCCTCCCTACCTCATGGATCTTTGTATTTAAGTTACTTATATAATAGTTCGAATTTATTTTAAGTAACACTCGAGTTTTAAGTCTTTCCATCTTTGACCTTCTTTCTAGGAAAGTTTTCTTTTTTGCAGTGGGATAATCTTCACTTGCTATGTCTTCTTGAGGTTAGGTACTACAGTCTTTTTCCTCTAGATATTGCTTAAAATGATATAGTGTTCCTGTATTTGATTTTATTTTTCTAAAACCATAGGCTCAAGGAATCAGTAAAGCTGGTAGTGATGTTATTTATCATTTAAACCTGTTTCTGGTTGTTTTATGTATTTATTAATATCTCAAAGAAAAAATAACCAGAGGTTCTGTAATTTATTTTTTTTTTTCCCTAGAACTGAAAAAGCCATCCATGTTTCTGGGCAGCTACCAGCACTTTTTAGCTGCCTTCTACAAGCTGAAAGACTAATGTGTTTATATTTCGTTCAGTGCAGATCGTTTTGAAAGCTATGCTGTAGCTTTGCAATGACCCAACCCCTAGTATGGTATCAGATATGTGAATACACGCACTGAAGTATGGGGATGTCACAAAATGAAATTATGACTGAAATACAGAGGGATCAAGGAAGTTGGTCATCAGGGTTTTCTGTGACAGCAAGATTTCTGACAAGTATTATGTATGAAGAAAGTATAGCAGGAAGATTTCTTCTTGTGTGGAATCCAACCTGGAGCTCACTTGAGCTTCAGCATTCTGGGTATATATTTTGGGGAAAGTAAATAAATAATATTTAGATCAGTTTAGGTAATTGTTTTTATCACTCAGTTGTAATGTATCTCTAAAAGAAGTTTATTTCCTGAAAAGTGTCAATATCTTGTATTTTAATATGCTATGAATGACATTGTAGGTCAACAGAAACGAGAATGCACTGGTAAAATATTTACTGGAAGAAAGGGACAGCAGCTTAAAAACCACATATCTCAGCTAACATATTACTCTCATAGGCATAACTGTTGATAATAACCATAAATGGTCCTAAACTGGACATAAGAATGGAAATTTTGACAGTAAAACCTGTACCCAATGATAATATCTTACTGTAAATACTGACATGAAAATAAGAAAATTTACCATATATATGGGTGAACAGTTGCAACCAACCCATGGGGTCTCATCAGTGTTAAGTTCTGTCAGATTCCTTCCTTCTCTTCCCTGTCTGCCCCGGTAAAAAAAAGGGTGGAAAAGAAACGGTATTAAAGTTCAGCGTATATGAGTTTGAACAAGTGACTCCAAAGTCAACCATCAGAGGACCAGGAATCTTCAAAACTTGACGGGTGCGGAGTCATTGAGTTATTCTTATAAATTAAAGATGAAGCTGTCTTCCTGCTGTTGGAATAGCCTTCAGGTTTCCAATTCCTCAAATTCTGCACTGTTCCTATGATTCTACTTGTTTTGCCTATTTCCTCCATTGCTATCTTGTGTTATGAAAAGAGTCTCACCTTAAATAAATAAATGAGGCAAAAGCAAATTAGTGAGACCATCAGACTAGCAGTCCCTCGATATATGAGTTGAACCAGGCACTGAGAGAAGCACGGGTGGTACCGCTGGCAGAGGCCCTCACAGCTGTAGTCAGAGGTGCCTCCTGAAACCCATGCCTCTGCAGGAGGGAGGAATGCCTGTTCTGTGGCGTTGTCCGTGGGATTTCTCAAAAGCTTTTGTCTCTGGTGAGCTGCCTGTGAGTCACTTTTCTGTAGTGTTTTGGTAGTTTCTTTCTGGTGGCTTAGTTTCCAACAACAAAAAGAAAAGAAAGAAAAAAAAAAAAGATAAGACCAGCAGTGAAGTTTCCAGTGAGTTCAGTGTGATCTGTGACTCCAATCTCGATGAGTACACTTTGTTCAGACACTGATAGATGAGGGGCAAATGGGACTCTCCCAAGACACAGCACAGGGCCCAGGCACTGGGGCATCTCCTTGGGGACAGGGCTGTGGGTAGCTGTAGACCAGACCCACAGCCCCTGGACATGACTGAGGACCTAACAGTCAATCCTGTGCCTTGGGCAGGACGATAAAGGCCTCAGTGGGGCTGGAATGGGTCTCTAGTACATGGGAGAGCTTGGCAGAGGCACAGATCGCTGGGCAGCAAAGCTAGTGAATGCCTTCAGGGCCCTGACACATGCTGTGTCTCCCTGGGAGCCCTGTCAGGTGAAAGCAGGCTTGGCGGTGTTCCTGCTTCCGTAGCCATGTGAGTAGTGCCAGGATCTCAGCGTTTTTTTTTCAGCTCCTCCTCAGCAGTAAGTTAAAAACTGTGCAATGTGCCTGTATGAGGTAGGGATGAAGAGGTGTCTGATCATCTGCCTGTAGGAAGGCTTGGAATTCTGGTGATTATTTTAAATGTAGCATTACCAATACTGAGCTGGATTCACACAGCGTGTGTGGTCTGAGTGACCTTTTCAGTTGTGGTTGTGCATGTGCATATTCTTAACTTCTAGAAGCACTGCTGACTCCTTCTCAAAATACAACGGGTGGGTAGTCAACCACAGAAGCTCAATTTTGAGGTCAGCGCCTTAGGCATCACAATTAATTTTGTATTTTGAAGCTTTAAAACCAAACTTAAACATAATGATTTGTACTACTTTGGCTGCTGCCAAATTCTGTAATGACTGTTGTTCAACAAGCACAATTATCTTTTGTTTTGGATTTTCAAAAACCTAGAAATCTAATGCAACTGTCTCTCTGATGTTCTCCTCGCATGTTTAGGAGCCTAGAGAAGGATGTCGAAAACAACTTGACACCTCAACTTTGGGTTTTAAAACTACATGGCTTTCAGAATCTCTAGCACTCAATGTTTTGGGAGCTTTTTGCTCCTGAGGGAAATGAGTATACACATTAAACATTAAAGCCATACATTTTATCAAGAGGTTCTAAATGCAAATTAAGTCAGACAATGGCATTTTAATAATCTGGTGAGGTTAGCATCACGTTAGTAAGAGTATTTTAGAAATCACATTATCTTTGGGCAATGTGGTTCTCAAGAGATTGTCTGTGAATGTGTTAGAGGGATTGTAGGATTTATGGATTCATTTCATGGTGGTTGTGTTTGTTTGTTGTTGTTTAGTCTGTCTGTTTTCTTTCCAGGCTTCCTCTTCCGCTTTTGAGCTAATGGTTTTGATAACTCCCTTCTCACCTACACCTTCATTCCCCCTCTTTTTTTTTTTTTTTTTTTAAGTGTTATGTGAAAATTTAAGGGATTATGGAATGTGTTTTTTATTAAGCAAATTAAAAATAGAAGGTAGTGTTGCTTGATGTATGGAAAGTATTGTTTTAGCTGGTAATGACTGAAAAACAGGCAAATCTTGCTTTATCTCCTTTGCTTGGGTTGTACATCTTCCCAGTGTATTAACATCTGCACTGACAATACTCTTCCCTGGTGGGTAGGTGGATCTTTCTGTTCCGTGTTCCATGCAGACAGTGAAGAAGAAAGACACACATTGTGTTTCAGTTTCTTTTGATATATGAGCTCAGACTGCCAGTTTCTGATTTTCTTCATCTTTGTAAAATGCTCAAATTTTAAAGAAAAAATGTGGGAACGGTAGGGCAGAATTCCTCACCACATTGGTTCATCTTGCTTTCAGCACGATACCCAGCAAAAAACATAAAATAGAAATCCATGGAGCTTTGCCTGATGTTTGTTCCTCATAACAGCATAAGATTAACCTTGTCTATGACTTGGTGCTACCTTTGTGAGATAGCTCCTGCTGACATTACAAGCTAGAACCCATTAGAAAGTCCTCATTAGATTTTAATCAGCAGCAATTAGTGATTTCTCAACTGCTCCTTCTGATTTGTAGCAGAAAGGTAGTGTTACTGCTCTAAGATTGTCCAGACGAAAGCCAGCATCGAGGATGCCTTCTCCAAGCATCAGCGTATGAAAGAATTGTGGCTGCTGCAGGTGGGATGGTGATGTTTTTTTTATCTCTTGAAGCTCTCAGCATTCTATTTTTCAGAACTTCAGGTTTGCTCTCCTGGTTTTCCATTTTGTAAGCTGTCCTGAAGCTTCTAAAAGAGACACTGAGCTGAAAGCACTTTGTGATGGTGTTTCTAAAGGGTCTGAAGTTTTTCGGGGGCTGGAGACGGGGGGAAGAGAGATTTGTGTGTGTGTGTTGTTTTTCTTCTCTTCCACACAATGGAGCTTTCAGAGAACCTCTCTTAAAAGGCATAGCTACAGCCTTTGTGTTGAAGGGTGTGTCTGCTGGCAGGGTTTGCTGATGCAGACGGGCTGGCTGGTGATTAACAAAGGTCATTAGACTTTGGAATCTGACAGGGGAGAGGGGTGGTGTGTCTTCTCCGCCGGGCAGGAGGGCTCCCTAGGGACTGGAGGCCCCCCGGCCACCTCGCCCCCCCCCGCCCCGAGCCCTCCTCCTGCTGGGAGGCTCGGCTCTGCTTTGCCTTTGCCTGTAGGACAGCTTGGACCAGAGTCTTGATGCTGTAATGCCGTGTTTTTTTGATTGAACTGTCACATTTGTCATCCATGGGACAGGGAACCAACCGTGGGAGATACTTGCTGGCGGTCTGCTCAGGGAGAGAAGGTGCTGCTTGGGCAGTGCAGGGGGACGGCAGCGACATGGTTTGGGGTGCAAGGCGTGCAGGAGAAGTGCAGCTGTGTCTTGGGGATGCTGATTTTTCAAGCATCACTCAAGGAAGAGGAGGAAAAAAGGGGAAAAAAAAGAAGAAAAACAAACGTGGTGTGCTTGAGATGAAGCTGAGATAAGTGAGGCCATGTTGTGCACGGGCGAGAAGCTATGAGCCTCTCTTTGCTGGAGTTGTCTGAGCTAAAATGGCTGCTTCCAAAGCTCAGAGGACTAGGGCAGCTTAGTGAGTCTTAAAGCTTCAGTGACGCAGGGCCTCATATCTCTTGAAAGTGTGATAAACACATTCAGCAGAGCTGTGGCTTGTTTGGCTGAGATGAAAGGACTAAGCTTGGGGGGATGGGTAGTGAAAACTGGATGATCTGCTTTTCTGTGAAGTGCTCTAAATGCAGGAGTTGTCTGCTCCATGGAAAAATTTGTTTTCAGGTCTAATGGACTGTGCTAAAGGAGACGTGGGGTGGGGCTTCACTCACTGCTGTAATTTGATCCAGAGCAGATAGCAACCTCTTCCACACAATTTGGTCTGGTGCTTGCACATAAAGGCTCGAGTATCTCGATTATTGTAACTTTGTTATCCGAATAGAAGCTGGTACAGCGTTCATTTTCTATATTGGTGGTGGGAGAGAGGGGGGTGGAGAGGGAGGAACACAGTGCAGCCTGCAAAGAACCGTAGGTAAATATGTGGAGAGCCTGTGTGCTCAGACTCTCCAGAATTTGACTTACTAGAAGTTTACTTTAGCAGGCTATCAGAAGAAACATTCTTTCATATAAAATCCTGATGCAATATCCTCTCTTATTTCAGTGCATTAATGTTTTGGAGCCTTCTCACTGTAGAAGTAGCTCTGTACTCTATACATGAAATAGACATGAAATTTTTAGAGTTTTGGGCTACTCTTGTACCTTGGACCTCTGGAATGACCGGATTATCCCCAGCCCAGCAGAGCATGTGGAAACTGAAGAAGTAATTATTTTGTTAACATCGGAGTATGTAGACACCCATTGCTCTGGTGCCTAAGTATTGCGTGAAGTAGGAGAGTCTAAGGCTTTTGTGTTGCTTGTGCTTTGTGTTTCCTCACCCTTATGGCAGTGCTTAAATATACAACTCTTGACACAGGATTAACTGTTTTACAAGCTGAACCTCTGTACTTTGTGTTGCCATGGCTTATGTTACTTGGTACTTCAAGGTACCCATGGCATATGGATAAATCAAGAAAGCCATAGTGTTTCTGGGATAAGTCTTTGTTACATGTTTCTATTGTATTTCAGCAATATCCCTATTCCTACTGCCTTCCCTATCTTCCTCCAGTCCTCACCTTCTCCCAAATATCTCACAAAGGTGATGTCTCCAGAATATGCTCAAATGAAGCAGTATACTTTTTACCAAAGAACAGAGATCACAGAATGGTAGGGATTGGAAAGGACCTCTGGAGGTCATCAAGTCAAACCCTTTCCTAAAGCATGTTCCCTACAACAGTAAGTTACACAGGAAAGTGTCCAGATGGATCTTAAATGTCTACAAGGAAGGAGACTCCACAGTTCCTCTGGCAGTTTGTTTCAGTGCTCTGTCACCCACACAGCAGAAATTTTTGTTCACTTTCAGATTGGGATCTCCCATGATCCAGTTCCTACCCATTGCCTCTTGCCCCATCGCTGAACGCCGCTGAAAAGAGCCTGGCCTTGTCCACTTGACTTTCACTCGTTAGACATCTATATACATATATGAAATTCCCTGTCATCTCTCACAAAGCCTTGGTGGAGTTGAGGCAGAACAAACCATTCTACCTTGAGTTCACAGAGTAGCTGTATCTCACCTTGCATTTGTGTCTAGATTTTCCACCAACATCAGTACTATCAGAGTGTTGAGCAGAAAGGCAGTTTTCTTTCTCTGGAGGCTTTTAATCTTTTGAAAGTAAAGCAGATGGTGCTTTTTCATCTTCCAAGATGTGTTAGAGTGGGACATAGATGCACAAGCCATTGTTTTCTGAATGTAATTTTGAATGTGTGATTGTTTAGAAGTAATTTGCTTTTTCTGTAGTGTACAAGTTCTGGTCTTTGAACAAAACAGACTTCTGTCTAGTGTAATGGAAAAGCCAAGGGAACAAAGTCCATTGAATCAACAGTTATTTGTCAGAAACTTGACTGTAGTGTTTAGTCAGCAACTTGTGAGCTACTTAGGTAGGACTTCATGTGAATCCTAACTGATTCCTTTTCTTGTAGTAAGTACTGATTGAGTTTTACACTTAAGTAGTTATGGAATCTCTGGAAACTACTGTCTTTACAAACATGACCTTACCTATTCTTAGAATTCCTTTAAATGGCACTACTGTAAAACATTTCTTCTTCACATCTTCTCTCTCCTGTAGAATTTTCTCATGTAAAAGATCATTCTTGAATCATGGAGGTGCTGCAGTGTGATGGCTGTGATTTTCGAGCTCCATCTTATGAAGACCTAAAAGCTCACATCCAGGATGTTCACACTGCTTTTCTGCAGCCAACTGATGTCTCTGAGGAAAGTCCTAGCCAGCCAAGGTCTGGTTCCATGAATGCTAGTAACCAGACTGAAGTTGAATTTTCTTCTGTAAAGGATGAATTTACAATTGCAGATGAAATAGCAGGTAAATCTCAATTCTAACCTCCTATTTCACATGTGGCTTACTTCAGTGTATATTTAGCTAATACTTTTAATTTGACTGTAAAACTTACATTATCCTTACTGCTGTGGCAACAAAACAGGTATTTAGCTTCAGGCATGTTGGTTCTGACCACAGCTTTTTCTGCAAGTACAAATATGGAGGATAGTTTTATTTCTTAGCTGTTCTTCATCTGTTGCTTCAAAATGCTTTTGTTCGTCAATTTTTCATTGCTCTTCATCACCATGAAGCTCCTCAGAGTTTTCAATTTTATTAGTATACTAGATTTTTTTTTCCCCCATAGAAGATGATTTTGGAAGTGGCCTATCCCAGCCTGCGCACAGTATCATATGTGTGTACATGTTCTGCACAGTCATCATTTTTCTGAACATTGCCAGATACATAGATCTCACCATAAATCAGTGAGAGAATCCTGGTGTGATTATTACCTGTACAGAGTGCAGTTGTATTCTTAAGCATACAGGGTGGGTGGAGAAAAAGCCTCTGTTTTTTTTTTATAATTTATTTATATATTCACCTTGATTCTCATTTTAGGGCAAAATGCAACAAGTCAGATGGGAACTGGAAGTTACTATAGCCAGAGCCAGACTTTCTATGGTCAGCATATGGCTCCAAATCCTAAACCAACGAACAAATTTTTCCAGTGCAAGTTCTGTGTGCGTTACTTCCGTTCCAAAAACCTCCTTATAGAGCATACACGCAAGGTTCATGGAGCACAGGCTGGGGGGAGCTCAGTGGGGCCACCCTCCGCTAGTTCCTTAAATTACAACATCATGATGCATGAAGGGTTTGGCAAAGTTTTCAGTTGCCAGTTCTGCACCTACAAGTCACCCAGGCGTGCAAGGATTATTAAGCACCAGAAAATGTATCACAAAAACAACCTGAAAGAGAGTTCAACTCCCCCTGCAGCTTCCACTGCTATATCTGAATCGACATCTGCTTCTGTGCCAGTGCAGGAACCCTGCAAGGAGCTGCCTGCAGAGGTGGTGGAGCGGAGCATTTTGGAGTCCATGGTCAAGCCCCTGACAAAGTCTAGGGGCAACTTTTGCTGTGAATGGTGCAGCTACCAGACACCTCGAAGGGAGCGCTGGTGTGACCACATGATGAAGAAGCACCGCAGCATGGTGAAAATACTGTCAAGCCTGAGGCAGCAACAAGAAGGAACCAGTGCACCTGATGTACAGAATAAGAGTGCCCAGAATGCCTCCCCAAACTCTAATTATATTTCCATGAACACAACGGGACGTGAGATGTCTAATGCTAATGTCTCAAACTTCAGGAGCTCTATGGGCAATTCCCTTATCAGGCCCAACTCTTCTACATCTTCCAAGTTTTCTTCTGTGTCTTACCCTCAAATGAAGCCTAAGTCACCTCACAACTCGAGCATAGTTAATTTGTCTGACAGATCCCGCTATGGAATTGCTGATATGACAAATTCTTCTGCTGACCTGGAAACAAACAGTATGCTAAATGACTCCAGCTCAGATGAAGAGCTAAATGAAATGGACAGCGAGAATGGCTTGAACTCCATGGATCACCAGACCACAGGAATGTCCGCAGAGCAGCTGATGGGATCCGATGGCAACAAACTATTGGAGACAAAGGGAATTCCCTTTAGAAGGTATATGAACAGGTTCCAGTGCCCTTTTTGCCCTTTCCTGACGATGCACCGCAGAAGCATTTCCCGTCACATTGAGAACATCCACCTGTCAGGGAAGACGGCTGTATACAAGTGTGATGAATGCCCTTTTACTTGTAAGAGTTCATTAAAACTTGGTGCCCACAAGCAATGCCATACAGGTGCAACATCAGACTGGGACACTGTGAATTCTCAGGCTGAAAGCATTGCCTCTTCTTTGAACGACAGCACAGTGTCATACGAGAGTGGAAATGTAAATGGTAGGAAGTCTGCTGGGATGATGGAACCAGTGCAGCAGCAGCAACAGCAACAACAGCAATCACCCCAGCCCCACTCACAGCATCCATACAAGTGTACAATGTGCAACTATTCCACCACAACTTTAAAAGGCCTCAGAGTTCATCAGCAGCACAAGCACTCATTCTGTGACAACTTGCCAAAATACGATGGACCACCATCCAACGCACCGCAAGAGAGTGAGGCAGATGCTCACACTTCTGCCAGCACAGTGAAAAAGAGCCAGACCTCAATCCTTGGGCTCTCATCTAAAAATAATTTTGTTGCAAAGGCCCCTCGGAAGGTGTCAAACGATTTCCCTTTAGATCTCTCGCCAGTGAAAAAGAGAACTAGAATTGATGAAATAGCGAGTAATCTGCAGAGCAAAATCAGCCAAAATAAACAGCAAGAAGATGCTGTGATTAATGTAGAGGATGATGAGGAAGAGGAGGAAGACAATGAGGTGGAGATAGAAGTGGAGTTAGACAGAGAAGAAGAGCAAACAGAACCAATGATAGAAGTTTCCAGTTCTTATGCTCCACAGCAAATGTGGGGAAGAGAGGCTAATGATTCCCAGAAGGAGACAAACTTCAGAAGCTTGCAGCATGATTACAATTCTGCTAATGGAGCAGAGATTGAGCTCACTCTATCAGAAGATGAGGAGGATTATTATTCTTCCGTCAGCATGAAGGAACATCAGAGCCCTAATGCCTCTGTTCTGGGGGGCCAGTCAAACATGTATGGTACTGATCAGAACAACGAGAATGCAGAGTTCAATGACTCTGGCAGGCTTTACTATTGTAAACACTGTGATTTCAGCAACAAATCTGCCCGGAGTGTTAGCACCCACTACCAGCGAATGCATCCTTATATTAAATTCAGCTTTAGGTATATTTTGGATCCCAATGATCATAGTGCAGTATACCGATGTCTTGAGTGCTATATTGACTACACAAACTTTGAAGACTTGCAGCAGCATTATGGAGAGCATCACCCTGAAGCTATGAATGTACTGAACTTTGATCATTCTGATTTGATCTATCGCTGTCGCTTCTGCTCTTACACAAGCCCAAATGTTAGAAGCCTGATGCCACATTACCAAAGAATGCATCCCACAGTGAAAATTAACAATGCAATGATATTTTCAAGTTATGTTGTTGAGCAGCAAGAAGGACTAAATACAGAGTCTCAAACACTAAGAGAGATCTTGAATTCTGCTCCAAAAACTATGGCAACTTCTACCCCCGTGGCTCGCGGGGCTGGTGTGCCAGCTGGCTTTAACAAAAGTGCTGCCAAGAGTTTTAGCCCTGAATGTGAAAATCAAAAGGAACCTTCAGTCAATAGTGTGGTTGTTTATGACTGCGATGTGTGTTCATTTGCAAGCCCTAATATGCATTCAGTTTTGGTTCATTACCAGAAGAAGCACCCCGAAGAAAAAGCATCGTATTTCAGAATTCAGAAGACAATGCGTGTAGTCTCTGTTGATAGGGGCTCTGCTCTGGCCCAGATGTCTTTTGAGATGGGAACACCCGTCTCCCCAAAATTGTCCAACTTGGCTTCTCCACCTCCCCCACCACCACCCCCAGACCTTGCTACTGAACTTTACTATTGCAAACACTGTTCATACAGCAACCGCTCAGTTGTGGGAGTGCTTGTCCACTACCAGAAAAGGCACCCAGAGATAAAGGTCACTGCCAAATATATCAGACAGGCACCTCCCACTGCAGCAATGATGAGGGCTGGTGAGCTGCCACCTGGTATACAGAGGCCACCAGTGTCAATGCAACAGTTGAGCCGAGGTGGTTCTGAAACCTCTGTGAATCCTCCCGAGAATGAAATGTTTTTCTGCCAACACTGTGATTATGGAAACCGAACCGTGAAAGGAGTGCTTATTCATTATCAAAAGAAGCATCGTGACTTCAAAGCTAATGCAGATGTGATTAGACAGCATACAGCCACCATTAGAAGCCTTTGTGATCGCAGCCAGAAGAAATCATCTGGCAGCGTGTCTGCTCATACCTCTAGCACTGAACGGGACAAGTCCAAGCTGAGAGCCCTCAAGTGCAGGCAGTGCAGCTATACATCACCTTACTTCTATGCATTGAGGAAGCATATTAAGAAAGATCACCCAAATCTGAAGGCCACGGTTACATCTATTCTGAGATGGGCATTTTTGGATGGCTTGATAGAGGCTGGTTATCACTGTGAGTGGTGCATTTATTCACACACAGAGCCAAGTGGTTTGCTTGTGCATTACCAAAGGAGACATCCTGAGCATTATGTTGACTATACTTACATGGCCACTAAACTCTGGGCAGGTCCCGATCCCTCCCCTCCTGCCCTAGTGTTGCCAGCAGAAGCAAAGACCTATAAATGCAGAGACTGCATTTTTGAAGCATCTTCCATTTGGGATATTACTAATCACTACCAAGCTTTTCACCCTTGGGCTATGAATGGGGATGAATCTGTGCTGCTAGATATCATCAAGGAGAAAGATGCTGCTGAGAAATCTGGCACGCAGTCTGATGAAGCTGGGGTCAGGATGGATTCTGAAGACCAGATAACAACCTCACAGATGGACCAGGAAGCAGAGTGTGCAGAGGATCCCAGCCTTTCCCAGGAAAAAACTGTGCAGCTGGCTTCTGCAAACCCCGCCATCTCCTCTACTCCTTATCAGTGTACAGTTTGCCAGTCTGAATACAACAACTTGCATGGACTTCTGACACATTATGGCAAAAAACATCCTGGCATGAAAGTGAAAGCTGCAGACTTTGCTCAGGATATAGACATTAACCCAGGGGCCGTGTACAAGTGTAGACACTGCCCATACATCAACACACGCATTCATGGTGTTCTCACACACTACCAGAAGCGGCACCCGTCAATAAAGGTCACTGCTGAAGATTTTGTGCATGATGTGGAGCAGTCAACTGATATTACTCAGAATGATGTGGAAGAGACGAGTAGGATTTTTAAGCAAGGCTATGGTGCTTATCGATGCAAACTGTGCCCTTACACTCATGGAACACTGGAGAAGCTCAAAATTCACTATGAGAAATATCACAATCAGCCTGAATTTGATGTTTTTGCCCAGTCACCACCAAAAGTATCTGCTTCCCTGGAGCCAGACATGGTGACTGAAATCAAGGCCTCTCCAGAAATTGCTGCTGAGGATGTTGGAGAAATCTCTGTTGCAGCGCCTCATTTCTCCAGTTCTCATTTAGTGTCTCACACAGTTTTCCGGTGTCAGCTCTGCAAATATTTTTGCTCTACCCGGAAGGGGATAGCCAGGCACTACCGCATCAAACATAATAATGTCCGGGCACAGCCAGAGGGCAAGAACAACCTCTTCAAATGTGCTTTGTGTTCCTACACCAACCCTATTCGCAAAGGGCTTGCGGCACACTACCAGAAAAGACATGACATTGATGCTTACTACACTCATTGCTTAGCAGCCTCCAGGACAGTAAGCGACAAACCCAATAAAGTGATCATTCCATCTCCTCCCAAAGATGACACTCCTCAGTTAAGTGAGGAACTGAGGAGAGCTGTAGAGAAGAAGAAATGCTCGCTTTGTTCCTTCCAGTCCTTCAGTAAAAAGGGCATTGTGTCCCACTACATGAAGCGTCACCCTGGTGTTTTCCCGAAGAAGCAGCATGCAAGCAAGCTTGGGGGTTACTTCACTGCCGTGTATGCTGATGAGCATGAAAAGCTGACTCCAGCTGAGGAGAGGAATGAGTTTGAGAAGCCTGAAGTGGAGAGTGAGACTCAGGAAATTGAGTGGCTTCCCTTCAGGTGCATAAAATGTTTCAAGCTGTCCTTCAGCACAGCGGAGCTGCTGTGCATGCATTACACTGACCACCACAGCAAGGATTTGAAGAGAGACTTTACCATACTGGGAAGTGGCACCCGCTCTCAGAATGCTGTCTACCAGTGCAAGCACTGCGATATGAAATTGCATAGCACAGCAGAGCTGACTGCACACTTGAATGGTCACAATGAGGAGTTCCAGAAACGTGCCAAACGTCAGGAGAGGAGGAAGCAGCTTCTAAGCAAGCAAAAATACGCAGATGGTGCTTTTGCAGATTTCAAACAAGAGAGGGTAAGGATCTGTGTCTGGTCTCTTTCCCTGTTCTCCCTTCCCTGCTGAGAGAGAAAAACAAAAACACTACCCTTCTGCACCCCAAGAGGCTGCCTGTTACTAATGCCCACTTGCATGTTCTGTTTGACAGCCAAATGACCACAGGCTAATGAATGACTCAGCTTGCCAGTTGAGCTCCATAAGTCAATTACACATTCTGCTTTAATTTCCTCATCCTTTCCTTCGTTTTCCACCCCTCCCTAGGTTCCGTGGGAGGCCCTGAGCTTTCTAACTGCTTCCTTCAATATTCTCCTTATCTTACTTTCCTCCTACCCTTCTGGAAGGCCATCTGGATCTCACGGTTCCTTGTTCTTTTGTTGCAAGGCAGCCACGTATTAGATTTTTTATAAAATGTCCCATTCCCATTTTAAGTGTATCACTGGATAACACTTTAGTTTACTTCGCAATCATGTTTATTATAGTAACTTTCTTTTATAAACCACTAAATGCTAGTATGACAGAAATCTGTCTGATGACTGAAGCTTTGGACAAGTGTCCCATACTCAGAAAAACAAATTGTGCTCTTTTATCGTGCTCACACACTCCATTCTTTCTGCTTTAGTGAGGAATACAGTTGCTGCAGAAAATATCTTCGCAGCTGCTGGGGAAGTAGAGGTGTCATGAAAGAGCACAATTTCAGGTCAAATTGCATTGTCTTCTGGAGTACTACTGTTATGCTGAAACTGAAAGTTTCAGTTGCGCAGATGTCCATCCCTGTTATTATGGAGACATTAATAGACATCAGCAAAAATTGACCTTGCTGTTTCTCAAGACTTGATTTGTACATTAAGCATAATTTCTCTCCAGCTGTAAAATCTAGTCTGTATTCCTAAAAATGAGATAGCAAAGCACTTCAGTGTATGAATTGATCTGTGCTTGTGTACTCAGGCTTTTGGACACCTGGAAGATGTTTCAAAACTTAAAGAGCGGAAAGTGGTTGGTTACAAGTGTAAATTTTGTGTGGAAGTCCATCCAACACTTCGAGCCATTTGTAATCACCTCCGCAAACATGTCCAGTATGGGAATGTCTCTTCTGTGTCAGCTACGGTAAAGGTGAGAATTTTAAAACTGTGACAGTGACTTTTTGCATTGTTTAAAATTAAGGACTCATTGAAAAGTTGTGGAGGCCTCTCGTGTAGTTGACTGTTATTCCAATTCATTCCAGTTATTCCAGTTCAGAATGATTTTTTAATCTAATTCTTGCAGTGCATGCTGTTTATTTTAAGATGTTTTAACTTTTTTCCACTCTTGATCTAGGGGCACGAAGACTATTTAATTCTCATTTCTTCTCAGCCGCAAAGGAGTTGATGTCGCTGATGACCGAAAGACTTGGTTTATGAGCAGGAGGCTTTCTCTCAGCTATTGTGGGCTACTTTGCTACTTAGTTAAACCGTAAAAGAGCTGTTTTTTTGTTTGTTTGTTTGTTTGTTTGTTTTTTTAAAGAAGAGTAAGTGTGCACATTCAGACGGATGAAGTTGCTTATGGTATGCCTTTCTACAGGAAATTTCCTTGCTGGCTCCAAACAAAACGTTCAGCTGGCCAGCTGACCCAGTGGTACCATTCAGGCTATTAGCTGTAAGAATGTCATTCCTTTCTCCCTGTGAAAAAAAGTTGTCTTCTGGAACATCTCCAAGGATATGCTTTGCATCACAGCCTGATTTCTATATATCATCAGAGACAGAGCAAGTACAATAAGGCTGTAGGAAGTAGCTGTGTATTCCTTCTCCTTGTGCTGCAGTTTGGTAAAGATTCCTGCTGCAAGTCTCAATGACTTAGGATGCTTTTTTCATGACACCAGCTATGATTTGTAAGGAAGCAGAATCCTTCAAGGCCTAGCTTATGCTTCCTCCAGAGAGCTTTCTTTGCCCTACAGCTGCCCTTCCTTTACTTTACCTGACAGTATTGACAGACTGGGAGGCTTCTCTCCTTTCAGACAATTTCCTCTCTTCCCTGCTTCTCATATGAATTTGATGTGGGATCAATGACATCTTTTGAATGAAAAGATACTATGCAGCTGGGAACAAAATCTGAAATCCAAGGCTAAAAGAACATGATACATACTCTTACAGGTTTTTTAAAGTTGCTGTGAAAGTATGTGCTTTGTTCAGAGGAATGAAAGGACAGAAGAGTTAAGAAAGTGAATAAGAAAATACTTAGGTTTATTTTTTTAAGAAGATTTCTAGAATCTTAGAGCACTTTCTTGTGAATTTGACTCTAATGGGCAACTACGTAGTAAAGCAGAGTAGACTTAGTTTGTAGAGTAGCTATACTGTAAAGCTATGTGAAAATGAGCTGAAGTGAACTTACTCCGTATCTTAGCAAGTTTTCACTGATCAGGTCTAGAAGATTCATGTAGAGATTATTGAAAGTTGATTCAGTTTCTTGTCTTTTTGCTTTATTTGACTATCAGGAGACTTTTATTTTCCCTCCAAGAGTAGGCCCATATTTCAGGAAGCCATTAATAGGGATATATTTAGAAAAATAGTGTAGTGGGAAAGCTAGGTATTAAAATGAGCACATGGGAAAGCCTGAGGGGCAGAAGGGAGAGAGAATTGATGGCTTTGGGGTGGTATGTGTTTTTTAGCAGGAAGCTGAAGATTCTTCAAACACAACTTTGGAGGGTTTTGAGGGAGCCAAAGACCCTGGCATTCTGGAATTTGCAGAAGCTGAATCTGGAGCATTCTTGGAAGATGAAACCAGACCTGGGGGCTACCACTGCAGCCAGTGTGACCGGGTTTTGATGTCTATGCAGGGTCTGCGATCTCACGAGAGGAGTCACTTGGCTTTGGCCATGTTTACCCGGGAAGACAAGTACAGCTGCCAGTATTGCTCCTTTGTCTCTGCTTTCAGGCACAAGTAAGTTGTGGCTTTTTGTTTTGTTTTCAAAAGAAGCACTGACTAGAACTACTGTTTCATAGGTTGACACTGAAAAGCACCCTCAAGCTGATTTTGAGCAACACTTGTCTCAGCATTTGGGTGTCTTCTGCACTATCTTTGTGTGCGTTTGCTTATAAAAGGACACATCTATATAGCCTGATTTTTTTTTTAAAGCCCCTTTCTGCTGCATGTAGAAGAAAAGCATGCAAGCAAATAACACAGCTGCTTTCAGCAGGTAAACTGTGAATCCCACCACTTATGAAACCCTGCCAAATGCATGTGACTTGGCAAGTGAATAAGAGTGAAGTATATTTCTTTTTAATCCTTAATATATAGTGAACTTCTGATGTGCACAACTATATTGTTCACAATGACTACAACTTTCTGACAATTGAATTTTCATTTCTCATGTTAAATAGCTATCATAAACTTTCCTTTAAAAATTGACATTTTTCTTCCTTAAGCATGATGTGCAGTTTTCACTCTACAAACATTTCAGTTTCATACCAGCATGGCATATGTGACTTCATCAGCCTGTTTCCTTGTCTCATTTTGCATAATGAAAATATGAGGTCATAATAAATAGGCAAGTTCCTTCTGATTTTCTTCCTAGCAATTGACTTTGCCATCAGCTTTATAATTGTATATAAATATATATAATATATATAGTATGTATAATTATAAAGCTCATATATATATATATATATAAACACTCATATATATATATATATGAGAATTCAAAAAAATATACGTATACGCCAAAAAGGAGGTAAAAGGGTCTTTTCTGAAGACATTTAGAACTGACAGTGTTTCCTCTGTGACACATCATACATGTGACAAACATTCTGTAGATTCTGGGAAGAGAGCTGCTTCCTTACTATCTTAACAGAAATACTCCACGTGGTCATTCACTATAGGCATTCATAACACCATCAGATACATTCTAAAATTTGGTGAATACTGCAATTAAATGCATGTGGGAGGGAAAGCACAGTAAAATGCATTTTTATACACCTTACATTAAAAACGGAGATTTCTTTTGGTATGCCATGGCAAGCTGATGACACAGGTTGAAAAGATCCATGGGATTGAGCAGTCAAGAGTGACAAAGGGGATGGGGGGGGGAAGGGAGAAAGAGTGGATACTACTGAGCATATTTCACCTTGCTTTGGCCAGGCTGACACTGAGAACGACCTCAGTAGGCCTGCTATTTGCCTAATCAGCTGGTTTGCTTTCAAAAATCAGACTTGTTTTTTGAGTTTTTAGACTGTTTCCTACCTTAGGAATGAATAAACTATTGTCCTATGAGTAGAAGGGTTGGTAAGCCAGGAAATGGTGAATGACTCACAGTTGTCGTCTTCATTTGATAATAAGTGTTGCTGCTGTTGTCAAGGTGGTCTTCATCTTTTATTTCTGATGCAATTACTCTCTTGGGAAATAAAGTTTATGAAAGAAACCAAATCAGTATTTAATTCATCTACTGTTCTTCTAAATCTTACCAAATCTTAACCTGCCTTTGGAAGAATGGTGCTGGCAATGTGTGTGATCATGTATACAGTTTTAAGTATTACTATGTAAAACACTTGAAGGTATGTATTACAGAATAGTTTGAATATGTATTGTACACATCTTTGTCAGATTGTTTAACTGTTCAGTAAGATCATTGGCTACTTAAAACATGCTTTTGATTTAAACAATAGCAGGTAATAAAGAAAAACTGGCTTAGCCCTTCCAACAACCAGTACCAGCTCAAGAGGAGCGTAGTTTTCATCCAAAGAGATACTGCAAGGCTCCACCCCTTCTGGTCTCTCATGTGCACTACTTGCACCTGAGCTCCCTGGATTAGCCACACCTTCCCACCTGTTGCTCAACCATTGGTTCAGTCTGTGACCTGGAAATTCTGCAACTTCAGATGTTCAAGTGTCTTAATATCTGGGACATTTATTTCCCCATTTGCCTAGAAAAGCTGTACATTTTGTCTTCCCACAAACTTCATCCTCAGTTTTTTAAAAAACTTATATTTGTATAAACTGGCCCTGAAAGGAGACACAAATTCATTTATTTATTTATTTTTTTACTGCCATCAAATTTTTGAATACAGAGACTTTAGCACTCTCGTAAACAGGGATTTTCTGTCTCAAGTGCTACAGTGTGGTACTAAAGATCCAATGACAATCTGTAGTGAGAGTAGGCTGGAACAGCCTACGCTTGACTTGCATGTTGATCCTTCATAAAAACATGATGATCGAAGTAAAGCAGAAGGAAATAAGCCTGAGGCGTGTCTAGAATTAAATTGGTAAATGGGGGGATAGTTTTTTCAAACGATCAGTTCTCCAATCTGCACTACCTTTTCATTCCATCACCACACGTAAGGAGACTGAAATTAACCATAATAACAAAACAGTAGTGTTTTCAAGGAAGAGGCTTTACTAGAAAAGTTTACAAAACAAGCTGAGGCTACCTGCCTACCACCTTGAGATTGTGAACTGAGGACTGTGATCCAAAATGTGGGAGCTGAAGAGCTCTGCAGGACTTACAATGAATTTGTTCTTTTTTTACAAACTGTGGAAAGTGCCCTTTTTCCTTTCAAAATTTCTCTAAGCTGTTACAAGAAGCTGTGGAGAGACTAAGTTGCGATCATACCCCTATATTCAGGCTGTCAATTTCTGTGAAGAAAGTTGAGGCTGCTCATGGTCACCCCTTCTTCTCTTGTTGAGCTTTGTTCAGGATCTCCCTCACTGTTATTCCTGAAACTGTGTTGCCTTTTAATCCCGGAACTCATCAACTGCAGCCTGCTGGCATCCTCCCCAGAGTAGGATCGCTAATCTGCTTTTGCTGTAACAAAAAGAAGGCTTCCTCATTAAAGCTGGTCAAAAATATCTTTTTTTTTATCTATATACCATCAAGAGGACAGAAAAGAGGCGTATTTTCACAAAAATGTCTGCCAGGAAAATAAATCTCTGTAGTGATAATTCTACTGTTCTTGTACACTTCTTGTTTCTATCAGCTGGTCTCTTAAGTCTGGATCAGGTATAATTTAATTTATACTAATCTTGTCCTAGAAGTTTATTTAAGTGGCTTGCTCTCTGCATAACAGAATTGGTGTTAGCTCTGCTTCTTTTCTTCAGATTAAATTCTGCTTTATTCTGTAGGCAGAACTTTGAGTTTAAAGAGATTACAGAAGAGCTTCATATTCCTCTTATTTAACTTATTATTGCTAAGTTTTACTTTGCATTCAGAGGAATAGCTTGAATGTTTTACTCTTTTATGTTTCCCTTTTCTGTCTTTCTCTTTTTCAAGTCTGGATCGTCATATGCAGACCCATCATGGACACCATAAACCGTTCCGTTGCAAATTGTGCCCATTCAAGTCCTCTTACAATAGCCGCCTGAAAACCCATATACTCAAGGCTCATGCTGGTAAGTTTTCTCTCTTAGTTTAGCAGTCCAGCAACAGAAATGGCCAGTGTATTCTTGTTGCTCATCAGAGATGCTGGTTTGAATCCCGAGTTTTGTCACCAAATTTGGGTAAGATTTTTATGGCAAGTCAGGATTGGCCAACCTATGCACTTACTGGAATTGGTGAAAGTTTGAATGTTTTTGGAAAGACAAGAATTTTAAACAAGACAAATAGTTCATAAATGGCCCATTCTATTTTCATTGTTGTAAATGATAAATGAACTTTTTCAGTCTGCTTACACCAGTGTCTTAACTTTGCTCTTTTATATTTATGTTTGTGCTTTACTTGGGAAAAGGCTTGTGAACTGAATGTTTTTTGGGGAGACTCTCACGTGGCTTTCATAGTAAAGCCAAAGACTGCAGACATCAAGTCTATATACAGCAGAACATCATCATTCTTTTACCACACATGGTAGTTCTCTGTGTTGTGTTGTAGAATACATGAATGCAAACATGGTGCTGATGAACCAGAATTGGGAAGGGGATGTGTCATGCAGGATAGGTCATCACAGAGTATTGCACCTTTGATTATTAAAAAGCTTGAGACTCAAAATTTCCTGGTAGATGTCTTGTCTCCTGTCCTTGGCCCTACACTCTTGACATCATCATACATCATGTGCTGAAGGCTTATTAGAACATTGGAGTCAAGAACTGCTGTCTGTGTTCCCTATTGTTGCATCTTTCTGGTTAAAAAAGATGAAAAAACTTTTCCCAAACTGCAGTCCAAACATGCACTTCAATACAAATAATAGGATACTGACTGATCTAAAAAGAACACGAACTAGACCAGTTGTCTCCGGTTACTCAGACATAGAAACTACTGGAACAGATGACACATGGGTAGAAGTATGTTCCTTGTCTTATTATTTGTCACACTATACTCTATACTCACTATAGTTGGAGTGGAGGAGGAAGGTATGAAAAGGGGTAGAAAAGGCAGGAAGAGTTCATAACTGTCTACTGATTATTTTTTTTAAAGAAAACTATCACCCCCTGATTCAAGGCATTTTTTGTTGACAAAATGTAGTGGAGATTGATGATCTTGGTTGCACTCAATTTCTGATACTGGTTTCAAATGTCGCAGAGTTAGTGCCAGGACCCTTTTCTGTACTTCAATGGGTGTTGTTGATTAGCTGGTCTGTTACCAGCCTCATTATGTATGGGACTATGGCGTTCTGTACTTTCTAGGCAGTCCAACAATATGCAGCAGTTCTTGTTTATAAAATCCCACATCCTGTATGAAGATGACACAGATCTTCATCTTCACCAAACAGAATGTTTCCTTTATGCTGTTGTAAAGTTGGACTTTTTGCATTACCTTGTTTGAACCTGCCTGAATTTTAGAGCCAAAGTTTGTGCACAACTGGTACTTATTTCATACTCCTCTTCATGTATTGTTTTATTTATTATGAATTCATGCTATTGAACTTGACTAGTGGACAGTCCTTGAAGGACCATATTTTGCATCATATGAGAACACAATTTCGTGGTTGCTTGGATAGTGTTTTGCACAATGACTTGTGTAATAGAGTTTTCAAAGACTTATGATCTGTTTCTGCCTCAGTCCATTTCTACCAAACAAATATTCGCATCACAGAAAATTACTTGGATGTTTTTCACTCAGTTTTGCTTTGTTGTGTTTTGAGAGTTAGTCCTTCAGAAATACATACTACTGAATAACACACAATGAAGAATATTCTTCAGATTCCCCAGTTTTTCAGTGATGCAGGGGTTTTCAAAACCTCTTTTGTTGCCATTTTTTCTCTTGTCAATCATCTTATTATCAGTTTATTTAGAAATAGAAATTTCTATATCCCTTCATTTATTTGTCTAGAGTCTCCTGGAGATCTTTAAAGTTCAGAAAAATTCTAAAGGCCAGAGTATTGTGGCCCTGCTCACATTCTGTGAAATCTGGAGCATAATACTCCAAATATATATCAGGTGTTGATACTGTCCTCTCCCCTCAAATTTCTACATGCATTTATTTGTGTGTATATTATTATGATTATTTTTTAAGTGCAAAACTAGCAGTTGAAAATGCACTCTAATGAGCAAAACTATAGTCTTGCCTCTAGAATAAAATACATCCTTTCATGCTGATATTCTGCTGAGCTGTTTTTGATAAGTAGTGGATACATGTATTAATTGTGTCCAGACTTCATAATATATAATCATCCTGTATTCCTTTTGATGTCTTCTGATGCTTTTAAGCTAATGGTTGGTGCTCACTGTTGTCCCACAGTTTCTTATTCTGACAAACTGTATTTCACTAACCATATATACTTTGGGAATTTCTTGTGGCCTTGTATTATCCTGTTCCATTAAGTAAGTTTTTGTATGTGGTATGCAAAATGTGGTGGTTTTTTTTTTCTGTTTGTATAAAACTAATATGTAACTCTGATGTAATATGCAGATGAGGAATACCATTTGAACACACACGAGACAATTTCTCATTTCGTCAGTTTGGACTCTTTCAGATGTATGGAAAGAGGCTTTCTGAGAGTTTGTGTTTTATCCCAAAAATTAGATTAATTTTTCTGGAAGAGAGATCTGAGTGCTATGTTTTTTGTATAATGGTTGCTGATCTTTTCAGGTGTGCTTACTCCAACTTGCTTCAATAAGCATGTTTACACGTTCCCTTTTGGTTCAGGTATTTGTGGTTGTCGGAAATGATGCTGTTTGAGAATCATGTTTGCTAAATTTATTGAGAGATGGAAAACATATTCTGCCTCATTCATTACCAGAGCTCTTGTTCTTCTGTTACTGTTCATGAATATTTCACTCCAATATTAGTTTTGGCTCTTTGTGTACAACTCATATGTGGCCAGTGTTACTCTTGTACACGGAAGTGGCACTTCCGAAACAATAGTTTGGCACCTGTATAAAATCACATTGTTTCTGCTGGGACAGTTTCACTTTGTGTTCCAATTGCCTCCATGCTTAATGCAAAACAAATCTTATCTAAGGATTTGTTTCCTTTTGTTTGCTGTCTCTGTAGCTTGGAATGTGTTCAAAATTAAATTCACTACCGTTCATTACTTCTGTTCCTTCACTTCTTTTGGTGCTTTTTCATAACATGCTTTCACATAGCCTCGCAGATATGCACTTTTCTTGGTATTGCCATGTTTGCTTCTTGTTGTGAACCGACCTTGACTTGGTTACCAGTTTTGTGCAGATTATTCCTGCGTAGTGGCAAGTTTTTTGTAAGGAAAATGTGTCCTTTCCCAAATGTAAATGCCTTTTTCTTTTTTCTTTTGCACTTCTTTTTTTTTTTTTTTTTTTTTTTTTTTTTTGAGGGACCTCTGTTAGCATTTTCTAGTCCATCTTGCTTCTTTAAGCTGCATGCAGAAACAAATGACTTCACCTTCTATAGTTGCTGTGCTCCCCAAAACGTTTGGAAAGGCTGTAGTTCAGTGACTCCATTTTCATCTCAGTCTGTTTTCTCCTCATACCATGCAACGCAGGCATGCTGCTACTTTGGTCTCTATTTTTTGGCATCGACCACTTTACAAGGATCTACAGCTGTCCAAGAAATGGAGCAAACTCCAGATTGTTCCTGCAAGGAAACGCACATAGCTTGTTCAGTCAGGGATCAGTCTGATGCTGAAGGAGTCCGTGTGAACTTTACTGCCAAGTTCAGTAGAAGTATGGGGGCCCCATTTTGTTTCTTTTGTGAGCTGATGACTTGCCTGTATTTCGCTCACCCAGGTGAACATGCCTACAAATGTTCCTCCTGCTCATTTTCCACCATGACAATCAGCCAGCTGAAAGAGCATTCCTTGAAAGTGCATGGGAAAGCACTGACACTACCAAGACCCCGCATTGTCAACCTTGCAGCCTCACACGCCCACCACACCTCCAAGAACCACACTCCTGCTGAAGAAGTGGAGGACTCTAATGGTAAGAGGTGCCTCAGAGCAAGAATTTAATTTCCTAAGGTGCCACTTAATATATTGATTGAAAACAACAACCAAAAAACTCCCCCCCCCCAGAAAAACAACATAGAGCAGGCAGCTTGTCCACAAAGCAGCTTCATTTGATTGTTAATAAAAATCAGAAGTTGCAGCAAAAACAGAAGTATGCATGGTATTTTAGGATGATTTTTAGATCCTCATTCGTGCATATCCCATTAACTTGTCCTGTCACCAGTTGAGTTTAGAATATCTCAGTGCTGGCTTTACTTCTTAACAAGATCTAAATTGCAGAAAATTTTCAAATGCAGAGCTTGTACTGGTAGCCAGTGGGAAAAGGATCATCTAACTCCATCCACACTCCTGAAAAACAGCCCTTTGTCTTGTTAGAGAACTTCAATGAAATCATAAGATTAAGATTAAAATGTGAATATGTAATGATAATAAAAGTAATTATTCCTCTTGCTCTCACTACAGAGGACAAAAAAAGTACATCTAGGTACTAAGCTACATCTGCAAGAAGGAGAATTTGAGAACTGTTTTCTTTTGTATATTTTCCTTGAAAGCTGTTAACACTTAGTGCTAGATGAATACCCAGAAGATACTTAGAAAGCAGCAAAGGGTGCTGTTAACAGGCAAAATGCAAACTCATAGAAGAGATTTTGTGTGGTACCATATGAAGTGTATAGACTTTTTAAGTGGTAGGTAATGAGGTATGCTTTGGATATCAGCTCCTGCCTAACAAGAAGAGAGCAGGTCTTTAGGCAAGAAAAGTATTGATTCCATACATGGAACTGTCAGACAATTGCAAAGACAATCAGAGAGCTGGAGCACCCTTCCTACGAAGACAAACTGAGGGAGCTGGACTTGTGCAGCCTGGAGAAGAGAATGCTCCAGTGGGACCTCACTGTAGCCTTCCAATATTTAAATGGAGCTTATAAATAGAAGAGGGATTGTGTTTTTACATGGCCTGATAGTGACAGGACAAGGGGGAACTGTTTTAAACTGAAAGAGAGGATATTTAATTTATATATTAGGAGAAAATCCTTTATTCAGAGGGTGGTGAGGCCCTGGCACAGCTGCCCAGAGAAGCTGTGTTGCCCCATCCCTGCAGGTGTTCAAGGCCAGCTTGGATGGGCCCTGGGCAGCTGAGGTGGTGGGGACAGCCCTGGTGATGGCACGGGTTGGGGCTGGTGGGCTTGGAGATCCCTCTGAACATAAGCCATGCTAGGATTCTGTGATTCATGGATGAGAATGTAGATGAAGCTGAAAAAGCTTAGACCTTTCTATGTTTGGGGAACTGCAATGTGTTAGAAATGGGGAAAAAACAATTCTTCCCAGAAGTGTGACAGAAGTTTTTGGTGGATTTTTTGTTCATTTTGTTTCTTATTAAAAACTATTTTTGTTTGCTTGTTTCTGGCAAAGTGAGGGAGTGTTTTAAATAGTATCAACAATTTTTTGTGGCATTTTTGGACTCCCATCTTCCCTTCTTCCCTATTTTGCCCAAAAAATAAGTGTAAAATGAGAAAGAGAGGAAGATAAGAAGTAAATGTTGCATAAAATGGTGGAAAGGAATTTGAAGAAAAAACTAATCAGCAAAGAAATACTTACTTGAAGAGAGAAATGAATAATATTTTTGTGGTTATGCAAGTCATTTCTGGAGTCAGAATCAGAATCTTATCAAAAGATTTTGACCAGCTGTTCTCGGATGCCTTTTGTGAAGAGGTTGTGTGGAACGGTACAGTGAAGACTTACTAACTGAGCTTTTATTTTTGCTAATGATAGCTTAAACTAATCCAACAAGCAGGGTACATCTTGTGATTGTATTCTGCTTTTTATTGCTTAAAAAAAAAAAGTTACACTGCTGACTTTCAATAAGCGGAGAATAATTTTTAGTGGCCGTTCTTTCCTATATGTTAGTGATCTCTGAATAGTAATAGTGGTGTTGAGACATAAAGAAGTACGATATTTGAATTTGGTAACAATAGTACACTTTCTTCTTTTCTTGCTTATCCCAGGAGCTCAAAGGCATGGTTAGTGAAGTTAAAAATTCAAGCGCGGATCTCTGTAGAGGATAATTTTATGGTCCTCAATGTAAATTATAGAGAAAAAAAAATCTGTTAACAAAAACACCTTAGGAGATTGACTCAGTTACCTAGATATGTATTGGAGCCAGAAATGAAGGCAGAGTCTGTCCCAGGTAGCTTGGTCGTCCTTAAACAGTTACTGGTTAAGACACTGACAGTAATTGAAGCAGCCCATTGTGGAGCTAGTCAGATGAGGTGTTTTAATAACAGTGTTAATGTTTTCAACCTTGTTTGAGGAAGGCATAAACTGTTTTAAGTATATATTGTTTTTTTCATGAGGAAGTTGGCTTCGGTTTGTGGTAATGGTGGAGGCTCTTAGGTCATAATTTATTTTGAATAAATCAAACTAGATAAAAGACTTGTCTCAGTAATAGGAAATGCTCATCTGTTTGAGCAGCTCTCACATACAGTTGGAGATTACTGGAAATGAGACTTAGAGTAGTGTAGCTGGATTTTGGTTTTGTTGCTGTGTATAAGTAAACTATACATTATAAATTAATTAACTTGGGATGTGAACTTGAGTTAGGGATGGGATGAGTGGCAGACAAAAGGATGCCTTGCATTGTTATGGGCCTGTTTTGTAGGTTGGTAGGTATGAAGCTGCTAGTATAATTGAAATGGCTGTAGAAAAGATTTGGTTCTGTTTGTGGATGAATACTGTAGTTGAAGTAAGAAACAGAGCAGGATGGCTTGGAGAGATTTGAAGAGAGAGCAGAACTCGTCGTTTAATGAGATAAAAAAGGGAAAGGGAATCAAATTGTAAAAGAGTCCATGTCTGAATGGAGCTGTTCTGGGATAAGATAAAAAATTGTTTGCCAAAGTGCCTTTCTCAGGACAATCCTTTTTTTTTTTTTTTTAATTTAATTTTAGATTTTGTCAGATTGATTCATTTATATATGCATTTATATATTATAATATATATAATATATTTCAATTTCTTTACCTTCTTTACCTTAGTTCTCTGTTGGTAGCAGTAAGCATATTTGAAGTGCTTATATCCTAGATGTTTTGGACAACACTGTCATTACAAACTGTAACAGCCACTTATATGCTTTTCTCAAGGCAGTAGTATAAAAAGGTGTCTGTGTCTATCTCAGTTGTATCACCTGTGAAGGCTTTCCTAACGGGGCACTGTTGGAAGATGCTGCTTTTTGTATCCCATCTGGTGTTCCGCATGTTGTGTAGTTATTTCTATATATGTAAGATACCCTGTTTACATTGTGTCCTAATCTAGGTAGATGTAAAACAGTCAATTATTTTTTTTTTTCTTTTTTTTTTAAATAAATGCCATGGAAGATCAGCAAATGCAGCAAATGTTGACCACTAGTGCAAGTTCTCTCTGTTCTTGAATAGTGTAGTGGCACTGAATGGTTTGTGGTATCCAATCATTGTTGAAACTGTTGCTGTTGGGGTAAATTTTTCTTCTGCTCCCCTAATAATTCATAGGTATTTTTCCTCTTTAGGAAAAAAAAAAAAGAGAGAGAGAGAGAGAGAGAGGAAAAAAAAGGTTAGCTATGATCTGACTACTTGCAGTTGTATGGTTGGCTTTTTTGTTTGGATTTACTTACATGTTTGCTCTTTACAGTGACATGTGGCTTTACAGTTTTGCAATCTAAGGGAGTAAAAATTAGATAGAAATTGAAAAACTGCAAACTGTTGGGAGAAAGATTGAGTAAATCACCTAATAAGGCCTATTTGTGTGTTCTTTCATGGTCTTTTTGAGAACGAGATTATATTCATGTTACTCTCTGCCCAGAAGAGCTATATAGAATTATTAATAGTACTGTCATGTTGTGGGACAGTGTATCTCACAGATAAGGGTTTCCAGTACTGTGCTGTGCAGAGTCAGCTCTGTTCTGTTGACTTGAGTGCAAGGCAGTGTAGTTTCAGTGTCTGCATTGACAAATCATATTAAGAGACTACTATCAGTTTCAGTAAGGAAGAAGTGAAAGCAAGGCAAACACAAAAATTGTTTAAGAAAGCAGAGTAGCAAATGTTATCTGCAATGTAATCGTCCCTAAGGAGAAAGCACATATGGGCACAGTTTATGTGAATACTGAGGTTATGCATGTCAAGAGCTACGGAGATGGTGGACTGCCTGCCTACCTTGTAAAAACAAGAGAAATCCATGAGTGTAGCCAGTTCTCGTGAAGCAGAATGACTCTACACGTTGATAAATTGTTTCATGTTGTCACTTCATGCCTAGCAGTAGCTTTTGGGAATATGTAGAAGAGTTGCCCTAAACTGACCTTGCAAATACTATTGCTTTTTTAAGTATATCTTTATTTTTATAAAAGAAACAACAAAACTCTTTGGCCTAGCTACTTTGTAGAGCACAGAACTTCTCTATGTTCATGTGGCTAGCAGATTTGAAGCCTTGTAAGTTTGTTTGCATTATGACTGTGTGCAGTAGATCAAAATAGTAGGTTTTTAGTTTTACTGATGAAGAATACTGAGTTGCAGAAATGGCATGTAAAAGATGTGGATGTGGCTTCTGGTATCTTCTCAGTCATGCTGCCTTTGTATCAGACCATTCCTTTTCAGTAGTAACCAGCTTTTGAAATGTAGAAAGCAGCACACTTTATGTGTACCCTTGAAATTCAGTAGTCACTTTTCACAGTAATGCAAACCAAACAGTATCTATCACTGATACCAGCATACATGGAAGGTCTGAGCTAGAAGATGTTTTTAGTTTCCTGGTGCATGCTATGTCAGTAGTTTCATCACATTGAATTACTTGAAGGATCAAATGCTTTGAAAATTGCTAAGTGGAACACCTATTGCACTGTTAAAGCTTCTTCTGAACTTTAGGCTTTGCCATTGGAAAAAACTGCTTCACTTAGAGACTGGAATAGAAATCTATCTGGTAGCTTTGATGGAGCTAAGTAGGGTACAAAACTGCTTGACTAAGTAGTGTCTCTGGGACTGTTGTATAAGAACTATAAATCCCTTCCTATTCTTGTACACTTTTCCAAAATAGGTAATGGGTAATCAGGATGTGTGTTTCCTATGCTGTTTGTCAGATGAAATCCTGAGGGGTGCTGAGCACCTTGAATAGGTTTCCTGAAACAATTTAATGTACTACTGGAATGAGAAGAGATATGTGAGGAAGGAGGCTTTTTAAGAAAATTCTCTCAGCTGGTACCAATGACAAAGAATTATTACAGTGGTCCACTGAGCCTAGAACCACTCAGCTTCCTCTTCCATCTCAAAGAAGAAGCAAAAACTTTACTTATCCTTACACATGCTACCCCTTACGTGTGCATATATTAATAAATATATAATTTTTTTTTTAATCCATACCTTAGTTTATACGGCCTTGCAGTTATATATTCATGTGCAGTGTTTCATTTCATAAGGGTTGTTTTTCTAGCCTCCTAACCAGGGCAGAAAGTCCCTCTTCAGCTTTGTTGCTGTTTCTGTCTTGTTGCTATTGTGTCTTATTGTTTTATGGCTACCACTGTTAGGGGAAATTACAGCATGTTAGAATCCTTACATCCTGGAAGCCTAATCTTAGTTCAGAATGGCCTTCCCTTTGTATGTAGGCTGAGATTTGTGGAATTTTGTTTTGAAATTAGGGAGGTTGGATTCTACTCCTTTGACGTTTGAGATCCTTCTACTTGCCTGTTGTCTGGGGAGGTGGCCAGCCTGCAGTAACTTCAGTGACTTCACACAAAACTTTAGTGCCTAAACTATTTAATTGCAAGAAAAGTTGGAAGAATAGCATCCATGTTAAATATGCAAAATGGTGGTCTGCATACTGCTGAAAAGATGCTTGTATTTGTGTAGTTATGGTCAAGGTTGCAGGGATGTTTCCCTGTTCTGCCTTTTTCCCTGGTTTTGTGCAATGTGTTAGTAGCACTGAATGCCCATCTTCTCTCTTAATTATCAGATTAATGTTTCTTTCCTGCAGCCTTGTTCTTTTTCCAGCCATGTTCTTTCTTCATCTGACCAAGAACTGGTTTTTATTCTCTCTCCTCATAGTTATTCTTTTAGGGGTATTCTCAGTGGCCACAATGCTTGCCAATGCTTGTTAAAACTTTCAAGCACTTGTTCGTTTGTCTTTTTTCTTGTGATCAGCATTAAACTAATTACCAAATGTGGAATCACACAGGAGGTTTTTTCCTGCATCAGACTGACAAGGACTGGTGGAATAAGTAAAGGGCTTGTTCACATCCAAGTTTACCAAACAAAGTCCCCCCTATTTCAAGGACTTAGGGTAATGGTTATGCCCTTGTTCTAAGCAGATTTCTTCCACTAGTGTATAGTTTTTTCGGCTGCATAGTTTTCATGCAGCATATTGAGAAGTTCTGTAGCAGATGCTTGTACTGTCATCAACTGTGTTTAGTGGGGAGTGTCAACTTGCTGTTTGTTGTGCTCCGTTCTAGCCCTTACCTTTTTGTATAAAGGCTGTATTTAGTTTTAATGGATGGAAACAAGAACCAGACAGCTGGGTGAAGAAGGTTGCTGCCCGTCTTTGAATGGATTTGGCCAGTCCACTGTGATAGAATTGATGTGATACTGAAAGACTTACCTAGGATGGAGAGAAAATGGAGTAAGTTGTTTGAATGGATTTGAGTAATTAATGAAGGAATAAGCATCTCTTAGATTTATTCATGTTAGCCATAGAAATAGACCCCTTTGTACATACAGGAAAGAGCAAGATACATATGTAGATCCTTGTATTTATTTCCTGAGGTTTTTCTTTTTTTCTTCATTCTGATTCTTGTGCTTAGCATAGAGGATGAAGTGGTAGGTGACACTCTTGTGTCCTGTCCCTGCAGAATAAATAGGATGCTATTGCTCTGAGGGGATATGTGGTATGACTTGACCACCGCTGTGCAAAAGAGCATTTCTTCAAGCTATCATTCCTACATGTTGGTAGCCTTGATGCGTAAGCAAACTGATATTCTCTCAGTCTACTGAGACTCCAGTTGTTTTCTGTTGATCTAAAGCCTGCTTGAGGGATTTGATGCTTGACAGAGAGGCAGAATTTCTTTGTTCATTTTAGCTGTTTTGAAATGGGCATATGTTTTGGCATCAACATAGTTGGCAGCAGAAGGTTTGACATTCAAATTGCTGCTTTTATTTTTTCTTTAAGGAACATCATTACTACGTTTCAGCAGGAATGTTTGAAAATGCTGCCTGCAGTGATCTGAGATCACTCAGATATGGGATAGAGATGAGGTCTTATGTTGGCAGCAGTAGTAATACTAATTTGTATTAGTCTCCAGAACATTCTAGAACTTGCCAAGCTCTGTGATTTTAATATGATCTCTCCAGAATATTTATTTTATAAAAATATATGAGATACATATATTACGTAAAGTTGGAGCTTGAGTTTAGCAGCAATTTGTCAAAGAAGTCAAACATTCAAGTCTTGAATGGATCATCAGCACCTATGTATCTTCACTGTAATAATAGGATCAGTTTTGAAGCAGAGTGCAAAAATGTAGCACTTGATGGGACTGAACTTTTTCCCCTCTTCATTTTAAGCTAAAGGGAGATGATAGCAGTTTCTTGTATTAATACTTACATTGAACATGTTTGTGATGGGAAAAGTAGGCCTTATAAATTTGGTATCCTTTTATGACAAGGTTACTCACCTAGTTGCAGTAAATGGTATAACAGCCAGTTGCTAGCATGTTCCTGAGGGCAGATTTAAGTCCTGTTTTTATGAGCGACTTGGGCAAAAAGTTGAGTGGACATTGAGTATGTTTACAGGTAATGCTAAATTAGGAGGTGCTGTTGACTCTCTTGAGGGTAGGAATGCCTGCAGAAAGATATTGATAAATTACTGTGCTAGGCAATTTAAAAAGTGCAAGTGCTAAATTGTGCACTTGGGATGGGGCAGTCTTCGATTATAAATAGATTGCAGGACAAATGGTTGGAGTGCAGCCCTGCAGAGAGTGGTATGTGATGTTCTGTTGATAGCAAGCTCAGTACGAGTTAATGCCTATGGCAGCCAGCCAAAAGGGCCAACCATATTTTGGGGTGCATTAAGCATGGTATAGCTATCTGGTCAAAAGAGATTGTCCCACTCTACTCTGTGCTTGTGTGGCTTGACCTTGAGTACTGTGTTCAGTTTTTGGTGTCACAATTTAAGGACACCTTAACTACTAAAGGGTGTCCAAAGGAGAGCTATGAAGATGGTGAAGAGGGCAAGATGTATGAGAAGCGACTGGGGTTGCTTGGTTTGTTCAGCCCATAGAATACAAGGCTGAGGGGAGGACCCATGGTGACTAAAGTTCCGCATGGGGAATGGAAGGTAGCACTGAGCTCTGCTCGCTCTGTCAGTGACTGGGCCTGAGGGAACATCATGGAGCTGTGTCAGGGGAGAGCTGAGTTGGGTATTAGACTGTAAGCAGGCAGTGGAACAGAGTCCCCAGCAAAGTTGTCATGAGCACAACTCTATTGCTATTAAAGAAGTTTGCAGTGGTTTAATGTGGGTTGCACTGTGTGGAGTTGGGTATTGGACTTGATCTGTATTCCTTTCTTCTCTTAGAGAGAGCACTTCCATTTATGAGATGTAATTTATCTCAACAGTGTAAGGAACAGCTAGAAAACTTTTCAGTTTATTTCTTTTTGGAAATTGGTAAACACATGAAGATCCCAGTGTTTGATGGGTAGAGAGAAGTCTTGATCTTAAGTGCCACCTTATACTTAGATTATGATATTTTATTTTTTTAATAATGCTTGATAAGAATATAGAGTTGAAAAGTGGCAAGTAACTTGAACTTTTTGGATGGCAACAGTCTCAGCCTGCAGTATTCTTACTTAAAACAGACGGCAGTGGATAAACAGACATAGAAGAACATGAACGCCCACAGCAGGAAAACAATGCACGGAACACATAGATCATCTCTATATTGTAATGGAAAGCAATGGGTGGGTTTGTACACTATAGTTACTTGGCACTATTGTTTAGGACATTTAAAATTGGTTGATCAGCCACCAAAGCAACACAGGCTTTAAGAAGATTTTGTTTATGACTATTAAGTGACCAAATCACCTGAAGAGCTGCAGAAAAACTTGAGATGAAGGCAGCAAATAAATCCTACTGGTAGTGGTGGAACAAAAGGGATAAATATAAATTAAATAGCTGTATGATGGAGGGTTTCTTGACACCTAGAATGGATCTTTCCAAATCAAAGCACTGATTGAATATAGTAAGAATTCAGGCAGTGTTTGTGGCCATGATGTGCCTTTCCCATTATCCTTGAGGATGTTAGTAGGAACTGGTAGTGTTGGAAATTCAAAATCAGAATGACACAGACTGATTGAGATTGAAAGGGACCTCTGGAGGCCATCTGGTCCAACGCCCCTGCTCAAGCAAAGCCAAGTAGAGCAGGTGGCCCAGGGTCTCGTCCAGATGGCTTTTGAATATCTCCAAGGAGGAAGACTACAACTTCTCTGGGCAACCTGTGCCATTGCTCAGTCACCCGCACAGTAAAGATGTGCTTCCTGATGTTCAGACAAAACCTCCTGTGTTTCAGCTTGTGCCTATTGCCTCTCATCCTGTCACTGGACATCACTGAAAAGAGCCCAGCTCCAACTTCCTTGCACCTTCCCTTCAGGTATTTATATACATTAATGTGGATATTAATTACTTCTCTAAAGAATCAAGTGTTAAGTAATGTTTTTGATTATGTATGACGTGAAGCTCTTGAACTAGTCCCTTGTTTGAAGGAAGGAACATGGTATAGCTTATTTAATTGATTGCATTCTTTCTTCATAAATTGTATATAATTCCTACCTTTTTTTCTTTGCGTCTTATTACACAGAGTATTATAATCACTTTCTTCTTGATCTCAGCTGTGAAATTTCAAGGTTCTTCAATAGACTCCATAAGAGTCTGCCTATGTGAAGGAGTTCCTAAGATAAAATTCTTTATTTTCTTCTTCTTAGGTCAAACTCTTGTCCCTTCTAAATGATTCTGACAGTAGCACAAGAAGCTGCATAGTGTTTATATATATATATATGTATATATGTAGAGTGTGTATATATATAGAAAGAGTATACAGGATATATATATACGCTATATATATATATCCTTTCTCGGTCCCATTCAAATATAGGTGCATAAAGGAGAATGCAAAATTAAAGAAGCATGGTTATAGTTTCTCTTCTTTTCTGAGTGAGAAAGACTATGTAGTCCATATATCTTTTCTTAAGCATGGACATATACTTATTTTTCTCTTAAATGCAAAAAATAGTCCAGAGTGACCCAAAAGAGGCTTTTACATGTAGTACTGAAATAAATTCCTCTGACAAGGCATTTTTAAAATTTTAAATGCTTAAAATACATATCTAGAATATTAAGTGGGTTCTTCTCTTTCCCTTGTGATTAGTGTTTGCTTCGATGTATGTGAATAAGGTTACAAATTTTGTTTCCTCTCAATCTCATTCATAACATCCCAGCAGTGTAAAGGTTTTTTGGTAAAAATCAGAATTAGGTTCATACTCTGTTTGTAAACGAACAACGAATTAATCTAGGTACAAGATTTCCTTAGCAGTAGATTGCCAAAGCCTCCTCATGAATATTTTTATGCATCCCTCTGAATCTTGTTCTGTCTTCCTCTCCCCTCAGTTAATGTATTGCCAGAACATTTCACCCTCCCACATATTCTTCCTTCCAGGTCAGTGCTGTATGGCATAAAGTGAACAAATGTGTGTAGTCTTGACAATCTTTGTATGACACTTTACTTTGTCACCTTCCCACTTTTCAAGCTGTTGCCATTCATGACTATATTCTTTCCTACCATTCCTGGAGTCAGTAATTCTGAGTAGCATTATGTTTCAGAAGGAACTTTGTTCTTAAATCTTATGAGCTTCACTCTTAGCCTTCATAATGTCTTGGGTTGGAAGAGACCTTAATCTAGTTCCAATCCTTCTGCCATGGACAGGAACACCTCCCGCTAGACCAGGTTGCTGAAAGCTACATCCAACCCAACCTCAAACACTTCCAGGATTGGATCCACAACTTCTCTGGGCAACCTGTTTCAGTGCCTCACCACTCTCATAGTGAAGAATTTCTTCCTCATATCTAATCTAAATATGTCCTCTTTCAGTTTAAAGCCATTACCCCATTGTCCTATCACTACACTCGTGAGTCATTCCCCAGCTTTCCTGTCAGCCCTGCTTTGGTATGGGAAGGTTATTATGATGTCTACCCAGAGACTTCTCTTTTCTAGACTGAACCTACGAGCCATAATTTAATCCTTTTAAAATAATTTTGACTAATAGTTTGATATTACTTGCTTATAAACATATGTTTTGTGGTTTTGCTGATTTTTTTTTTTTTTTTTTTGTAGTTTTGCATCTTGATGTGGTTTTTCACAAATACATTTCCATATGTTTACTGTTTTTCTTAATTCCTTGGAATTTCTCTGTCTTCCTTCATAGAAATCTTCCTTAGTGTGAATTAATTCAGAATAAATTAAATAACATTGCAATTATATTCTTTTTGGTCTGCTGAGGAATTCACAGGTCTATAATGTCTTAGGCCTATATTGTTATGCAATAATCTTTTTCCCCCATAGAGTTATCTTACTTAGTTACACATTCTATTTCAGACATTACTTTCTGCAGTTTCATTTATCTCTCGGAAGCTGATCTCTTTTGTCTTTGATGTTTCCATGTGAGTTTACTAGGAAAACAAGATGTCCTCATTTTTGTCTGCCTCTATCTTGAACTAAACATGCTTTCCAGTGTAGTTGAACAGTTGCTTCTCTTAGAACAATGCTTCTCCCTTCATCCCTCTTCCTGGTACACAAGCATATAAGTAGTTGTATCTAGCTGCATCTAATTTTGTTCACTCTGAAAGAACGAAGCAATGGTTGGATTTCTTTTCTTAAATAGGCAATTTTTCTTTCATTTCTCAACAGTTGGTCATTGTCTGTTGCATAGACTTATTCTAAGTTGTATTCTTATCTGTTTTTTTTTGTTTGTTTGCTGCAGTTGTCTTGTTTTTGTCCATTTTACTGTTGTGTTCATAGTTACTGATAATTCTGAAAATACTTACAAATAACTAAAATATCATTTTATTGCCAAGTAAGTTTATGTAACTGGATCAGAACCTTTATTTTCTTTTCCTTTCTGAAAAAATTTCAGTTTTCCTTTTTTAGGTATCTGAAACACATTAGATGCTGCAGAGGATCCATGAAAATTGGGTTTTCATTTTGTTTTTGTGGTAGGTTTTCACTGTATGTATTTCCCCCCTGTATGGTTTCAGAATATGCCGTATCTATCAAGCTGAACTTTCACCACTGCACTGCATTGTGATGTGGACTGCAAATGCCATTTAGGACAAGGCAGTAACTTTCAGTAGAGTTGACAAACCCTTTGTGTCTGCACTTTGGGTGAAGTTTTCAGAATGGCAAAATCGCTTACCTGCCAATGAAGCATTGTAGGCACTTCTAGAAATGCTGTCTTTCTTCCCCCCTTGCAGAGACAAGGAAACTCTTACACATTATAACTAGCACATGGCAGTAATTTAGATGTGGCTTTGTTGATGGGACACCATGCAGACAGTCATTTCTCCTGCTTTTCTTTCAAGTAGTCATTTTCCCATTTGGATATGAGAATGCCATTCTACAAACAGTGGATTTTATGGTCTTTTGGATCCACAGGTGCTGGTGTGAAGTCAAGTACTTGCTAACCTTGTTACTGTTCCTGTGCAGGTAATCTGTAGGTAGATGTGTTCAAAATTCTAGTCATGAGACTTGCAACATTGCCACTGTTCAGTTACTGTTAATTTTTTCCTCTTGACGTGACTATAGATGTCCTTTCATTTACTTCTGAACATCCCATGCTGTTAGCTTGCTTTCGGAGTTGCATAGCAAGGTCCTTCCATTCACTTTAGACAAAATTATTTTTAAATGCGTTCAACATGTGTATGTCCTTTTTCTTTTAAGTTATCAGGGCTATGTATTGTCATTTACTTTCTTGTACTTTGAGGCTGTTGCAGAAAAGAGAAAACATCATTCTTTTCGTTAACATGTAATCAGTACTTCCTGCCGTTTCATTTTTCTTCATTTTCTCTGCTTCTATGTGTTCTTTTTGGCTCATATTTTACATTACTTAGTTAGTACTTTACATTACTCTTCCCTTTGTTTATTTTAATGCCTTTCTTCTGTTTTCTGACTTTGATGTAGTCTTATAAATCCATTTTACTTTTTTCACACATGGATGCATAGGCCCAATTTCTGCTTCCAACCAAGCTTGTTAATGATTTCCTGGAGTGCTTCCAACGCTACGTACAGGAAAAAGGCTGAGGTGGGACAAATGTGTACATATAGTCATGCTTTGGTTATTGGGTATTCTGAGAGAAAAACTCTCTTCCTCTTTTGTTCTCCAGTCTTAACACCCAGACATCCTGTTGTAGCAGCAACACTGTCAGGTGTCCATCAGGTTGGCATGCCAGCTCAAGGCCTGAGTAGATGCAAAAATGCTTATAGGACTTGATTAACATCTAAGTCAGCTTTGCACCAAAGTACGCACAGAGCACTTTGGAGTACTAGCCTACACTTCCAGCAGAAATAGAGTAGGTGCACACATAGAAATGCTTTGCCAGTTTGAGGCAATACTGCTGTGCTCTTTGTTAAAAATCACTGTACTGTTGCTTCTTGGCTGTTTGTTTTTGTTTTGTTTTTTCATTTGCCTCCCTAGCCCTTTCTGCAGTTGCTGCTTTTGAAAATAAAAAATAAATATCCCAAGGCCTACATTGCCTTGTCTGTTAATTGCTCACTGTCCATTCTGTTGCTATGTGCTAAAAGGGGTGGTTGTAGGAAACTAAAGGAAGTGTTTCACTCCCATACCTTCACTCATTTTGGAGTGAGCATATGCACTGTGGTTCAGTGCTTGGTGAAGTTAGTAGGAAATCTCCCATGCCTTTAGCCAGCTTTGAAATTTGGATGAAGTCTTCCTGATGAAGCCGAGTTGCACATCCATGCTAGGAAAGCTGTCTAACAGGTTGCTTCTAAGAAACCAACAGAACGTCTATATATGTGTTAATATTGGTGTTAATCTTCAGGAAATGCTAAATCTTCCATATTAGAAGTATTGCAAAATAATGAATGCTTCTGCAAGGCAAAAGGGAAAGAATATACAGGCAGAGCCAGGGACCTGCGTCCCACCTTCGTTTAAGACTCTTCGTAAAAGCTCTTGAGTTGACTTTCTTCTGTAAATTTCATAACTACCTTTGTAAAAGAGCAATCCACTAAACACTGTAATGTGTAGCAATTTTGAACCCACATTGAAGTAGAGTTAAGAATTCTTGCACACTAGACGTAGAATTTGCTTTTCTCTATTCTGGATGACAAGGAGAGCTACCTTGTACTTGTGAATAGTCATATATTCCTTCAGTTTTCACATACCAGATTCCATAGAAGTAGGTAAATCATAGAATCATAGAATGGCCTGGGTTGAAAATGATCATCTAATTTCAACCCCTTTGCTATGTGCAGGGTCACCAACCACCAGAGCAGGCTGCCCAGAGCCACATCCAGCCTGGCCTTGAATGCATTCAGGGATGGGGCATCCACAGCCTCCTTAGGCAACCTGTTCCAGTGTGTGACCACCCTCTGGGTGAAAAACTTCCTCCTAATATCTAACCTAAACCTCCCTGTCTCAGTTTAAAACCATTCCCCCTAGTCCTATCACTATGCACTCTCGTAAATAGTCGTTCCCCTTCCTGTTTATAAGCTCTCTTCAAGTACTGGAAGGCCACAATGAGGTCTCCCGGCAGCCTTCTCTTCTCCAAGCTGAACAATCCCAATTCCCTCAACCTTTCTTCATGGGAGAGGTGCTCCAGCCCTCTGATCATCTCAGTGCCCTCCTCTGACCCACTCCAAGAGCTCCATGTCCTTCCTGTACTGGGGGCTCCAGGCCTGGACGCAGTGCTGCAGATGGGGCCTCACAAGAGCAGAGCAGAGGGGAACGATCACCTCCCTCTCCCTGCTGACCTCCCCTCTTTTAATGCAGCCCAGAACACAGCTGGCCTTCTGGGCTGCAAGCACACACTGTTGGCTCATGTCCAGCTTCTCATCCGCCAGGACCCCCTTCTCTGCAGGGCTGCTCTCAAGGAGATCTTCCCCCAGTTTGTGTAAATGCTTATTTGCAAGCTGAAGCTGGAATAATAGACACCAGACATCTTTTTTTAAACCTGCAGTTTTCTTTGGAGTAGACATCACTGAGGCCTTGGGTGGGAACACTGATGATGTGGTGGAAGTTTTTGATGCCTTTGTGGAGCAGAATGTAAATTACTAACTAGACCTTAATTTCGTGGGGAGCCTGCTTCAAACAAAGGGGAAAAGAAAAGCTTGATATTTGAGTGGGTGGAGCTCACTGTGAGCCCTCCATGGTGGGGAAACCTGCTGTAGAAGTGGTGAAAACAAAACATGATAAAAGTTGTATTGTAATCCAGCCTCTGTTCATGAGGCTTGGATAGGAAAGACAAAAAGGTATTTCATTTAAAAGAATCTTTCATGTTTGCTTTTGTTTTTGCTGTTCACGTGGAGATGAAGCTCAGGGAGCTTGGAGACATTCATTTCTAGCTTGTGCTTTGTTGGTGTGTTTGGATTTTCTGTTGCTGCTGGTTTGTTATTTGTTTCTCAGGCATGTATGAACTAAACTCTGTTTTGTGATAATTAATAAATACAGTGAGCATTTTGCTCATCTGAAGACAAATGGAGGAGTCCCCATGCTGAGTGCTGTATAGGACTGTTTGCCTTTTGTTTCTTCTTACTAATTGGTTATAATGGATGGTGTGTGTATATATATAGATACACATATGAGAATTCCTACATATCTAGCCTCAGGGAATTAAGCTTTGGAAAATGAGGTACCCATCAAAGTAGGAGTTGGCTGGTACAGTTTGTTTCCCAACTTCTCTTCTTTTTCTCTCTTCTTTTCTTCCTTCCTCCAAAAAGCTTAAGAAAAGTCTTTTGTGTTCTTTTCAGGAAAGTTACACTGAAATTCATCTGCTTTCATTTGTGCCATTCATGGGCAGCTGTGGGTTATATAGGACAAAGGAGATGAATTCCTGACCTCTACATTCAAGCACTGTATTGAGAAAGGTTCAGCACACACCCTGTCCTTTTTGTAGGGTCCAACTGCAGTATTACAACTTCTAGTTTCAGTACTGAGTTATCTCTGGGCTGTATTTTTCCACATGCCATTGAAACGGTATGATAGAGTTTACTTGGTTTTAGAAGGGATGTGTCTGTACAGATATATCCATAGAAAGAGGTCTTTTTCTTAGTTTAGCAGAAGTTAGTAACTTTTGAGGAAATGTGGCTTAGAAGTTCTCTTTACTGGAATCTGTGATTAAATATGTTTTAATTTTTTAATGATGACTTGATTTCAAACATCCTGAACTGAGAGTACTTGAATTTACTTTTTGTGAAGATGTCTTAAAATGTGACAAAGTAAAATTTTATCATTTTGTGAGTTAACTTTTGATATCTCTTAAATAATTCCGTGAATGAGTAGGGATGAGTATCAATTTATTTTTTTAATATTTTTTTTTCCGTTTTAGGTAGGATACTCAAATGTATCCTATGCCAGATCTTCATCTAGTATTAACTGGCATAAAATATTCAAGTGGATCCGGACAGATAGATGCGTGAAATGCCTAAACACTCAGCCATACAATTAGTATGGTTTACTTCCACAAATGAAAAAATCTTAAAGGAAGACTTCTTTTCAGACTACTTTTAAGTTAAAGCTGTCATTTCTTCTCCCTCCTTCTCCAATCAGATCTAAAAAACAGAATTTATACTGATCACCTTTCATACAGTAGAATTCACATTAGATTAGGAGAAGTGCTACACCTCTGCTTCTTAATCGCTTTAGAAAGTTGTCAGTGGATTTCAGTATGTTGGTCAAACACTTGTAAAAGTCAGTTGGTACTGAGAAGACCTTTTCAAATTTGCTGATCCACAACTTTTCTCTGTTTCTCTGCAGACTCTTCATACTCGGAGCCTCCTGATGTTCAACAGCAGTTGAACCACTACCAGTCTGCAGCGTTAGCCAGGAACAACAACGTCAGCCCAATCCCACTTTCAGGGAGTGCTGCAGGAATGGAAAAAACGGAAGCCATCCTTAACTGTGAATTTTGTGAATTCTCCTCGGGTTACATACAGAGCATTCGGCGTCACTACCGTGACAAGCATGGAGGGAAAAAACTTTTCAAGTGCAAAGATTGTTCCTTTTATACAGGCTTTAAGTAAGTACTGTGGAAAACAGATAAACTGAACTCACAAGGGTGTTTTAGCTCTTGAAAAGACTTCTGAGATTTTTGAGAGCTGGCTATAGCAGCAGAACGTGGCCACTGCTGACCAGAGAGAGGAACATAGGAAATGCCAGGCCAGATCACAGCAGCATCCATGTAATCCATTTTCCTCTCTCCTACAACAGCCAGTACCATCTGCTGCAGATGAAAGCATTGCAGCAGCTTTTCCTTGCTGGAAGAGATGGAACAGGTAGTGCTTTTCTTTAACATAAGCAGTTAGAGGTTTTTCTTTATCCTCAAGTATGAAAGTATATTCTACAAAAATAAGGTCATTTCCTGGATGCATAGGATAAGTAAGGGAGATAGGGAGATGGAAGAAATTACATAACCTTTCTCCCTTCTGAAGAAACTTCTCTCATGTAATTTTATTTCTTCTACTATTTATCTAGCTAGAATGCACTCTCCAGAGTTACTGATAACATAGAAAGGCACTTCAGCGAATTCAATTAGATGTTGCAGAATTTAAAATCTCAGCTGTCTTTGTGTGTGTGTGTGAGCTACTGTTCTCTAAGGAAAAACGTCTTATGCACCTATGCTCTTCACCATTTCCTCTGATGTGCTGGACCCTTGTGCTTATATCCCCAAGTTAGAATTCAAGGTCTCAGATATATCAACTTCTTAAGAGACTAGTGACAATATATAGCATGATTGGATACAGGAACAAAATGTTGAATAAAATGTTGAGCACAAACCTTCTCTCAGCAAGTGAATCCACACAAGAGCAATTTCTAGCTAACGCATCTGTAGCCTTTGTTGCTTCAGACCCTACCTGCCTCAGTGATACTGTTTGCTGCTTATGCTTTATGTACTGATTGCTATCTATCTTTGAGATTGCCAATGATCAACTCAATTCAATATGCTCACATCTTGTGCATTTTCCCAAGATGAAATAAAATCCTCTTAAATCAAGTGCCGATTAAATACGCTCATACTTACAAAAAAGTTGTATAGTTTCATGTGGTGTCTCAAACATGGCAAGGATTATGTCTTCTTTTGAAAGTGTACCGTGTTTTCTCTCTTAAAAACAAGGGCAGAAAAGCCCTTACAAATCCCCTCTTCAACTCACTGTGGAAACTTGAATGCACTGAGGTTAGTAGGAGTACACCTGTACAATTCAGACATCACTGGATTGTGCCTGGAGCCGCTTGTGTTAGTAAGCTATTTCATGCTCAAACTGACAAGCAGAACTTCAGTGTGGCAAACTCTCCACTCTCTCTTTACCCCTATTCTAAGCAAAAAAACTGACCACTTTCCCCAAGTTCACAGACATCTCTCATTTCAGTAGTTGAGCTAGCAGTCAGGTAAGTGTATATTACTTTCCTCTGTATGGAGGAGGAGTTACATGCCTCTTCCATCTTTTAAGTATGCAGCTAAGGTAATGTCAGCATGAGATTTTTTGTTCAGAAGTGCTGTATTCATTCATTCTTCTGCCTTAATAAGTGGAGTATTCTTAGTCTTGGATTTTCAAGTCCTCATATCTGATGCTTTAAAACAGATCACCTGAGCTCATGTGTGTTTCATTTCCTGAGTCCAAACATTTTAGCTGTTTTGGGAGTTATCTTACAAAGATAGAGGTGGCTAAGGATAAAAATCTGTATTTACCTCTGTAAGTTCAGAACTGTTAATAGATTTTATTCAAGTTACTAAAAGTTGAATGCGCAGAATATTTCCACTTGAAGATAAATAATGAGCATGAAAGATGGGGATTCTTTTGTTATCTTAACTACAGCAATGTGAGCTATAGAGCAACCCAAGCAAATGAACGTCTTGTCAGAATGTGTGTCAGTTATTTGAGGATACAAGCCTGCAAATACTCATGTGTTACTCATGTGAGTAGCCCTGCTGAAATGCCAAGTGGCACTATGAAGACAAGGCAGAGAGATATCTGTACTGTTTTACACAACACTTCCCTTATAGAGCTGTGACACCTCATCGTTCACGGCACAACTCTTCTGACTTCTCCCATCTCTCTCTCGTATTTCACAGATCTGCTTTTACTATGCACGTGGAAGCTGGGCATTCTGCAGTTCCTGAGGAAGGACCCAAAGACCTTCGCTGCCCTCTTTGCCTATATCACACCAAATACAAACGCAACATGATTGACCATATAGTTCTGCACAGAGGTAATGTGTGTCCTTTATGTGCCTGCCTGATGAGAGAAATGCTGAACAATGCCCTTGTCTTTCAGATTGGTTTCATTAAATTTTCTCCTCTCTACATATGCACAAGTATGTTAAATCAGCCATCAGCCATTCCATATCTTTTGTTCATTTCTGAGTGTACATCTTACTAGTTTCCTGTAGAGTTCAAAGTCAAGTGGTGCTGAAACAGGGCAGATTTAACCTCTCTAGAGAAAGACCTTAAAAACAATTTTAACAGTCTTCAAGCACCCACTTACTGAGAGTAGCAGTAATATGCAGCTTTGATCTAAGCCAAAATTGTTTCCTGCTTTTGTCTTTGTTATTGTATAGTCCTTGCTATCATAAACTGTGGAGAACACTGTATCAACTAGCTATCAAGTCCGCAGAATATCTCCTGATTGCTTGTTTGAATTTTTTCTCTTCATGATGTGTTTTATTGTTCTTAGGATCAAACCAAGAATTATCTTATTTTCATTTTTCTTTAAGATGTCAGTTCCTTCTTCTCTTCTCCCTTCTTTTTTCAACCTAGCTAAAAGTGGGATTAGGGATTTCTATACTATATTAACTACAGGCTTCCTAACTCAAAAGAGAAAGCTATTTGGGCTCTGTGGACTGGGATTCCTGCCCATAGCTATCACATTTGATGCTTGTAGATGGTCTATTGGCTGCCAAAATCCTAATCCATGTGGTGGGATGGCATTCTGCCTGCTTGCAGGTTGGGCAGAGTTTCACAGTCGGATACTGGTGGTGTACAAACACAAGTTTTGCATGCCGTCTTTTGCTGGAGGAGATCCTGGTGTGACAAGTGCTAATGTAATTCCTTGTAACATACAATTTCCCAGTATTGGTTACTTAAAGTCCTTCTTGTACCAAAAGAGTGATGTTGGCAGACTTGATGCAAATTTTTGTCTGTTAGCAGGGCCCTTGTGAGGAAATGTCTGGGAAAAAGTGACCTGCCAGTGATTCCAAATGCACATTACAAAGCTGCTTTGTTTGGTTGTAAAAGTTTGTCAGATGCATTTACTTCCTGTCTTTGAAGGTGTTGTAGTGTCAGATTTTGCCCAGCTTCAGGACATACTCCAGAATTAACTCACTTCAGAGGAGAAGAGGGTTTAGTTAATCCCTGTGCAGTGTGCACTGCGGTTTCAAGTGATGTCAAGGTGTGTCTGGTTTGTTACTTGCCAGAGCACCAGTGAGCACTGCTTTTTAAAATATAGATAGAGGGAAAAGCTGATGGACTTACTTAGGAGAGTTCCCATCAAACGTAGACTTTACACTGGGAGTTTCTTATTGCACAAGTAGAAGAGCACTTCATGAGCTTAAGAAGCTGTGCTGCCCTTACAGAGGTGTTTCTGATCACTTGCAGGAAGTTGTTTACTTTCTGAGTGACACCAGATCTGTTCTTTTGTTTATCTTTTGCTTCATTTGCACAAACCAGCCTTGAGTCCTTGTGCTGCTGAAACAACTGGTAGCAAATGACATGATTATACATCAACTAGTGCACTGGAAGAGGTAAATCAATAAAATAACTTTTAATAAAAATGGGAGTTTAGCTGGTAGAGAATCTATTGAAGGAAGCACAAGGATCTTATTAGGCGTCAAGAGTGATGGTAGTAAAGTAAGTATGGTCATCCTTTAAAGTTCTTTTCAGTGCACGTGTCCACAAAACAAAAAATAACCTTTTAGTTGTGTTTGTTGCTTGGCATCTGAAGCAGATGATTTTGACAAGATTTAACATGCAGTGTTAAATCCCCCTCATGAGAGAGAGGCTGAGAGATGTTGAATGCAGCATGAGATATCTTTCCTCTTTTATTGGTTATATATTTATAAAACAAGCATAGTCCTGAGCTGTGGTCATAAAGAGTTGATTTTTTAGGTAGATGGAGTAATGCAGCGTGTAAAATCAAGAGTGGAGGATTCAGTCCGTTTCATATTTAATTTTTATCCAGTGTAAAAAGACACATTTACAGAGGTGTAACTCTTACATTCTTTCCAAATTGTTGCATCTAAAGTCCTTGATGAAGTAATGTGTGTTTAAAATTGAAAGTATATGTATCTCTTAATTAGTAGCTGTGGAATTTGACTTGTACAGGGCTAAAGAATTATAAGCTGTAAGGCTGAATGGTGTGTAAGAATTACACAAGGAATTTGCTTCTTGTTAAGGATGTGGGGAAACAGAATGCGTCCAGAAGTCTTTCTGCAGGTGTAACCTATTCTGTTCAATCTGTTCTTTATCAATGTAAATGCTGTTCAATATCCTCTCTATAGGCATATGTGGAGCACAGGCTCCTTACCTTTTGGCAGGCTGTATCAAGGGATTGATACAGCTGGAAGGCTTGGTCCTCTGCTGTGTAGTCATGTGAAGAGATAAAGTATGGTTAGGCAAGCACAGGGACCTTCTATGGAGAAGAAAGTGAAATCTTGCTCCACAGCCAGCAGAGCAGCTTAGCTTTGACTGAGTCTGGACAGTACAGTACAGTTTCATTATCCCTTTTGGTACCATTCTCATCACACATTTTGAAACACATTAATACTTCTTCAAGTCTGATGCAACTTACCGAGATCACTATTATGTCTACTTTAAAGTCCTTGGGGTTTTCTATTTTCTTCTTTTTGAGATCATTTTACTCTCTTGCTGGTACAAATAGGGATTTTTTTTTCCTTCCATTTAAATGAAATCTCATCCATTTCTATTGACTACTAAATTCAAGACAAAAAATGTGAAATTTTCAAATTACTCTACCTCCCTCGAGGCTTTGTTGCTAAATATCCTGTTTCCATACACATGGTTGTTTCTGCTATTATACCTTGTGTACACATCTTCACTCATACATACCCCAGTGCTCTGCTTGCTTTTGGCTTATGGAACACAAAATGCTATATGTTAAGTGACTGTAACTTTGATTTACACTGATTATGGGCAAAAATATCTATGGACAAACACCTGACATAACCAAATAATTTGTAGGACTGTTTGTACTTGGTCTATGTTTAAGGAAAGGAATTGAGTAGTGTATGGTATGGTGTGTTGTTGAGTAAAGATTTTTCCTTATAACAAAGGACTGATAAAGCCATTGTCTTTCTCTATGCCTTTGAGGAAAAAAATATGTGTGTTCTCTGATCTGCTCTGGAATTAACCTGAATATTTCTGTCTAAGATTGAGTTTCTTAAACTGAGATTATGCTGTTCAGATGTTTATTTTCTTATTTTTATTCTTTCTTCCTTATACTTATTGCTACAGTTCCACAATTCATGGCATCTTTTTTTAATGAGGCATAGTGGACTGGAGTCCCTTTTTAGACATTGTTGAAGTCTGAAGAAGTTGACATCTGTAAAACAAACAAAAAAAACCCTAGATCTTTCAATTTGTGTAGGAACCTTTATGGTGTGTTGGAATTTTGCCAGTTGTTCACATATGATAAATGCATTCTGAATGAGTAATTAAATACAAACAACTTTATAAAGGCAAACCAGGCCTTATAAAATGTGAAATTCTGGGTCCAAATGACTCTGTAAGTTCCAAGTCATTTCTTGGAGGAAACTTACTACGAACACTCATGTAAAACTTGTAAATTATCCCCTAAAATCCTTCAGGCTATAATTGATGTTTACTTTTATCTTGTTTTTTTTCTTTTATGTTATTGTGCTGCCTTTCATTTGATGAGCGTATGTGTGATTGTCTGTGAGATAATAGGTTTCCCTGATGTGAGTTAGGAGATCCTGCATTGCTCCACAGTGGTAGATAAAATGTTTTTGTGGTGTTCGTTTGTTTTTAAATCTGTGCCATATGCTAGAGGAAAGGAGAATTTTCAGAAATTTTAGGTTTTTTTTCTTTCATTTGAATACTTAACTTGGCTTTTCCACTTTCGAAACTGGATGCTTTGCTTCCGTGAGGAAGTCCAAAAGCATACAGTGGCAAGAGCCTTCTAAAAAAAATTTGTGACCACAGAATCACAACTTTAAATTCTGTTGTCTTTTAGGCTATTTTCCCTTCCCTGCTTACCACACTGAAAGGGCACAATTCAGCATCTGTGTAGCTAGAGATGTTAGGGTAGAACCACAAGTCTTCAGCATTTTTCAAAGACATAGCTTTGGGAAGAGCTTTACTTTTTGAAGTGGCCAAAGAGGAGGCCATGAGGTAGGAAATCTTCAGTGTTCAGGGAGAAACTGAGGAAGATAGAGTATTTTGAGAGCATTTTGAGAGCTGTAGAACAGGTCTCGTAGCAGTGGTGGTGTGCGGGCTGGCTAAAGATGAGAGAATAGCAGAGCTTCTGCGGCCTTCCAGAAAAGCCATAAAGCAATCTGTGTTTCTTTAGTTGTCTTTGGAAGTGATATTACCTACCTTATTAAAGGGAATGGATCGTTGGCTCAGATCTGTACGGGGATTGCCCCTTACCCTTCACGTTAACTGAGTTTCTGGCCAATGTTTTTTTGCTCATTTGTTTGAATCTGTTGTTCAGCATGACCTGTATGAGAAGGATCCTCCTCTAATCTGCAGTCCGTAAGGTACAGCAGCACTAAAGTTCAGTGTTAATTAAAAAGGCCAGTTGAGTAACAGAAGCCCATAATTGGTCCTTAAAGGATTTTCTGGTGACCTATTGCTGAAAGGTTAAGTTTGGGATTTCCTTTCTGCACACAGCTTGAGAAACACAGTGGAAGGGTGTTACACACATCCGATTCTTACTCTGTAAAAAGATTGAAATTAATTACTGGTTTGTTAAATGTATTTTATCTGAGAGGCAAAGAGTTTAGAAACTCAGTGAGAGCATTTGCAGTACATGCCTATATCCTCGACCTGAACTGTGGGATGCGTGACATGACGTATGTCTAGATTTTGAGCCTAAGCTTTCTGAAAGTTATGGGTGTTTTGGGAGATTCTGCTGCTGGCTGGACTGCGTGGCCTCTTCTGGGAGAAGGCACTGCCTTACTTGCCTCCTCAGTCACCAGTGAGCAGCTTTGAATATAACATTGAGAATACCAGCTCTGATTTTTACAGCACTCTGCGCCTTCCATTTTTATTAGATTTCTAGCAGCCATTTCTGGCTGTTGTCAAGTGCTGAACCAAAATGGTCTGTTGATTTGGCTGATTTATATCTGCTTTTGAATTCCCAAGCTCTGCATCTTGGCTCACAGATGGAGTCTCATTCACCCCCAGATCTTCAATCCTATCCTTGTTAACCCAAAGAGCAGTTGCATCTGTAGCATTGAAGGATTAGACCTGTTGTTGCAGAGAGGTTATTTTGTTTTTTTTTCTGTGTGTGGTAGTCCAGTTTGGTTCTCACTCCTATGCAGGCAGACTTACATACCCATAAAGGAGGTTCTGGTCCTTGTGTGGGTGGTAGTTTCCACGCTGTTGACACATGTCCTGATACTTTGTAAAATTTGTTAAGTGAACCTTATCCTGTTCCTACAGAAGAGCGGGTCGTTCCCATTGAAGTCTGCCGCTCCAAACTATCAAAGTACTTGCAGGGAGTTGTTTTCCGCTGTGATAAGTGTACCTTTACCTGCTCCAGTGATGAGAGCTTGCAGCAGCACATAGAGAAGCACAATGAACTGAAACCTTACAAATGCCAACTCTGCTACTATGAGACCAAACACACAGAGGAACTGGATGCTCACCTTCGAGATGAGCACAAGGTAAGCTTCAAATAGTTTTATTTTGTAACAATCTCCATGTAAATGCTGCATTTATGGTACTTGCATGTACCCTAAATTACTCTGTATGCTCTGATTAGCCAACCTGCTTTCCTTCCATCCATCTGAAAACTAATTTCACATAGAACTTAAACTCCTGTTTTCTACTATTCCTTTTTTTTTTTTTTTTTCCCCTCAGAAATTCAAAATTGAGGGTTTCTGAAATGTTTAGGATGATCAGAATGGGCAGACTATTTTATGCAGAACGTGATCATCTGGAAAAGGCACTTGTTAATGTTATTTTATTTAAAGTGAAAAAAAAAAACAAAAACAGCAAAAAACAACATTATGAAACAATATTAAGGCTGTAATTCAGCCTGTCTAAAAGGCAGGAGATTCCAAATAAAAGATTGCTCTAGCAACTTCAGCAGCATGTCATGCCATGCATATTTTAATAACAAAAAGGGCAATGCATCTCTATTTATATTTAAGAAGGGAAAGAGAAACAAATATAACCAGGTCCTAGCTTAAGACTGCTTTGGTGTTTTTGTGGAGCTCAGTCTCTGGCAATCAGTTACAAGGCCTTCCGTAGACTCCTGTTAGCTTTGAATTTCTGTATCTGTAGCTGAGATACTTCAGTTCTAGAACTGAGATGTGTTTTGGAGTACTTATCAGAGTATTTTCTTATCACAGGTCCAGAGAGGCAACTGTTTGCCTCTATGTGTTAGAGGCAGTCTCCTAAAATTCCCACCCAAGTCTTCAGTAAAGCTCACTCCGACTTCTTTGACTGAACAACACTTTTCTGATCACCAAACATATTTATGCTGACAGTATTAGCAGATAAGAAGTCCAAACAAAACTCTACACACTGAAAAAAAGAAAAAAAGAAAAAAAAAAAAAAGAAATATTGTAGAAGCAAACTCTGTAAACTTAGGTTAGCCCGCTAATGTAGTTGCCCACTTCTTCGTTATTCTTTGAGAATCTTCTGCAATTCACATGATGTGTGAGATGCTCTGAATCTTCTAATCTCGCTGTATGCAGGAGGCATTAATCCTCATTCTTTTGTCAGTGGTCAGCCTGGGAAGATTATTCCCATACCTAGTTTTCTCCTCCAGCTTGGACCTACAATAATACTCCCAGTAGTGTAGGATATTTTTTTACCATCTCTCTTTGTAATTTATATCTTACTAAATTGTGTCTATGCTCAGATACAAAACTGATATATTGTGCCTTAAAGAGTTCCTGTGCATGAGGGAGTTGAATTAAGCGTCCTGCATATGGTCTTGTCTGTTTAAGTCTGCATGGGTAACAAGTCAAGTCAGAGAGCCTCATCCTGGCTGTATGAAGTGGCTAAGAACCTGATTACCTGTACTCCGCTGCATTTAGGATGGTTGCTATTTGGAGATACACTACAGTTTAATTCACATGCTCCTTTGGTTTTTTCACATTTCCTTTTCTGTAGAAACATTTAAGTTAGCCAGTGGGGGTTGATATTTCATTCAGTATCTTGCAGGGTGTGCTGTACTGCACTCATTCCTCTCTCTCTGTCCTCTCTGCCTCTGTGGCTCAGTGCCTGTGCTGCTGGAGGACTGTGTTTTTGCATGAAAGATGAATCCAAATTCCCAGCAGTGATCAACGAGCTCAGAGGGCGCTTGTCATCCAACAAGTATTAGCTGTGGTATCCTGGTCGTGCTCCCACAGTCTGCCTTCACTGTAAATCTGGACTGTTCCTCTGCTTTTTCTGGTGTATGTGCAGGAGTTCCTGACTTCTGTGCCCTAAGCTGTTGCTTTCATGCTGCTGCCCTGATCTGTTTAGTAGCTGCTGCATTTCACCCTTGGCTTAGCTGAGTTTGACTGCTGGATTAAGTGCTCCCATTATAGCCTATATATCAGTTTGCAAAGCACTTTGCAGCCGTTTGTAATGAGAATTAATCTGTTATTAATGAGTGAAAGTGTATGTGGCATGAAGCAGCCATGTGCTTGGTAAAGGACCCGTTCTTTCATGCGTGAAGCTGAATGAATCATTTTTCTTCAGTGCGGATGTGCAGTGGCAGTATTTGATACAGTAGTTGAATGGTCCAGTTAGGATACAACTTAAAGGGTTTTGCATTTCCTGGACTTTTTTTTTTACCTTCAATACCTTAAAACCAGGAAGAAATTAGGAGAATTTACTGAATGCCATTAATTTTTGAATATCAAAATGGGAAATACTGATTAAATGGTGAAAAAGCGATCACAGAAAATAAATGTCTGTTAGATTGATGGAGTCTGCATGTCACCTCTGGCTCACCAGGCTTTGGGGTATGCTGCATTTCATTTTGACATTTGTGTATTTTTTTCTGAGTAGCTTATGGTTATGCTAATGGCTGACAAAAGTGTTTCTGTCAAAGGTGAGTCGTAATTTTGAGCTGGTTGGACGGGTTAACTTGGATCAGTTGGAACAAATGAAGGGGAAAACAGAGAGCTCCAGCAGTGATGATGAAGAAAAAGAAGAAGAGTTAAGCCCCAAGACTGAAGAGAGAGGTCAGTACAGTTTTTTTCTTCTTTTTTTTTTTTTTTCTGTTTCTTCACAGTGACATGCTGCAGAAGTCCCACCAAGCAAGGTCAGCTGTTCACTCTACTCTACATTCTTTTAGACTCATGCAGGCATGCCAGCAGGAGCAGAATGCAGCTTTTGTGAAAAGACACCACCAATCCTGGGGAAATCTTATGTTTCTAATCCTTATCACACAGTTTTCTGACTGTTAAGAAAATACATTTCTTAATGTTAATGTTAAGAAAACACAAATAGGATCTTTGCCTTATCTGTCCATGCAGATAACAGATGAATGTCTTGATGCTATTCGACCTAATATTTCAGTCGTCTGTCAGATTTTCTGTGTTGGTAAGCAGTTTTTAGCTTCACCCTTGTCACTGTTCAAGCAGGGGACAAAGAGGTCATGCCCAAACTTTTTAGTTGGCTATTATTAACTCTCAGTCCAGCATTCCTTCCTTGTCAGAGAGTCATTCTTGTAGATGTTGCAGTTGGTGGCTCTAGAACTATGGTAGAACCATGCCCAAACTATTCCATTGTGTTTCTTAAGTATGAGCCTAAGTTTGTGTCAGTAATTAATTTCACAGACTTCAGCAAGGCTGGGTCATGTTCTTATTAATGAACAAATTTTGATCAAAGTTATGAGAAAGAAAGTCCTCCTGTAAATCAAACTATGTTGTCTTTCTCCTCTCCAATGTGAAAACTAGCTTACTGCAAGAATTTGGTCTAAATTGTTGTCTAGTCTGCTCTGATATTCAGTTTATCAGTTAAATGCAGTAAAAAAAAATGTTCACAACTCTTAAATGAGCCCTGTCATGCCTGAGTGTTGGGTTCCTGGGATGCCTTACCCTACTGGTGCTGATAACTGTAGTTAGGCAAGTATCTACATACTTCATTAAAAATATCCCAAGATGTTTGCCTTTTTCCTCCAGAATTTTCAGCTATCAGTAGAAGATTCATTTTAAATTCAGGACTAATTCACAAAAGAACAGATGTTTCCCCAAGTCCTCTGTACCTTGAAGACTAGAGTTTATAAATTTAAAGGATGTTTTCAGAACAAGAGGGGCTTAGATCATTTCACAATTTTAATAGCCAGACCCCAGTGCCTTGGCTTTTGTTTAGTGTGCCTACAAAATCAGTTCAGTCTGTGCTTATCACTGGCACTTCACTTCAAGTTTAGTTAATGATAGCTTTTATTTAAATGAGAAAAGAAGGTAGTTGGATAGGAAGCCATTTAAATTTTAATGTAGAGTATCCTTTACAGAAGTCTTAGATAGCAACAGTAGAGGAATCAAGTGATCTGCTAAAGAGATAGGCATTTCAAAGTTCTTAGATATTAAGTTGTTAGGAAACACACTAGGTCTCTTCAGATAGTGTTTAAATCCTCTGAGCTTCATGGCTGGAATGCTGACTGAATAATGCCTTGACTGCAGGACCACCCCCCTTCCTCTCAGTTGCAGTTGTAGTGTGCTGATTAATGTTTTGTATAGACCCACAGCTAGCAAGGGATGAAGAGTCGTGCTGTCCTTGTGAGGATTACTTTAGCATTACGTCCAAGCACAGGTGCTGAGTGACCTTGGAAACTGGAGTATTCAGAGCAAGGGAAAGAAGGTGCTGTCTGACAAGCCTTGCACATCCGTGTAAATGGGAGGGAGGGAGACAGCCCAAGGTGAAGTTCCTTGTTAAAATTATCTCTGTGATACTTGATTTTGTGACATTTGTTGTGCAAACATAGAAATATCACTTTGTACACTGGAGTTGTACATTCTCAGGGAAAAGAGATGAGTTATCTCTGTGTTTCATGTGAACAATAGTTAAGCAAGTGTCTTTAACAATTCTGTTTTTATTTATTTTTTCACATGTTGGTGTATTTCTTGACAGTGACTTGTATATGATCATTTATTTAAAAAAAAAAAAAAAAACAGCGTATTTTCTGGCTTGTTGCACAGGTGTTCTTTTCTGACCAGACCATAGAGGCAGTGTTTAATATGTGTTAATTTGCCTCCCTTGAGTCCATACCACTTGCATTGCAACATACTACAGTAGATAGAAAATGCAGGAAACATTTATACCAACTGCAAGAAGTTGTATTTGCTGTACTTTTCTTCTCAAGATGAGGATTATCACTTTAAGGTTCAAGATACAAAGTACACTTTTAAAAATGTCCTGGTGAGATAGGTGAAGGTGTGGTTGGATGCAGAGTTGTATGCTGACATCTTCTCCCAGTGGATTTACAGAAGTTACTTCTACCCTAGAAAATTTTGCTTTGTTAGCAGAAGACCAGACCTGGGCTTTTAAATATTGCCTGTCACCATGGCTAATGGTGTCACAGCTTTCAAACCATATCAAACTATGTAATCTCATATTCCACTTGGGTGCTTTTGACAATCGTAATCTTTGTGGAGTTAGCAGGAAGTGTGATTTGCTGAGAGTGTCAATTTGTGTCCCTGAGAATCTGGAAAGAAATGCTGTCTGAACCCTCTGAAGCCTGTGATTTTGGCAGAACTAGGATTTCTTTCCATAAGTCAAAAGAGCAGCCTAGCTTCTCCACTTCAACTTCAGGCTGGTATGCGAAGCTCTGAAGGTGCAAGGAAGAGAGTGTTGCTTTTGGGCAGTGGACCAAAGAAGGACTACTGCCCACGTGATCCTGCAGAGATGGGTATGTCCTGTCAGCAGCAGATGAACAGCTGTGTAGATGGGAAGGGAAAAGAGTATTTGGCTGCTGGTGAAGGAAAGCAAAAAATACAGTGAGCTGGGGTGAAGAAGGCAGCAGAGGCGGGAAAAGAGGGTGTCTGGTGTACAACCCAGAACAAAAAGCTGCCCTGGCTACAAACTGTGCCTCGGATGTCCTCTATCTCAACCTTAATGTCCTGTTCTTAGCAGAAACCAGAATCCGCTTCCACAGTAGAGGAAAAAAATGCGGTCCAGAAGTGCTTGTACCTGTTGTTACCTGCAAAAAAAAAAAAAAAAAAGAGGTCAGGTTGCTGTCTGTCATCTGTAGGCCCCAGAGAACAGGTTCTGATACACCTCTGGATTTGCAGATTTGCAGCTCTAGGAGTGAAAACTATCGGGGAGTGAACAATACAGTGTATTCTAAAGATCTGGTGGATTTACTGGAGTAACACTTGCTGTTCTTAATGGAATTGCAGATACAAATCCTCCCTATTTTTTTCAGCAAAATATCCCGTGTGGTGCGTATCTCCTTTCTTTAGAGGCCCAGAATAGTGTTCCTATTGTGTACTATCTGGTAAGCAACTTCTTGCAGAGAGCAGCTTTTTTTTTTTTTGCAGAAAAAACATCTACCCTCCACAAATAATTGATCCTGTACCATACTTGTCTGCGTGTTGCAGTGCAGTGATGAATTTGTGCCACGTGCTTGGGCAGTAAAATTCAGGAGGCACTCAAGGCCAGGTTGGATGGGGCCCTAGGCAGCTGAGCTGGTGGGGGGCAGCCCTGCCCACAGCACAGTTGGGCTTCGAGGGCCCTTCCAAAACCCAAACCATTCTGTGGTTCCACCTATGATTCTTTGTAAACTGAACTAATGGTATTGACTCCCTTTCTGGTGTTCTAGTGACGCTGCATCTAGTTTTGTGATACATAACCACATCGTAAATCACTGACAAGAAGTAATACGAAGTGACAGTTTTTCTTTCAGGGGGAAGAGACAAAAAGTGATATTAAGGACAATTCCATATAGAACTTTAGGAAAGAATAACTAGTGACAAATGTGTTACAAAAAAACTTTACAGAACTTTACATGCAGATAAAAGTGAATGTGTGGATAATTTTGAAATCCTGGGCTGGTCTTGAACATAGCAAGTCCAACAGTGAAGAAATCAAGTGAGCAGAGATCAGAACCAGAGTGAAGCAAAACCCTTTTTATTATGTAGTGTGGAAGGAGTCAGAAAGACATTCTGTTGATTTCTTGCTTAAGATAATCCCTGCTAAGGAATTAATGCTCTGAGCAGATGGTGCTGTCTCATATCCAGCAAAAGAATGAAGTGAGATAGTCCATGCAATTATTTTTAATGGCTTGTGAGGTGATCTTCTTAATTTGTGAGAACAAGTTTTGTCTTTTGTTAAAGCTGGCTGTGTTCATGTGGGTGTGGGTTTTCAGAAATACCATTCCAAGCTGCCAGTGGCTTCACTTGTATTATTGGGTGCTTGACACTCCCATAAATGAGGCCCCAAGCAGTTTGTGTGAAAGATTAGAATGGGATGAAAAACGTGTGCAGTTAAAATACTGGACTTTTTAGAGATACTCTATCTTGTAAGACTTCACAGTGAAGAGTCTCATGAGGGTCACATGTTAACTGTACATGTTTGCTTTCTAGAATTTGTACAACCAATGCAAAAGTTGCAGATTGGCTTTAGTGCTTTAATTCATATTGCTTTCAAGACATTTTTTACCATTAGCTTATCTCAACGCTGGTTTTAAATCAAAACTCGATGGTCCCTTCAGTTATTAAAACACAAGGACATGAAGTAAGTAACAGCTTTGTTACACTTGTTTGCAGATACACTTTAAGATTTAGGATGTGATTTGTTACTTGCAGTGTCGTTTTGATGTGAAGCAATTGTATTTCCACAAACTTAGTAGTTGATGGATAAGTCTTTTTGCTTCCTAAGGATACATCTTCCAGTTTTGAGCAGTGGGATGAATTGGAGCAGCATGAAAGTGGTCCCTTCTTGCCCTGACACTTAAAAATTCACAGGCTGTGCTTGCCTTTTCCAGATTCCATGATGTTTCCTGACAATGGTCCTCCAGAGAAACGCTTCCCATGTGAGTTCTGTGGCCGATCATTTACAGAAGGCTCTGAGTGGGAGAGACATGTGCTGAGACATGGCATGTAAGTTGGTTTATTCTCCTTTGCCAAAAAGCCAAAGGTGGCAGTAGATCTTGTGATGATCCCATCGTGTTTATCACCTCCCTAAAAGGCCTGTGTTGAAGGCAAACACTACTACATGAAGGAAGAATTCTATCTTAAGCATGGCTACAGTTATTGGATATCTCAATACGAGTTCACTCATTGTAACCCTGCAGCCCATGGTGGCTGTAGACTCTAGGTCTGTCCCTATAACAATACCACTTAGATGGCTCAGAATGATCTTCAGTGAGGGGTGCTGTTGTTTTTGCTTGCCAGACAACCAGCATAAAAATGGCAGAAAATTATGAAGAATGTTCTAGGAATGTCTTGAGCCTTTTTCTGTTTGCATTGTTTTGTTTCTTTGGTGTATTTGCAGCTGAACTTGCAGAGCAGTACAGAGAATTAGGTGCAGATAATTACCAAGATTTTAAAGAGAAATAAAATGGACCATTTTGAACTCCTCCTAAAATGTACTTAGTGAAGTTCACTGCAAAGATCTTTGTCTTTTTGTAACAGTTTGAATGCTGTGCAGTGATAAGCATCACAGACAAGATAGCTGTCTTTGGAATGCTTATTTTCCTTTCTTGATGAAGATCATGTCTGTAGCAGAGATGTCTCTGCTCACAGGAGTTTCTTCAAAGAGCAGATCTCATTCAAGGCTGCTGTCCTGCAGAAGGCCTTTGAATACAGTATTGTGGCTTAATTGTTGCAGGATGAAAAATACTACTTATGCTTAATCTTTTCTATCTGGATGAACGCATTTGAAGTATTGGAAGCTCTAAAATATTTAACTGGATCATTACTCTTTGGGAAAGGTACTCTTCTGCCTTTGTTTGGCGCCTAGTCGGTATCATTTACAAGGGAAGGGGGAGGGGGAATAAACTTTAAAAAGTTGCAAGTGAGGTTCTTCCTTCTTGTGCCATATGTGCCCCAGCTGAGAGGGAGCAAAGGCCCCAAAGGGAGGAAAGGAAAGCAAATTTCAAAGCAGAAATTTCATGGATCCCACTGGTGGCTTCATTCTGCTGTCAGCGCGAGGTAGCAGTGGTGTGGCTGCTTGTAGCTACTTTTTCAGGAAGTAGTCTGGTTTTATCCTGTGTGTGATAAACATGGATTGGCTTTGTTGTTCTCTGTACTGATGGTGCTTCTGCATTCCGCTGCTTGGCTTTCCAGGGCACTGAATGAAAGCAAGCACGGGACAAGTGAGGACAGCCAGCCGAAGGAGGACATGGAGGACACTGTTAGCACACTGCCAGAAGAAAAAGAAGGCATTGAGAAAATGGTGCTGGACTATTCTCACAACAGTGAAACCGTAGTCAGTGTGGTAACTCCTGACAAACCTCTCCAAGAGATCTCGGAGGCCAAAAATGAATAAGCATTTGGTGTGATTTTAATCAACGTACTTGAACAGTGATGAATGGGATAGGGAGGGCGGGCGGGGCGGGCAGAAGGAAGAAATAAAGCTGCTTTTAGGACTGAATGATCTATTTTCAAAGCACTGGTACCTGTGTGAGTGTGTGTATATTAAAGTTAAATATTTAAGTGATGGAATAAGTGGCTCCATTACATTGCTGCATCCTTTCTTCTGGATCTTGACAATGGGAAGTTACATTCATCTTGGACTAATGAAGAAACTCCCCATGTTCCAACATTACACAACGTGCTTTGCAATGGAGATTTGGATTGTTTATGAATGGAAGCATCGTGAGCGTGGAAAAAGTTAAGGGGGATAACTTTTCAACGCACAAATTTTGGTGCGTTTTTCTAGTTTTAATACATATTGCTTTTCCAGACTGAATGCAACTGCTTTAGAAAAGAAAAAAAAAAAAAAAGAAAAAAAAAAAAAAAAAAGAGAACAAAAACAGAAACTGCTTTGCTTAAAACAGTCACCTGTTTCCTAGTACCTCAGAATTAACCAAGGGAGATCTCTGCATTTGTCAGTACTACCTGTTGTCATTGTGGTTAAATGTAGAGAGACTGCTGGGCAAGGTGGTGAATGGAGGAAGAAAAAAGTTTTAAAGAAAGAAAAACAAATTGTGCTTAAAATCCCAGTGTGGGTTTTATTTCTTAAAATACTGTGATTTTTTTAATTATTTTAGTAAAAAAAAAAACAAAAAAAAGAGAGAGAGACTTTAATTCCTAGATAACTGTTTGTGAATTGTCATCCTTTATTCCAGGTAAGCTGTTTGTTAGTATTCAGTTATAATTTTAGGATTTGATAGATTTCATGTGACTGATTGTGCGGTTTTGTTGGCCGCGTTTATTTTCTGTCAGCCTGAGGTGTTACAAATACAGCACAATTAAGTTTCTCATGTAAAATGAATTATTTCTTTTCAAGGGGGACAGGGAAAGGAGACTAGATCTTGTGAATAGAACTTTTTGTTGCTGTTGTTGTTGTTGTTGCTATTAATTTTAAACATACGGAAATAACAAAGACGTTTTAACTTTTTTTAAGAAACTAAAGAACCAAACTTACAGCACAGCTATGCAGCTTGCGGGCCAAACATGTAGGTCCTCATAACCGTTCTGTTGCTTGTCATATTAACATCTATCAGTCTCACACCAGTAACTTTCTGTTAAGATTGGCTGCCTTTTTTCTTCTGTCCGTGGTGTGTGTGCTTTCTTTTTTGTTTTGGTGTAGTGGGAGGGAGGGGTGTTTGTTAACACATCTTTTTGCAAGCAGAGGTGAAATAGTTACTTACGATATTGAGCCTGGAGAAATACTTTTACTTGATTCAAGGTGGAGTTGCTGAATTTTTTTCCCTCCTCCTTAGCTTTTAGCGTGAGGGGAGCAGTGTAGAATGAATAGGAACCTGCATACCTAAGTGGCTGATCCTGCACTTTTCCTTGGGTGGAAAGCCTACCCAGCTCAAGGGGAATTTTGCCTGAGCAAGGAATACAGGATCTGGTGCCCATGGTATGTTCTGATTGTGAACAAAGAGTTTCTTTCCAAAAAGTAGAAAGTACTTGACTGAAACCTAGTTTTAGAAATGCATGTGTCTTTGTTTGTTTTTTCGTTTGTTTTGGGGGGGATCTATGGGAGGGGGAGGGGGGATAAGAGGAAGCTGCTGGGGAGATGATGTCCCAGAGAGCTTCATATGAAATTGATGGCAAAAATGTTGCATTTGTGGAATAAGTGCTACTTGAGAAGCATGGTGTTTTGCTTTTGGGGATTCATCAGTTGTGGGGTTGGGGGATTCCTTTGATTATTTTCTTTTATTATTGTTTTGTGGTTTTTTTGCCTTTTTTTTTTTTTGCCTCTTTTTTTTTTTTTTTGCCTTTTTTTTTTTTTTTTTTTTTTTTGAGGTAGGGAGGGGATGTCATGTGAAAAACACATTGGAGGGACAAGTATAAATACACATTTTGTGTCTGTATTTGTTTTTTAATTGGCCTCATTTCAAATGTATTTAAACAGTTCCATACCTGGATTGGGTGTTTGTAATGGCTACCAAAAATGAAAAAGAAAAAAAAAAAAAAGAAAGAAATGATTGTGACATGCTTTTATCACTACTTTATTTTTCAAATAACATGTAAATATTGTAATCCATTGGATTTTGTTTTGCTAACCTGTTAATAAAACATATGGGACCATTATCCTTTTAACAAGCCTAGAATGTCATATTGTTTTCCTTTTCTTTTTCTTTTCCCAAAAAATGTATACCTGATATATTGTGGACACACATGTTAGATGCATTATTATGATTCTGTTGACTGTAATGACATAGAATTGAAAATAACATTTTTTTCATTGTTTAATTTATACAGAGGACTTTTTCAGAGTTTGACAGAAGGAATTAAATAGCAAAATGCTAACCCATTGGCTTCAGCACTCGGTATTTCCTGATTTTAAAATTACTGCTTACTGATGGGGGATAGGAAGGGGATACTGAACTGTTGCACTGACGGGTTTGTTTTTTTTAAAAAAAGAAAAAAAAAACCAACAATGAAATTAATAAAAACTTTTTAAGAGCATTTTGCCTTTGTGTGTTGCATTCTGTATTGGCTACTCTCATGACAGGCTCTAGAAGTGTCTCTGTGACTGATTCTCCATTTAGCTTCTCTATGAGGGAGTGAAGCATCATTTTCCTCTCTGTACCCTTTCTTCTTGTACTTCACAGAGATGAAATTTGGGATTTAAAGATCAGGTAGAGCAGCCTCTAGCTCACACAGGTTTAGAACCTACCACAGTACCCTTGGGTATCCCAGCCCAGCATCCATCAGAGCCCGAGGGCTTACTGCCGAAGTTGACTGGCAAAGTCGCACCCAAACATAGAAATGAAGGAATTCTGCAGTATTGAAGTATCAAAATAGATAGAGACAGGCCGAGTGTCTGGACTATCAACTCAGTCCTCATAAGCTTGTATGCTCTGTGTTTCAGTATCAGATGACCTACAGGATCCAGTACTGAGACTGTGCTTAACTGGTGTTGAATGCACACCTAGTAACCTGAGGCAGGGGGTGTTACATTTTTCCTTTTTATCCACTAAAAACTTAAAAAGATGCTTTAGTGTTGCCTTGGAATCTTTTTTTTTCTTTTTTCCTAAAAACAGTTTTTTCTAAAGAACATTTAAAAGATGTCAGACATTTTTTTTCTGGATGTATCTTAATTAGATCCTGTTTTCAGTTCAAGCTGCTATTTGATTTTACTAGCACTGAGTGTACAGAATCTTAAACAGTTTAAAAACTAATCCCCTGATAGCTTTACAAGCCTCCACCTTTCTTTTCAGTCTCCCCATCAGCCAAAATAGTTTGTTAAAAGAATTACTTACTTATCCTCTGTTTTTAAAAAAATGGGGAAAATTACGTGTTTTAGTTAGCTAGACATTACTTCTTTTTTTAGTGGCTTCTGGAAATAGTTGTTCATAAAGAAGACTTGCAAATAGTTTGCAGGCCCAGAGCTGACCTGCACTTCCAGTATGTTCAAAAAGAGGAAGAGTGGCTCAGTGATCAGCCACAAGAATTACATTATTGTTGGAGTCACAGAATTACAGAAATCAGTAATTTTGAAAAAGACTCTACAACTGCCTACCTGGTCCAACCACCAGCCTGTCCCCACCACGTCCACCAATCATGTCCCTCAGTGCTACATCCACATGGCTATTGAACACCTCCAAGGATGGTGAACCCACCACCTCCCTGGGCAGGTTATACTAGAGTACCATCGTGCTTTCTGAAAACAAGTTTACCTTAATACCCAACCTGAACCTCCCCTGGCACAATTTGTGGCCATTTGCTCTCATCCTATTGCTGTTGCCTGGGAGAAGAGGCTAACCCCCACCTCACCACAACCTCCTTTCAGGCAGTTGTAGAGAGTGAAAGTCCCAGCTCCGTTGGCTGCTCCCCATAAGACTTGTGCTCCAGATCCTTCACAGCTTGGTTGCCCTTCTCTGGACACAAACCAGGGACTCAGTGTCTTTGTAGTAGTGAGTAGCCCCACACTGAACACAGTACTCAAGATGAGGCCTCACCAAAGCTGATTTTGGGCATGGTCATCTCCCTGCTCCGTCTAGCTACACTAATTCTGATACAAGCCAGGATTCTGTTGGCCTTGGCCATCTGGGCAAACCTTGTGATGATTTATAGAGATTTATTATTGTATATAATATACGTTATATTTCTGTTATTCCTCCCCAGTGAAAAGATAAATTGTAACAAAGCCTCCCATCTTCCCAGCTTAAGATTTCTGGCTCAACATGCCCATCTCACCTGTCTCGGGATTCCTGATCTGTATTAAAATACAACTTAAGGATTTGGGAAGTAGAAGAGGCAAAGGAAGTAGTTCCATCATGAGACATTACTCTAATTATCTTCCTTGCCAAACAATTCCCTTTCTTGTAACTGGGAGTCCTGGGCTTCATGCCATTGGACAACTGGTGCTCAGCACACGGTGCTCTCTGGCTCATTGCTTTTCCTTTTCTTAGGAAGTCTGGGTAAATGCTGCCTTACTGCTAATTGACTGCTGGCGTTTCTTTTGTCCTTGAGCATAGCTCTGGAGTTCTCTCCATGCAAAAATCTTGCTTCCATATTCACTCCGATGAAAAGGTTTTGCTGGAGTTGCAATGGCAAGGGAGACCACAGCGTCCTGACATCACTGTTGAGCAATCTAGGCTGCAGATTACCTGGAGCCTTAGGTTGAGGGATTGGCAAGGTCACAGTAAGGATTTTAAATCCAGAATTGTAGGGTTTCCAGTGGAAACTGTACCCTCTGCAAAGTGAAAGGGACTATGTGAAATGATACTTGCGGCACAGTTATCTTGGAAACTGGTAGTACGGAAGACTTTATGTGCACTTGAACAGCAAAACTCATCCTCCTGACCTTATGAAAATGTCTCAGTACAGTTGCAGGTATTCAGTACATTTCAATGAAAACTGCCACAAGTTTCTCCACTTCTCCCTTCTTGTAAGGGATTTTTGTTCAGTATTTTTTTTGACAACACACAACTTTTCTACCTGGAGAGCCAAACAGTCTGGCTTCAAAGCAGCCAGATTACTGTATAGGAAATGAGTCTGGGTAAGAACATTTTGGAAAAATGGAATATGTAATCCAAGATAGGCTTAAGATGTTGCAGAAATCTCTATTTTTGGAGTGGTTAATTCCATTCTTCCCATACCAAACTGCACTGGAAATGAGGATTTCAGTTTGAGCAGTCAGCAGTACAAACTTCAGTGTTGAAGACTACAGTCCTTCCAAGATGCAAAGAAATTAACCTTCTGATATAATTTTATCTGTCACTTAGCAAACTGCCTTCAGATAAACAGATGAACAGAGAAACCGTATGAACCAAACTTGGGGTTGGGTGGTGTAAGTAATACTAGCCAAGTCTTGGTAAAGAAGGCTGCTGCCTGCTTGGATCAACACATACTTGGAGAACCAAGCTGAAGGCACTGTCTTTCTTGCTGTGTTTGCTGATACTTAACAGTGTGTGGATATACAGTACATATCTTGCAAGGGTGGAAGGAGAGAAGGAAGCCTGGTTTATCAGTCATGCAGGTTGTATGTGCACGGACATAAAGGGAGGTTTGGACAGCATCACAGGGCAGCTTTCCTAATGACAGAGTGGAGCAGCACTGGAGTAGATCACCCATTGAGTACGTGGTATCTTCACCCTTGTTGATTTTTCAGATGCATGCAAACCCATGACTGATGCACTCCAGTGTTGGCCATCAGAAGTCCCTCTCAGACTCATTTCTTATTTCAAGATAAACTTCCCACTGTTCTCTTAACCTTTGATTTCTCCAGCTTGTCCCCAGCTTTTTGCAAGTCCATTTTGGTGTGAACTACTTTAAGGATTTGTTCAAAGGACTCCTCAACTCTTCTCTAGTTTCAGTTTTCCTATCTGACCTATGCACCCTTATTTTTTACCAGATGTGCCTTTCAAATGAATATATGTTTAGTAACATGTAATGATTCTAAGGCAATGATCTTCTGGCAAGGATCAAAGTCAACTTTTAACAGACTTTTTGTATGGGTTTATATGTTTCATTACTAATGGGCAGCACAGAACAGCTCTTAGATGCAGAATACAGATATCTATCAAGTAGGAGAAGATATCTATCTGCTTCTGAGTTTCATCTTGCCCAAACTATTTAATTAGTTCTGACTTGAAACGTACAGTTCTTTCTCCAGCAATCCCACAATATGATACAAATCAAGAGAAATGCTCCAAAAAACAGCATTTTGTATTTGCTTTTGCTTTGTTGTTTTTTTTGTGGTTTTCTTTTTTTTTTTTACTGGTGATTTAGCCAGTATTTTAACCTGTTATAAGTGAAGGAAACCTGTCCAAAGTTCTGTATACATTAAAAAAAAAAAAAAAAAAGAGGAAAACAGCAAGAAAAATAAGCAAGAGAAAAAAAAAACTTATCCATTCTGTAGCAACAAATGGACTCTGCAGCTAATGGTGAGGTAGCACTACTGGCCTTTTAATTTCTTTACTGCATGTGAGATCTATTGTGTCCCAGCAACACGCAGGCACTGATCAGTTCATGTCTTTGTCTAATTCCCCTAAACCGCCTCCTAAAGCGGGTTTCCTATAATAGGTCACACAGGAAAGTGTCCAGGCAGGTTTTCATTATCACCAGAGAAGGAGATTCCACTACCTCTCTGGGCAGCTTGTTTTAGTGTTTGGTCACCTTTGCAGTAAAGAACTACTTCCTCATGTTCATACAGAACTCTGTTGTTCAGTTCATGCCCCTTGTTCTGCTGCTGGGCACCACTGACAAGAGCCTGGCTCCATATTATTCTTTTGTTGCTAATGCAATATTAGCAACTAGTTAAGAATTCTAGTTGATTAATTTCAGCTGGGATGCTTAGAAAAAATGAAGTCAACTGCAGGAATGAGAAGACACGCTTCTTTTCTCAAATAATTTGAATAGTCTGGTATAAAAGCAGACACAGTTCAGCTTGGTTCTTTAATTATCTATTAAGTTTATACTTCCACTAATGAAGAGCTTAGCTTAGTCTAGCCAACTGCATATGCATGACTTCCAGGTCTGTGCAAAATGTGTTTCTCTGCAGGTCTTTTGCTGTGCTCTCAGTAGTGTCTAAAGAGAGAAATATGTTTACCAGGTATGTCTTAAATGAATTTAGCTTCTGTTGAAAATGGATCGAAATGTTAACTTTTCTCTCCAACTGAAATCATATTAAGTTACTGGGCCAAATAATGCTTTGAGTCTTTGTGAAGTCATTTAGGTTGGAGGCACCGAAGACTTCTATCAGAGATGTTGCAGTAAGAGAAGTGGTAGTTTTTGTCTCTATGAAACAGCGGATAATTAGACAGCAGGATCTGTAAAGCTATGAATGTTCTATGTTATTTCCAGAGAATGTTTTTCTCTGCTTAGACTCTTCAGGACCTCAGGCATGTGATTGCTGAAACCACATGATTTAAGTAATAATAATAATAATTCAGAAGCAGAAAGGAGTTGGCTTCCCATAGGTAAATAAATATATGTCATTAAAAGGATGTTGCTTGCGGAAAAGACAGTAATGACGTCTTTGAGGCACTTTGCTGCAGGTACAAGCTATTTCTTGCTGTTGCTATAGGAGTCTCCTACTGGAAAACAGGCAGAAAATGAGGTTAGCTTTCCCCTTGTTGCAGCCGCTCCTGCAATCACCTGTCCCACTTTCCTTTGCAGGATTACTCCTAGCGACCGGATGGTAAACTCTCGCCACACTGGAGCTTGCAGAAGTTGTGCAATTGTCTTTAGGAGAGTGAAAACACAATTACATTTGCTGCAGGAAGCCCAGGTTAGTGTATGGGCACAGCAGACTGTACAGACCCCATCCCTGCCTGAAGGGTGGAGGGTGTATCAAGGGAAAGCAGGCCTACCTCCTGGCCTCTGGCTGGGGCCAGACACAACACGCGTGGCAATCAGAAGAGTATCTTTGTAGCTGTTTCCATCGGTCCTTCCGATCTGTTCCAGAGGGAGCATGCAGACAGGACAGATGCTGTTTCAGCTCTCCCACAGAAAAAAAGATTTGAAGGAGTGAATGAATTTAAACATGCCTGACCCTGTTTTGAGGAACTGTTTGGTCTCCTGTCCCACCCAAAAAAGCAGGACAGCCAGTCAGCTTTCAGTGTCATATCCCATGTAATTGACTAACAGCAACAACAAAAGTGTAATTACATTTTTATTGTCACATTAAATGCATGTTAAGCTCAGCAATTAGGACCTCGTTCATTTCCTTGTGAAGGCATTCATGCTGTAACTTAGATTTATTTCAATATAATGGAATTGGAAAGTTGGGAAGCAAATGCTCCTCACATCAAGTGAACACTGACCATGAGTGGATGGGTGGCTCACAGGGACACTGCGCACAGCCGGAGAGCCTATGAGTGTGATGTAAAAGAGGAGTAAGGGGAAAGGCTCTCCAAACAATGCACTAATTACACACATAATGGCAACAGGAAGAAAATGCATTACTCCCATGCCAGCCTCCTAGTCTTTCAAAAGCTGAAATGGCAGTGTGGGGTTTTTTAAAGTTTCAGCGGGCCTGTGGGCACCTGTGTCATTTTGAAAAATAAGATGTGTGGTTTTGAAATTTAGAATGAGTGGTTTTGAAGCTAGAGGATGAACAGGGCATGCTGCTGTTCTCATCCCAGGTTGTTACAGGAAAGCTCTCTATTAGTAACAACATGGTGACTGGTTGGAGCTGACAGGCAGAGGCAAAAACTTCAAACAGGGGGCCCACAAACTCTCTGGGCTCACACTTGCACCTATATGGATCTCCTAAGTTATGAGAAGGCTGCCCAGACCTTTGGCCCTGCGAAGATCTGGAATCTAGAAATCACCCATGGAATTGAGGTAGCTGAGGGATGTCATGTGGGCAGATGTGCCCAACTTGATGATCTTCTTGAGAGTTGACCAGCCTGAGACAGTAGGTCACCAGGCTGAGATTGTTCAGCAGTCTGAGAGGGAAATTGATGCTTGGTGTCATGCAGTTGCTCTACGACAGTCCTGTTGTGGAGCCTAGCAAGGGGAGGGTGATAAGCCGGCTTCAAACCAGAGGATAAACATGAGCAGCATGAAGGGGCTGGAACCTCGACTCTGTTCAGGGCAAAAGGAAAAGCCTCCCCCTTGCCACTGAAGTCCCACTGGCTAATAGATTTCAAGCCCTGGTGTGGGTGAAAGAAAAGTTATGGACAGCAGCTTGGAACTGGAAAGGGGGTATGATATTAAGAAGGTCCAATGGAGGACCTGAATCAGAACCAGTGCCTCTAGAAAAAAAGCCAAAGGGTCTTAGTAATTGGAGACTCTTGGCTGAGGATTACTGAGGAGTTGGCTGAGGGTTACACCCATCTGTCAATGAGACAATCGGGTTTGTTGCCTGCTGGGGGCCCACATTAGGGACATCAAGAAGACAATATCTGATATGAAAAAATCAGATGACTGCTATCCTCACCTCATCTGTCAAGCCAGATCACATGAGACCATGACCAGGAAATTAAAAAGGATTCTGTGTGCCTTGGAAAGGTGTTGAAGTGGTCAGGAGTGCTTGTGGTGTTCTCAGTCCTCCCAGCTGAAGATAGGGATCTGAGCAGAAGGAGGAGAATTAATCAGTTGAATGACTGGTTGTGTGAGTGGCATCATGCCCAAGGCTATGGTTTCTATGCTTTATGTAGCACCTTTGACAAAGGGGGAATGATGATATGAGATGGGATGCAACTGACCACAAGATGCAAGAATACACTAAGCAGCAAGCTGGCTGAGCTCATAGCAGGAACTTTAATGTAGAGATGCTGGGGGAAGGGGATGTACCAAAAGGTGAGAGTAAAGAGCCAGGGAATGCTGTCATTCTAGGAAGCAGTAGGGGATTTGTCAGATTTGTCCCAGAAGTATGTGGGAGGGCTCCTCTAGGATGGCAGTGCACCCAAAAACCCAGCTGAAGTGCCTCTATATCAACGCACACAGCATTGGTCTACATAATAAGCAAGGGGAATTGGAAACTGGGGTAAACTTGGAAAACTTTGACCTTATTGCCATACAGAAACATTATGGGATGATTCACATAACTGGAACACCATCATTGAGGGCTATAAGCTTTCTTGAAAGGATAGGCAAGGTAGGATGGGCAGAGTAGTTGCCCTTTTTGTTAAGGAGTGGAGAGATGGCGACAAACTCCCTTGAGAAATATTCAGGAACAGGTGAAGAGCCTGTGGGATAAAATTAGGGATAGGACGAGTAAAGGACAGCTGGTGGTCGGAGTCTACTACATTCCACCTGGCCAAGAGGAGTCTGTTGATGAGGATTTTGTTGTCAGCTACAAGAAGTTTCATGCTCACAGGTTCCTGTACTGATGGAGGATTTCAACCACTCAGATATCTGCTGGCAAGACAACGTAGTGAGCTGTAAGAGATCCAGGAGAATCCAGAAGCCCATTGACAGTAACATTCTGGTTCAAGTATTGGACAGACCAACCAGAGGTGAAGCCTTGCAGGACCTCGTGCTCACCAGTGCAGAGAAGATCGTTTAAGATATGAACAACAGAGGTGGCCTGGGCTGCAGCAATCATGTTCTGATTGAGTTTGTGATCTTGAGGAATGTGGGTCTAGCAAGGAGTGGAGTCAGGACCCTGAACTTCAGGAGAGTAAAATTCAGGCTGTTTAAGAAATTGTTGAATGAGATATCCTCGAAAAAAGTCAGAGATGAAGGAGTGAAAGAAAACTGGCTTCTCTTTAAGGATGCCTCTCTCATTGTGAGAGCTTGAGAACCCTCACAATAAGAAGCAAGCAGGGGAGGATGGAAAACAAAAAGGCTTGGCAAAGACCTGCTGGTCAAACTGTAGGAAAAGATGGACAAGTGGAAGCAAGGACATGTTACCTGGGAAGAATAAAGAAATGCTGTCTGGACTTGCAGAGGTGGGATTAGGAAAGCCAAGACACAGATGGAATTGAATTTGGCAAGGGATATCAAAAACAAGAAGGGATTCTACAGGTACACAGGTCAGAAGAGATACCCCATCCCTGGGGGTGTTTAAGGCCAGGTTAGATGGGGCCCTAGGCGACCTGGTCTAGCACTTGACCCAGACATTGGCAGCCCTGCCTATGGCAGGGGATTTGGAACTTGATGATCCTTGGGGTCGCTTGCAACCCAAGCCCTTCTGTGATTCTATGATTCAGTGATAACTTCCAAGAATTGTACTTTCCATTGCCAGAGATGTGAGTTCAGGAGTATATATGGGAGTTTTTATTATAGGTGCGCTGGAGAGTGACAGGACTTCCTGTTACTTCTTGCTAATTGCAGGCAGGAAGGAGTCTACTTTTCACATATGTCTCATTTCACATATGTCACCTGGAACGGGTCTTTTAGCCTAAGGAAAAGAAGATTCCTCCTCAATGTAATACTTGAGAGCAAACTCTTTTATTTCATGCCCCATGTTCAGGTAGGAGCATGATCAGGTAGCGATGGCCATCAGACAGTGATGGAAAGTGCTGTATATACAGGTGATCGTCTGGGATTTCATTCAAAAGTTGAACCTTGAAAAAGATGGGCCTCCAAGGTTTCTAAGTTAAAATGATTGTATTTGGAGAACTCTTATCCTGCTAAGAACACTAGCAAAGGCTGTGAATGCCACAGCAAATACGCAGTACAAATGAGCTGTTCTCAAGCACTCACATGTTTTTCTGCCTTTATGAAAGTTTACTAGATGATTCTGTGTTTTAGTCACACTTTCTGCAAACAATAAGAGCATCATTTCATAGTCAGATATGCATTTGTGGATTGTTTGCCTTTTTATCATAGCTTAAGTATCTCAAGTCTGACCATTACGCTTATATTTTCCAAATATTTAATGTCAGCTGAAGGCTAATGGTGGAAAAGAAAATATAAACCCAGAAAACCATGCTGTAAGCTTGCTACTTAATTTTTGTCTCTCTCTGTTGTTACTTATGACTGCCATCTACACTGACATAGTGCTTTTCCTTACTGATCACACAGCAGTGGAGGAAGAGGTACAGGTGCTTCTTTTCAGCCCTGAGGCACCTGATCCCTTGGAGCTGAAGCTGGATGTAAACTACCCAATCAGATCCAAATTCTGCATAAGCTTCTGGGGAGTCACAATCTGAATAATGTCCATCTCTATAACTGGTTAGACTGAAAACTCACAGCATGTCTGAATTGATTGAAGTTCTGTGGCTTGAATCCATCTCTAATCTGAACAACTAAACGGATGGCTTCTAAATAACCTGCCTGCACAGATGTTTTATTGTTGTTCTGCACTGTTCAGCACAGTGTTTTCCAGGCATCTTTAGCATTCTGTGAACAGTGAGAAAACTTGGTTGCCTCTTCAACAGGGTATTTCCAGCACAACTTTAGTTAGTCCATATTGTGTCTAATCTCAAACTAGGACTTCTGAAGGTAGTGACACTGCACTCTTGACTAACTTTCCTGTGTTGTGAATAACATTCACTAAATCTCTACTATTTAGATTTTGAGTCTCCTCAAAGCAGGAAGAGTTGTACAAACTTGCATTCTGAATTCCTAAACATTAATTCTTGTTTATATTCCAATGACAGACAATGGCTTAAAACTATTTTTAAATGTTTTATATCATCATTTCAAAGTCTGCTTTATGGAGAATCCTCAGCACCAGGAAGGTTTCTGCTGTTAATGAAGTGTTTCAATTATTTTGATTTTTATGTTTCTTTACAGCAACAGTAGTTGTAACTTCAGCAAAAGCCCATATTTTTTGCTGGTATCCTTTGCCACCTGAGCACTTTCTAAGAGAGTAATTTATACTTAAAGGATGGAATAAAAGGACGAAATAAGACACTAGTCTTTCTGTACATGGCAACAGTGTACAGATATCATGCCACAGAAGTATTTCTCCAGTGCTTGCTGTAGAATGAACTGAGCACAAACCCTTCATCCAAACTCTTACAGTCCAAGGGACAAACAAGCTGTGGTGTTTAAGAAGAAGCAGACTTTAAAAGTGGCATTATTAGATGGAGAACTAGTATAGGAGGAAAGTCTATCTTAGCTGGGAAGTAAACTTTTTAAGTTGAGTACTTGCCTTGTTCTGTTAACTTTCCCCTTGTGTGTTTTTGTTTTTTGTTTTTTTGTTTTTGTTTTTTTTTTTCCCCCAAAATAAGTATGTAAAAAACAAAAGAGACCATCTGCATCATGAAACAAAGTCCTGCCAAAACCGGGCAGCACCGGTCAAGGTAATTCAATCCTGAAAATGTACAGAACATCTATGGAGAGAAGGATAATAAACTCACCTCAGGGCCAGGCAAACAAATGCTGGGTCAAGAATAAGCCCTCTGGATAAGGACTGTAGACAATATTCATTGTGTTGTAGTGTAAAAAAAAACAGTTTACTCCAAGTACTTGCAAAACACGTTCAGCTATAGGGGAAGGAAGGAACATGCTGCTTCCTCAAACTCTGTTTTCTTTCAATGGCATTATGTTGACTGAACACTTAATAAAGACCCATTTTTTTTAATTTTGCAAGGTTACGTGATATCAGAAACTAACTAGGCAAAACTAGGCAAAATTAGTGAGTCCTCCATTTTTTTCTGAAGGGGAACAGATCTGCACACTTGCATGAGGTCTGCTAATGGCATTACTGCAGAAAGGGGTACTTTTCCCATCTCATTCAGGTAAGAAACCACCATGGATAGACACGTATGGCTGAGAGAAGACCTTCACCTCTGGGATTTTCAACTTGGTCGGACACTTTGATACCTGCTCTGCAGAAGTCAGGGAACTGGCTGGAAGTCATGGTATCGTACAAAGGCTTAGGAAGGGATATATAGATTAAAAGCCTGTCTATTTTCACCTCAAAAGCAGGTCTGCCATGCACCTGATCAGGCTGCCCAGGGCCCTATCCAACCTGGCCCTCTCCAGGGATGGGGCATCCACAGCTTCCCTGGGCAGCCCATGCCAGAGTCTCACTCCCTTGTGAATGAAGGAATTTCCGTCTAACATCTAACTTAAATCTCTCCTTTAGTTTAAAGCCATTCCTCCATTCTCTATCACTCTCAAGCCATGTAAGAAGTTGGTCTCCCTTTGGATACTGAAAGGCTGCATGAAGGTCTCCCTGCATCCTTCTATTCTCCAGGCTGAATGAACCAGCTCCCTCAGTCTTTCTTCATAGGAGAGGTGCTCCAGCTCTCTGAGCATTTTCGTGGCCTTCTTCTGTCCTTGTCCTCCCATCTCCTTCTGCAAGCGGGAGAAATGCAACAGCACACTTCCCGCTGCAATAATAACTTTCCTGCTTCCTCCCATCCTGTTTACTAGTAGCTGTGCCTTCCTCTGTACTACCATTAGCAATCCCTCCTCTTCTCTGAAGCTCTGACACAAGTCCACAGTCCTCTGCAAATCCATCGGCTGCATACAATCACCTTCCACTCTTGTTTCTTTTCTACGAGTTTTCAGGAAAAAGCTGAGAGCCTCCATGAAGAAACCCATCTCTTGATTGCACTTGGCAGCTTCGAGCGCTGTTGCTGAAGTGTGGATATTATCTCGTTTGAAAAATGGAATTTATTCTTCTCAAACTCGCTGTGATGAGGATGGTAATGTCGGTTGGGACAGCAGATGGCTTTTTCAGGAAGACATTCTGGGAACATGTTCAGGTTTCTCCTTTCATGTGGTGTATGTGCATACTGGCAGCTGATTCAGACTAAACAAAGAGAAATCCTATGTTGTGGTTTCCTTCTGTCAACGTGTCGTGCGATTGGTTGAAGTTCCCCAAAACATATAATCAGTGATTATTTTCCTCTCTCTGGAATACCTATCAAACACTCATCTTGACATCAAGTCAAGTGTAAGGTGTTCCCATTTCCTGCCTCGTTAAACACCTGTTACAGTATCCAGTCACTTGCTCTCCTGGTGATGCTGGACAACTCTCTGATTTCAAACCCCTCTCCCTGTCTGCCAGTTCTACAAGCTTTGATATTTACCGCCAACCTTCTCTTCTCTGTGTGGACCTTCTACTGCAGACTGATTCTGCTCTCTTTTCTCTTGTGTTTGTAGCTAATGATGAAGTTATCTGTATCAGGATTCATATTAATTTATATTTTACTATCTGTATTTTTAAACAAAGCTTTGAGAAGAAGCACAGGAACAGGTTGCCCAGAGAGGTGGTGGATGCTCTGTCCTGGAGACATTCAAGGTCGGGCTGAATGAGACTGAGCACCTGATTGTAGCTGTAGGTGTCCCCTGTTCATTGCAGGGGAATTGGACTAGATGGCCTTTAAGGGTCCCTTTCAACTCAAATGACTCTACGATTCCATAAGCTGAAAGCTGAAGATCTTCCTCAGGAACATCTCTTCCTGTTTTCCCTTCTGGGTGCAGTGAAACTGGACCATACATCATTGCTTCTGACAGAGCATGAGACACAGCTGACATAAAATTACTGAGTAGAGGATGAAAGAACCTAACTGCTAGTGTGACTTGAGCTCTGCTTGTTGGGGGGCTGTTTCCCATGGTTAATGAAGGGCTCAACAGTATTTTAGTGATAATTTGATACTTAACTTTTTAGCCTGTTAAATAAGTGCTAATTAAATGTTTTAACATCCTGTACATGTTTTATGTATTAATAAGCAATAAGTATACAAGTTACACTTTTTATGTGATTTAAAATTAATTGCAGGGTGATGAAATTTCCTCTTTTATATACCTATTAAACCCACATAACTGCTGTTTTTACAGTTGATTGGTGTTCAGTTAACATACAGTAATTGCTCTTTAAAGGCTTTAGTAAGTGCATATTTGAGACAATTTACAGTGTTAGCAATTTCCTGGTGGTATTCCTCAGAGGTATGGGGAAGCTAATCACATTCAACGCTGGAATTCTCCTGGAGCCTGCCATGCGTTTCCCACTGCACTCTGTGCAAGCAGCATCCAGCCATGAGGGGACTCCACGTTCAGAGA